>NW_007726138.1:553542-610464 GCF_000696425.1 Galeopterus variegatus | reverse complement strand
GTGTGTGTGTGTGTGTGTGACCGGTAAGGGGATCGCAACCCTTGGCTTGGTGTCGCCCGCGCCTCGCTCAGCCAGTGAGCGGGAACCGGTCTGTATGTGGGATCCGAACCCTCGGCGGGAGCGCCTCCGCGCTTCCCAAGCTGCGCACTAGCGCAGTGCGCCACCGGGCCGGCCCCGAACATTTGGTTGTTTTGATGTTTTCATTGTTGTGAGTAACACTGCTATAGATATTTGTGTATATTTCTTTATGTAGACATGTCTTCATTTCTCTTCAGAGTGGTACTTTCACCTGGGAGTGGTATTGCTAAGTGGTATGGTACGTTTATGTTTAAATTTTTAATAAATTGCTAAATGAACACTGTGGTGGGAGAAAGTGGGCTGCTGGCTAGCACTGCTTGTGCTCTCATTCCACCTCTTTGCTGCCTGATAGGGGAAGTGAAGGGCCTCCTTGCCCTACCTCATTGCTGCTGGGGGTGAAGGGGGGCACTGGAAGTCCAGCTCCTTGCTGGGCCCTGTTGGCACCATGGCATTGTGTGTGTGTGTGTTAGTTTTTCCTTTGATATTTAATGGATTGGGGTGGTTATTGTTTTCTGTTCTGCTAGGCCATCCTTTTCCTGGTCTTTTGGCTAGAGAGAGTAAGCTTTTCTTCAGGCTTTTTTTGGCAGAGAGTCCTGTCTATTGGTGGTTTCAGGTTGTAGACATCTCCAGTGCATCATCTAGGGTATGTGGGAGACAAAAAGAAAACCCAGGGAGGTCACCATGGTGTCTTTTGTCAGTTCCTAAGGTCCCTAGCCTCTATTCTGTCTGCTTTCCACCTTGAGGAACTGCCTGTTTGTTGTATTATTTCTGGATGTTTTAGTAAGAGGGAGGACTAGTGATTAGTGGAGGTACTCTATTTTGGCCCTATACTGTTTTTTTTTACCTTCCCTAATAGTTAGATGTGACTCAGTTCTGGCCAGTGGGAAAATGGTTGGAAGTGAGCAGCCATTTTGAGACCTGGTCCATAAAATCCTTCTTGTGATTGTCCATGACCTCTCTTCTGTCCACTGGCTGGATGCAGACGTTTTGTATTCTTTTATGAGCTGGTAAGTCAGGTGTGGCCACTAGAAGAGATGGAGGAGAGGCTCAGAAAAACAAGGCTTATTATACTCACAGGTCTTAGAGACAGAAGGCAAGACACGGCATGCAGGGCCACATGGGAACGATACCAGGGTGGTCAGGAGGCAGAAGACAGAGGGGATGGTTTAGGCCAGAGCCTTTATTGGGATTTCTGCTGGAAAGGCAAGGCTGTGCATGTGAACAGTTGAGTACTGGCTAGTTTGAATGATTTTGGCCAGCTCTAAGCCATAAGGGTTGTTGCTTGGTACGTGGCCCTGGTATGTGGCTTGGTACATGGCCTGGTGCATGGTCCTGGGATGATTAAAGCAGAAGAATAGTCTCCTGGGGTGAATGGGCTGGGAAGAAGAGGTATGGCTGCACATTGGTTAGTTTGCATATCAAAGGGATGCTTCCTGCTTAGCCTTTGCTATCTCTAAGAATTGGCTAACCCTGGGAGGGGTAGTCTCTCTCCAGCAGAAAGGTTGTTTTAAGATGTCAAAACGTCATAATATACAGGAAATTAAAAACATATACACACAGTACAGCAGAGGATCTAGTTGAAGGGACTGAGGCTGCAGGGAATGGTAGATGTACATGGTAGGAAGAACCTGGGTTTCTGAGTGACTTGTGGAGTAAATCTATTCACTATTATGTAATGCCACAGATTTTGGGATTCTTTTTATAGGCAGTTAGCCTATTTTGACTATATAATGAAACCAATTACTATACATTTTCCTTTCTTTTTCTTATGTTCCCTTTAAGGCTAAACCCAAGTTCTATATTCTTCACACAACTTCCCTTAATTCTATCATTCACTTATTTGAAATCCTACAGCATTGTATGTTTAACTCATGATTATAAATTATTTTGTATTGTCCTCTATTTATTTCACATAGTATTTAATACTAACTCTACTCTGTCAGCTTCCAAAAGAGAGGGACCATTCCTCTTACCTACCTTTTCAGAGGGATGCTGAATAAATGCATATTAAAGTTGTTCTTTGAAGCATTGAAGTGCCTGCATAATTAAACCCTACAGAAATATGATAAAATTAAATTATCATCATTAACATTTTTTTTTCCTGGCTTTGAGGGTGTTTCTGTACTATTCACCTGAAAACTTTTTAGCTTCTTGATGAATCTGTCGTATTTTTTATGGCAGAGATAATTCAAACCTTTTTGCACAGGACTCATATTAAGTAATATAGTTTTTGCATTATGCACAGAAACACACAGCTGAAACAAAAGTTTTGTGTAACAATACTTGAACTGTAATTACCATCATTATGTGCAAAGCTCTCTGATTCTTTCTGGTTGCAACCCATTAAGTTGATTCTATGACTCACTATTGGTCGTGACCTGTAGTTTGAAAAATGCTGTTTTATTGCTGGAGGGAGGCTTGAAAGGATGAAGCAGCTCAAATTGAGTGATAACTAGGGGAGTGGAGCATGTTAGCTTTTGATTCTGGAATTTTAAACATGGGTTTGTCATAAGGGCTTTAAGCAATAAGTGCAGAATAAAGGATAAGGAATCCCATAGTCTGTCCCTTGTCTGAGAAAGCCCTTTTGCTGACTACAGTGTGGTCCTTTGAACTTTTAAGTTATCTCCTGGGGTACTTATTAATGAACATTCATGAGCCTAATTCCAGACCTATAAAATTAGAATTACTTTCCAAGAACCTCGGAATCTGCATTGTAACAAGCCCTGTCAATACTAAAGTTTGAGAACTGTTTCTTTAAAGAGAGCCCCAAGTCTCTGGTGAGGGCACATTGTTGGGTAGTTTATTAGACATGGTAATTGCTGTTGCTTGAAAAATCCTGATTGCCTTTGTGAAGCTTTTGAATTCTTACTCTTGTACCTCTAAAAAATATATACTTTATTTCCCATCCTTTTGCCTGTTAAATTATTCATAATGAAATTATGCTAGTTTTAGCTTATTCTTTCTAATCTCTAACACCAACAATTATATCAATTTGTAACATATATCATTTAAAATTTTTCTTATTTGATGAACTTTATTTTTATTTCTTCTTCCTAATATTATCTTTCTACTTTATTTTTATTTTTAAAATCCCTATTCTTTATTTTTATCTTAGTCACTTTTAAGAGTTATAACAGCCTGCACTCAGTTATGGCAGCAAAGGCATGATGTAAAGCCTTTAAAAGGAAAGCAGAGCATAAAGATTTGGAAAATTTGCAGTCTGGCTATGAAATAGAGAAGCAGAGAGCATGTGCTGGAGAAAAATGCAATGATGCTAAGAAGATTAGTACAAAAGAAAGGGATTGTCAAGAGAAGGGGAAAAAGGCCCTGAAGGCATTGCAGAAGGCTCTGGGGCCAACACTTCCAGTATAGGCCTGGAGGCCTTGAGAGACAGAATGGTCTTGGGTAACAGGCCTGAGGCATCCTCAACAGGCTTGGTGCTCAAGGCCACCTGGGGATGCTTCTCCCCAAACTAGCACCCCAGCTGCTTCAGTTGCTCCAAACATGGCTAAATTGGCCCTAGGTGTGGCTAGACCCGCAGCTTTGGAAAACAAGCAGGAAGCTTTAACACCTCCACGTGGTGTTAAGTTTGCAGGCCCACAGAATGCCAGAGTTGTGGAAACTCGGGAACCTCCACACTGATTTCAATGGATGAATGGAAAAGTGTGGGGGCCCAGGAAGAGATCTGTTGTGGGAGCAGAGTCAGCGCAGGCAGGCAGCCTTCACTAGAGCAATGCTGAGCGGAAACGTGGGGCAGAGTTGCCCCAATAGCACCATGTCTAGTGGAACCATGAGTGTGGAACTGCTACAGAGACCCCAGACTTGTGGAGCTACCAGAGTGGGATGCCAGCCTGTGAGAGCTAAAGCATCAGCAGAGACCAGGAAAGCCATAGAAGCAGAGCTGCTTGAGAACTTGGGAACCCAACCCCTGCACCTGTGTGCAGATGACATGGAACATGGAGTCAAGGTACATGATTTACCAGCTTTGAGATTTAATGCCTGCCCTACTGGATTTTGGACTTGTTTGGGACCTGTTACCCCTTTCTTTTGGCCTATTTCTCCCTTTTGGAATGGGAATATGTACCCTATGTTTTCCCACCATTGTATCATAGAAGTAGATAACTTATATTTATTTCACAGATGGGACTTTCAACTTTGGACTTTTGAGTTGGAACAAGTTAAGACTTTGGGGATGAAATGCATATATTTGCATGTGAAAAGACATGAGTTTTGGGGGGTCAGGGGGGGAATGTAGTGTACTGAATTATGTCCCTCCAAGAGTCATTGAAGCGTGAATTGTGTACCCTAAGTTTTATGTATTAGAAACAGCCCCCACTGTGACTGTTAAGAGGGTGGGAAATCCTATTATGGTAATTGAAAAGTGGAGACTTGAAGAGGTGATTGGATTGTAGGACAGTGCAGGAGTGAATGGATTAAAAATGGTGGGCAAGTCATGATTCTGAGGGCTTTAAAAGAAGAGGAGTGTTTGTCTTTCTCTTGCTGTCTCTGCTTCTACCATCTTGCAGTGTGAAACCCCTGGGTCACTGTTGCCACCACCAAATGGACTTTGGACTTTCTAGCCTCAGAAACTGTAAGCAATAAGTCTCATTTTCTTATAAGTCACCCAGTTCTGTGTGTTTTGCTATAAGCAACAGAAATGGAATGATACAAATGTTGACCTTGTAAGCACTCTGGGTCTTGTGAGATCCAATACACCTGGGTTGTGTAGAAACTCTGGTCTGAGCTTGAGTCTTTTTGGCAAATTGCACCTCCTGTAGTTATGTTCCTGACTAGTCTACACTGAGTGGGCCTCTGCTGATTGCAGGGCAGATCAGCTATCCATGCTTTGCTCCAATGAACCCGTCTTCCCCCACCCCGCTGCACTGCAAACACTTCCATGGAACGGGATGTATGCAGGTCACTTGTGATGACTCACTGGCCTTTGCTCCTGTGTGGGCCCATGGGAACCCTGTTAGTGGTCTTGCTGGCCTGGGGACCACCAAGGCCCTCTTTTCCCCTGCAGTCTCCAAGCAACTTCATACAAAGGGCACAGTAGCAGCTTTTGCCAGCTCTTGCTAATGGGCTCACCAGCTCCAGCCTTGAAATGGTCAGAGCTCGAAAAGGTTGGAATGGTCCCTTTCTCTCATTGTGGCTTCTCCTACCTTCTTGAACTCTGTAGTTATCTTCTCCTCTTCCAGTGAGCTCTAGTGGCCCCAGCTTGGCAGTCATTGCTTTTTAATAGTTGTACATTGATTGATTGTGGGAGAGGGTGATGCTGGGGACTGTCTGTTCTGCCATCTTGGTCAGAAGTCTGATTTTGGCCTTTCTTTTGGCTGATTCTTCCCTTTTTGAATGGGAATGTGTACCCTATGCTTGTTTCACCATTGTATCTTGGAAGTAGATAACTTGTTCTGATTTCACAGATAGGACTTTGTACTTTTGAGTTGAAACAAGTTAAGACTGTGGGGATGGAATGAATGTACTTACTTGTGAGAAGGACATGAACTTTGGCAACAAGGGTTGGAATGCTGTGGATTGGTTGAATTGTGTCCCCCAGAGTTTATATATTAGGTGTTGAGCTCTTTTACCGGCTTGTAATCCTGCCGACTGGGCCAGTTGTCAAGCTAGGGCTGGGTCTGGAGCTCACAGACCCCTCAAGCCCATTGTCCAGACTGGGTCACAAACCCTTCACATGCCAGGCTGGGTCCCCAGACCCCTCACATGCCAAGCTCAGTCACTGGACTCCTCACACACAGGTGACTTGAGCTTGGTAACTGGCAGACTGGTCCTTGGAGCCATAGGTTCGAGAGCATGGCCACATGGGGGGACGCCTGGGGCACTAAACGCCAGCCAGGCAGCAGTGTTGCACAGGCGCACTAATTCCACCCCCCCACACAACTTATTTACAAAGAATGTGCCGCACCACCCCCAACCAGACCTAAGGCGAGGGGGTCTGATTAAACTATTCTATTTTCCCAACAGAAGGTTAATTCCCACTGTAATTGTTGAGGGCAGGAAACCTATTATGGTAATTGAAGGGTGGGACCTTGCAGAGTTGATTAGACTATAGGACAATGCCATAGATAATGAATTAATAATGGTTGTCAGGGGTGTGGTGTGGAAGACTTTAAAAGGAGAGCACATAATCTCTGTGCTCTCTCCTCCATTTTCTGCCATGTGAGACCCCTGGGTCACTGTCGCCACTATCAAGGCCTTTACCAAATGTGTTCCCTGGACTTTTTCAGAGCCTGGACTCCCAGCCTCTGAAACTATAAGCAGTAAATTTGCTTTTCTTTATAAAATACCCAGTTCCACACATTCCTTTATAAGAACAGAAAGAGACTAATACAGTATGTGAAGAAAGACATGAGATTAAAACAGAAATTTGAGGAAATGCAGTTTTCCTAGGACTTTCCGGGTTGGAAGATGAAACTTTTTAATACCCAGCCTCTAGCAAAAGATTTTCTGGGTAAGGAATGGCCTAGGGTAAAGATCAAATCAGGACTGGGAGAACCTTTGTTAAGACCTCAGAAAGATTTAAGGTGGTACTTAGTAGATCTTTTTAGTTAGACAAAAGAGATTTTTTTTTGTCTTTTTCGTGACCGGTAAGGTGATTGCAACCCTTGGCTTGGTGTCGCCCACACTGCGCTCAGCCAGTGAGCGCACCGGCCATCCCTATATAGGATCCGAACCCACGGCGGGAGTGTCGCTGCACTCCCAGTGCCACACTCTCCCGAGTGCACCACGGGGTTGGCCCAGACAAAAGAGATTTTAGACTCTTAAGGGCTTTGTGGAACAGCAGCCTGACATTTCCAAAGTGGAGAAAGGTCTAGGTGGAAAAGAGTTATGGATATAGTTTTGGGAAATGGAATGAGCCCCTATTAGATTAATAGGAAGTCTACAAAATGTTAAGGGAGTTGAATTAGTTCATACTAAAAGAGATGGTTAGGTTAAAAAGAGGCCTTTGCATCCCCAACTTACTATGAATGCGAGCATTTCTTTTTAAAAAGGAGCAGATCTAGGAGCCAAAGGTCCAGAGGGCAGAGCTAAGAGCCAGGAAGAACAACAGATTAGGAAACCATTACACAGAACAGAAAAGGGCCCATAGAAAAGAACATTCCTGTCCCTGGAGTAGGAGGCCCTGACAACATATGCTGCTGGATTTTAGACATTTTATGGACAAGTGACTTCTTTGTTTCTCTCATTGCCTTTTTGAATCTGTGTGGTTATCTTGTTTTCTTTCCTTCAGTTGTATATTTAGTGTTTGTAATTTGTAAGTGTGTGATTCGAGATGAAGGGCACTCAAACTGCACCCTAGAGTCCTCATACGTATTTGGTCCAGATGCGTATCAGGAGTTAATGGGCTTGGAGTCTGTTGGAAAAGTCTGAGATTTTGGAGTTCATGGGAGGAATTGCATGTGGTAGGGATATGATTCATTGGGTCCAGAGGGCAGAGCTTTTGCAGATTGTTATGTTAATGTCCCACCCCTCGCCCCCATGACTTATGCCTCTGGTTATCTGAGCTCTGTGTAGTCCCTTCCTACACTGATTCATGGCTTGGCCATATGACTCCCTTTGGCCTTGGCCGTTGGAGTATCAACAAATATGCAAACAGAGGCTTGTTAGATGCTTATACAGTGGAGCTTGTCCTCTTGGAACAGTGCTGCCTCCATGAATGCAGCTGCCTGAGTGATCCCAGCCAGACTACCTTACTGCCTGGCTAAACATAGCCTGACTTGCAGAAACATTAGCCAATAGATGATTTTTGTTTTAAGTCTTGGAGTGTTTTTGTTTTGTAGCAGTTGATAAGTAATACAAGGACTATATGCTTTTGTCCCTTTGACCTGCTGTAATGCTTTTCATTTCCTTTTTTAGGCTGTTTGCTTCCTACACATTTGAATCCCTCAGTTCTAATAGCTTTGATCCATAAATTCATAATTCAGGGGGCCCATGGATTAAAATTTCTATTGATACACATTTGTACTGTACTGTTTGAATGGTGGCTTTTTTTTTTCTCCCATATTATGCAGCGTCAGGTTCAACTATGAGGAGCTAAAGGATCTAAAATCCATGGTCTTATCTTCACAGATTTGTTCACAGATGTTGTATAAGCGATATGAATAGATTGCTACCCCGTTGTACCTGTTGGAGAATTTGGCCTCTTTGGAGATATGCTTCTGGGGAAATCATTCCAAGCCGCCTCCTAAAAACCTAGATGGTTGAACCGCTTCCTTAACGTTGCTATATACCTCTCTATGAACTTCTATTTTTTAGGTTAGCGGGACACATGAGAGAGAAATGTGCTTTCTTCTGGGTGATAAGGACCTACCAGTGAATAAGAAAGCCTTATTCAGTTTTATGAGGAGGTTAAACATTTATCAGCATATAGATGTATCTTGGTGGGGGCCTTTCCATGTAGGTGGCTTATCTTACTTGCAGCAGTCTGTCTTCTTGTTAATATGTAGAAATATTTATTTATACAGGGTACCTCAAAAAGTTCATGAAAAAATGGAATTAAAAGATAAAAACAAAAAATATAAACTCTATTTCTTAACATAACTCCAGCAAGTTTAAGACACTTTTGTGAGCGATGATACCTGCCTTCCATCCAAGATTCACCATTAACTTGATGTTTGTTCTTGCTTTATTTTTAGCAGAATTCATGTTGCTGTGATAGGTGCTCTTTTCAAACTAATGTCTTACCTTCATAGCGTCTCAGACTAGAACCTGTTCAGACGTGTTACAGAACAAGTTAGTGTGACTTTATTTTTGTGCAAAATTCTTGAAATTCATGCACAGTTTTTTCATAATACGCATTTTTCCATGAACTTTTTGAAGACCCCTCATATAAATTTTATATTTTATTAATTATACATGATCTATTTCTTGTCATGATTAATTAGAACTATTAGGATAGCTATCTCAAAATCTATTTTATTAAGAAACATCATACATCTATTTAATGGTAGTGTGTTACAGTTACTGCATTATTGCATTGAATCAGAAAGTTTGTGTATTTTAACCTTTCAATTCAGTTGCAGTGATTTGAATTTAGGGATTGCTTAAACACTAAAGAACTTGGTAGAGATGAAAACAAACTTAATATTTGTAATAAATGGATATAAAAATCAGATGCTTTTCCTCTTTACAAATAACTCATTGCTTTGTTCTTATGTAAACGCATTGCATATTAATTAAGGAAAACTTAGAAAACACACAAAATAATCTGTACCACCTTCCAGAGTTAGTTATTTTTAAGGTTTTGTTATATGATAATAATAATAATAATAATAACAAGTATTCAATGATCACTATATTCCGGTCATTATAGTGTAGTTTTCACTTTACATATACTATTTAATATCTCTTACAACTGTTTAATGAAGGTACTATTATTTACCCATTGTACAGATGAAGAAAAAAGATCGGAGACGTTAAGTACCTTGTTGAAGATTACACAGATTTAAGCCCATCCTTCTGACATCAATGTTTGCATTTGTAAACCAATATGAATTTTTTGGTTCCTTTTTTGCATTTTCTTCCTTTCTCCCCCTTTTCCAGTGTGGGTGGTGTTCTTTATAGGCCTGAAAAGATTGAAAGCATTGCTCCCAAAGAAGTAAGGTTAAAACCAGGTTTTGTTGGGGAGACAATAGGCAGTGAATCATAGGTTGTGAATTTTTTTAAATTAAAAAATGAACAAGAGAATAAAAACCAGAATAGTATCATTTATTTGATTGATGGCTTTGGTTGAATCTTATAAGGCAAGAAATCTGTCCTGACTCTTTAATTTTGTAGGGGAGTTTTATTTTCCTAAACCAAAACGTAAATTTTCCAAAAACCGTTATAGAATTTGAAGTTAGACACAAGGATTTAGGATACCTTGACAATAATATTTGTTTGTAGGAGAAATAAAAATACTTCAGCATAGTCTTTGATCAGGGAAAGCATTAGAGCCCCACTTTTCTGTTGTACTTGTTTCAAAAGCAGGTTCGATATTGGCTGCTTCTAGATTTAACATAATTTATTATCATCTGTTGAAATCTGCTGACTTATGTTGTCTGTCTTAGAGTGAAATACATGGTACTTAGATCAGAGAAAACCATACAATAAGCTCTTTTTAATGTAACTTGGAAACAAAAGGAAAATCACAATCTTATCAACCAGAGGTAAAAACTATTAGATTTTTAATGTATGTCTTTTTTTATTATGTGTATATATGTGTATGTCTTTAAAATGAACATTTAAAACATAATGGATGTAGCATTTTTATTGATATTTATAACTAAATATGAACATTAAAAGTTTTTTGGATTAGTTCCTACAGGTAGAATAATTAAGGTCTGAAATAAAAGCATTCTAACTTCACTTGCTTAAAAGAAGTGAAGAAACAATCTACCAAGAATTTAGAAATGAGGGGCTGGCCAGTTAGCTCACTTGGGAGAATATGGTGCTGATAACACTAAGGTCAAGGGTTCAGATCCCTGTCCCAGCCAGCTGCCCCGAAAAAAAGAGGAATGCGCAGGGCTATATGCAAAGTCTTAATTTTTTGAATCTTGTGGAAAGAATACTGTACTTGATGTTGTTTCCCTTTATTATGTTATTGCTGCCATCATTATTATCATTGTTTGTACTGCTACTCTACATCATGTACTGTATGAAGAATGTTTTGTGGATCATCTTGATTCTCACAGCAACCCTATGAGGTAGGTGGTACTTCAATCCCTGCTTTATAGATGAGAAAATGAGGCTTAGAAAGGTTAAGTAATTTGCTTGAGGTAATATGGCTAGTAAGGAAATGGATTCAAGCAAGATTTGAACACATCTTTCTGTCTTTTTTTTTTTTTTTAAAGATGACTGGTAAGGGGATCTTAACCCTTGACTTGGTGTCGTCAGCCCCATGCTCAGCCAGTGAGCGAACCGGCCATCCCTATATGGGATCCGAACCCGGGGCCTTGGTGCTATCAGCACCGCACTCTCCCGAGTGAGCCACGGGCCGGCCCCATCTTTCTGTCTTTTTTTTTTTTTTTAAAGATGACTGGTAAGGGGATCTTAACCCTTGACTTGGTGTCGTCAGCCCCATGCTCAGCCAGTGAGCGAACCGGCCATCCCTATATGGGATCCGAACCCGGGGCCTTGGTGTTATCAGCACCGCACTCTCCCGAGTGAGCCACGGGCCGGCCCCATCTTTCTGTCTTTAGAGCAAGGCTGATTCAAAGGACTTCTCAAGTTTGAGTTTTAAAAAATTTTTTTTTTAGTTTTAGATAAGTGAGAAAACAGAGAAATTGAGCAGAAAGTAAAGAGTTCCCATACCCTCCTCTACACCATATACAGTTTCTCCTGTTATTGACATGTTACATTAGTATGGTACATTTGTTACAATTTTGAATCATATTGATATATTAACTTAATTTTACATTAGGGGTTCCCTCTTTGTATTGTACAGTTCTGTGGATTTTGCCAAATGCATAATGTCGTATGTCTACCATTACAGTATCATGCAGAATAGTTTCACGGCCCTAAAACTCCTCTGTGCTCCAGCTATTCATCCCTTTCTCTTCTCCTCCATCCCTCATACTCTAAACCTTGCCAACCACCATTTTTTTTCCCCCATTACCTCAAACATTTATCATTTCTTTGTGTTGGAAACATTCAAAATCATCTCTTCTAGGTAATTAAAACTATACAATAAATTGTTGTTAATTATAGTCACCCTATGGCACTATAGAACACTAGATATTCCTCCTATCTAGCTGTACTTTTGTATCTGTTAACCAACCTCTCACTATGCCCCCTCATCCCTACCCTTTCTGGCCTCTGGTAACCACCATTCTACTCCTAAGTGATACCTTTCTTGGCTTCCACATATGAGTGAGAACATGCGGTATTTCTCTTTCTGTTTCTGGCTTACTTCACTCAACATAATGACCTCCAAGCTCATCCATGTTGCAGAGAATGACAGGATTTCCTTCTTTTTATGGCTGAATATATTCCATTGTATGTATATGCCACACTTTCTTTATCCGTGCATCTGTTCATGGACACTTGGTTGATCAAGTTTGATTTTTACCCTTAGTGATCCGTGGTAGAGGCGTAGGAGTAGACTGAGTGTGAGAATGCAGTGGACCAAGGAGCTGTTCGACTTGTTTTTTTCTTTGTTAGTAATCACAGTGATTATCAGTGTTTTCTCCCTTACTACTGAAAATTTCCTGGGCTACTAACAGTAACATCCAATACAGTCACACACTTTGAGATACAGGTGGAAACTTTTAGATTAAATATTCTGAATTTTTTTAGTTCAAAAATTTTATTATTTTAAGTTGGTTATAATTTTGATGTAGTCTCTGGGAATCTAGGATTTAAAATATTAACCACATAACAAGAAAATATAGACTCCCTGACTTTTAATTTAGATTTAATGTGTATAACTTTTTTGATTTGAAAAGATTGCTTGCTCTGTCTGAAGCATATATTACCATTCCCACAAGGAAAAGCAAGATGTAAAGTTTCTAAGTAATAACATGCTTTACTAATTTTTCTAAAATTGCACTATCCAAAGTAGGTTTTCCTAATTTCACTTTGAAGTTAGTGCTTTATTTTTCTTCTCAAAAGTAGTTTTATAAAACTGAGAAAGTGTCTCTTTTTCTTTTAAATAATTTCATTTTTTATTGAAGTACAGGAACTACGGTTTTTGCGGTACTATAGGAACAGCTTCCCAATTTAAGAAGGTTTTTCTTTTTGATGTTTTATTCATGTTCATAAGTGTTATTCATATTCATAAATGAACAATAAAGATATTGTATTCTATTGTGGTTATTGTTATTTTATAATGGATAAAATTAAAGCACTGTTCCACTTTATTCTTTTTTTTTTTTTTTAGTTTTAATTAAAGTTGTATTTTTTAATGTCCTATGAAAAACAAATCCCATTTTGGATTCAGAGCTAACATTTTTTTTTTTTTTCCTTTTTGTCTTTTTTCGTGTCCGGCAACGGGATCGCAACCCTTGGTGCTGCGCCCGCACCTCGCTCAGCCAGTGAGTGGGAACCGGTCTGTATGTGGGATCCGAACCCTCAGCGGGAGCGCCGCTGCGCTCCCAAGCAGCGCATTGTAGCAGTGCGCCACCGGGCCGGCCCCCCAGAGCTAACATTTTTAAGTTACACAGAGCAGAAACGTTGCTAAAGGATCTTGTCTTAAATGACAGCACAGGTGTTCACAAAATATTAATACTATTAATAGGAAAACCAGCAATTTACTGTATTGGGAAGGGAAAATATATGGTTTCTATTCGTATGTTTAAATTGCCTAACTTGAGACAAAAAAATTTCTTACTGTACTTACGTAGAATATTTTCATTGAAAGAGATGTTATGCATTGCTTAGATAATATACATCACTAGGAACAATCTTATTTAAGTATGCTTTTAAAAACCTTTAATCTTTTAAACTTTTAAGTATAGAAATATTGTTTTCCAGCTAGTATTCTGTGATTAGGCATACAAAAATGAACAAGATGTGGTTCCTGCAATTGAGAAACTTATTCCTGAATGAAAGACTCATATCTCTGGGCATACACCTACTAAGTATTATCATATCATTGAAGTTTACCTACATTGCTATGGGAGCACAGATGGGAGAATAATTAATTTAACATTGTAGAGTAGAGAAAAGGTAAAAGAAAACCCTATTGCTTCCTTTATAAAACCAAACTAGTTCATCCAGGTGTTGACTAATGATTCTAATATTTCACTGTTTGAAATTAGATATGCTTCCTTCTGGGACTTTTTTCCCCCTGAATAAATCTTTTGTTCACAATGCTTTATCTTTTGGTTCTAATAATTACCATTATAAAAGTTGGGTAGATGAGTGATTCTATAAGGGAAAGATGAATCCAAGTGTCAGGATGTGGGTCTATGGGGATTTTTTTTTTTTTATCCCCAGCCTTGGAGCACCAGGATGTAATTTCCTAATCTCCCCAAGGGAACTGCAGGGTGTTTTGTTTGTTTTAAAGGCTTCACAGAGCAGTTAACATCTGAACTGGGATTTGAAAGATGAGTAGAATTTTTGAAGTGGGGAAAAGGTATTCTGGGCAGAAAAAAAGTCTGATAAACGGAAGACTCAGAGAGTTAGAAACTAAAGCTGACTCAGGAGTCTTCTGGTATGGGGGATAGAGTGAATGGTACTACTGTTAACTAAGGAGGCATGTTTGGGGTCTGGTGTGGATGGAGTAGGATTTCTGTTTTGGGCATATTAATTTGGGGATTTTTTTGATCATTCCACTAAAATGTTTTAATTACCTGCAAAATGCTCAGGCCTCAAGAATTCAGACAGAAAATAATCTGTTCTTAGACTGGGGAGTGGGGGGAGAGAAGACAGGGAGATATTGGCCAATGGGTACAAAATTACAATTAGGAGGAATAAATTGTGATGTTCTGTTGCACAGCAAAGTGACTATGGTTAACAGTTAAGTGTGTACATTACATCATAGCTAGAGGGGAGGCTTTTGAAAGTTTTCCACAGAGAAATGATAAATGCACGAGGTGATGGTTACATTAACTACCCTGACCTGATGGTTATACAACATATATATGCATCAAAACATCAGATTGTACCTCATAAGTATGTACAATTACAATGTATCGATTCAAATTTAAAAAAAACTCTTGTAGACTGTTGGAAAGAGAGGCAAGGGAAAATTACAATGCACATTTGAATATGCTGTGATAAAAATAATCACAGGGTGTGATGGGGACCTTGGGATTTTTGATCACCTAATTGAGACTGAGGATGGGAATGGGGAACATGAGGAGTGTTAGGAAAGAATACTTGTAAGATTGCCTCATGGGATTCAAGTTTTGTTTTGAAGTCTGAGTTAACTAGATGGCAGGGGTATGGAGAGATGGGGAAACATTTCAGGCAAAAATATTTATGTGACACTTTGTTTTATGTTTTCTCATACACTTGTGGTTGAGTTTAACTGGTAGGAACTATTTAAGTGAGGATTGAGAGGGCCTGCAGATCATGTGTGTCGATTTTTATCTTGAAGACAGTCTTTAGAGTAAAGGTGATAGGAAGCTAATAAGGATTTGAAATAGGGGAATGACTTGATTATATGAGATGCGTAGCAACAAGTTGGAAATATGTGCTCAGAAAAGCAGTTGGAAAGAAAGAAAAACTAAAAGAAAAAAGAAAAGCAGTTGGCTTTGGAGTATAAATTTAACTAGGAGGTTACAATAATGGATAAAAAGTGCTTCCTGCTTGGTTGTAAAGACAGGTAAACAAAAATTACATTACAGTGTGCTAAGTGTGGTGGTGTGAAGTACTATGAATTAAATATACAAGGAAAGGAAGTGACTTTCAATTATGCACTTAAGAGTCATGAATATATGGATGATATTTGCAACTGAGAATATCAGTGACATTTTCTAGAGGAAGATTTTAAAGACAAAGATGAATGAACTAACAATTAGTATTCTGGGAACAAGCAACTTTATGGGACAGTGGTTGAAGAATCATCATCTAAAGCCATGATTTTAACACTGTGGATTGCAACCAAATAGTAGGTTGCAAAATCAATATAGTTGATTATAGACAGAATTTAAAAAATACAGATTAGGAGAGAATAGAATATATCAGGGTATATGTAGTAAAGTTAATTATTCTGTGAAATTTCATTCAAATGTGTGTGTATGTGTGTTGGTTGCTGTGTAAAGTGCATTTCTTTGTATAGGTTATTGTCACAAACTTTTGAAAAACGCCAATATAACACACTAAGGAAGAACAGTCAGAAATAATTAAATTACTTTGTTCTTCAGTATTCTGAGAGCAAGGAAAAAAATGAGCACAGTGAAAGTGCAAAGGGACGGAGCTTTTCTATTTGTGGTCTAGAGCCCAGATGGTCTCCCCTTATGCCACCTTTATTGCATCAGACACAGGAAGAAGAATACAAAGAAATAAAGGAAGAGGACCTGCAAGATGGCCAAAGATGGAGAGCAAGAGGGTGATAGAGAACATGAATGAGAAATGCGAATGACAGAGAATGAATCTTTGTGGATACTTTTCTTTTAATCTAACCCTGCTGTTGTGATGACAAAAGTTGTATTCCCTAGCACCACGATTCAATAAACCCCCTGGACTTATCCCACGGTATCAACTCTGTTCCACATTAGGGATAGAGCCTGAGGAAGAACCTGGCAAAGGATTACAAATCTGCCCATAATTAAAATTGTGATGTAGTAAGATCAATACTAGAGGTTATTGAGAGGTTAACTATAGGCAAAGAACTGTTATGAGCACGTAAATGAATGATCTCACCAAATAAGTTAGTATTTGTAAAGCCCTTAAACAGTGTCTTGCACATTGTAAGCACTTAGTGTGTTTGGCTATTATTAGAACACTGTGAACAGTAAGCACTCAGTAGGTATTGGCTATTATTATTTAATTAATTAGGTAATTGTTACTGAGTATCACTATTTTATTAGTAAAGAAAGGCATAATAAAGTAACTTGCTTAAGATTATATAACTATCATTTCTTTCTGAGTTGGAGGTGAGAGACTGTTTAGTGTAGATCTCTATAGTGAGTTGTATGATGATTGGTGCTTGAAATATGATGGTAGAGAGAAGAAAAAAGATGTGTCATAGGTGAAAGACATTCTGTATAAAAACTATAAGATTTTAAGGTGGTTTACCAGCAAAATGGTAAATAGGATGAAAGAAAATAAGGAAGAAAACTTTTAAGCTGGTAGGAAATGATGACAAATTCCATTAATCATGTTGACTTTCATGTCAGATAGTCAAGTGAAATTTACTAGCAGGGAATTCAAAACTAAGAGATTTAGGCATTATTACATAAGGGAATTGGTAGAAGCTCTGGGAGTATTTGAGATCACCAAGGATAACCAATATTTTTTGGCCACAAAAACCTGGGGAGTCAAAAATAAGTTCATGGTAATAGCTTCTGTGCAAAATTTAGACATCTTCGCAGACACCTAATTTGTAGAAAATCTACAAATACTTGTAGGCATCTTCAAAAAAAGAGCATGTCGCTACTGCTGTAGGGACTGGCTGTTGACTGGAAGTCACTATATTCCTTACTCCTACCCTGGTTGCTATGATTATGTGGTTATGTGCTACCATCAGCAAGAAGAGACCTCAATGAAGGTGGCATCAATTGTACTCTGGGACATGTTTCATCACCACAGAAATTGCTGCTTCCCAGGTGACATTCACAGAGAAAAAGCTCTCAATTTTTCTTATTCTTTTGTCTCACTATTCTCACCTCAGGTCTGAGTCATTATCCATTGGCTTTTTCTGTACCCCTGTCCAAATGACAGGTATGTTGGCTTCATAGCTCCTCAGTCAAATTTGTGTGCCTTCATGGTTCCTGACTGTCAGATGAATTCTTACACAAGATGTTTCTCAGTTCTTGTTCCATCAGTCCTCTGGCACAGATAGACTTGCTTGAATCCTAGAATGAAGGCCACTTATTAGGCTCAAACTCGGGCCAGAACCCTTGGTACGTGCTCTCTCGAGGAGAGAGAGGTCAAGGTAGGAAATCTCCATGTTTTTTATGATTGTTCCATTACCTGTTTCTTCTCTCTTCAGTTCTTTGTATGGGTGTTTTTCTGGTTGATTTGAGATTATTTCCTCTTTTTCCCAGAGAGAGTAATGATGTGTACCACTGTGGAATTAAATCCTATCTGACTATTCTGTTGGGAGTTTTGACGCACTTCTTCCTCGTGCTTTTTAATGCTTCTTAAAGCTTTTCATACCTCTTTACTGGAGTTTAGTAAAGATTGGAATATCTAGCATATTTTCTTTTCAAATAAGTATTGGTAATTTATTTTTTTTTGGTTCATCTGTGAAGAATTCTTATGTGCCTTTTTGAAAACTTATCATTTGCAGTTACTTTAGAACAGCAATTTATTGAAAGGTACTATACTAAAAATGTTTTATTGTATTCTACTTGGGCTATGAAGTGTAGGGAACCATGAAGACTGAAAAATACAAATGATAGATATGTCTCTTTATCTTTATTTTCTAGCCTTCTTTGAATCCTGGAGGGAGCCAGTCATCTGATGTGGTACTTTTGAACCACTGGAAAGTGAGAAATTTCGAAGTACAACGTGGTGACATTGTTTCATTGGTGTAAGTAATTCAGAACATACTATTTTTGTATATACAATTATTTATACTTATGTTGATTTAGCTGGTAATACACTGTTAATACCATATTGCCAATTAATAAATTAATGAGTATATTTTAAATATAGTGTGTTTTTAAAAATCAGTTGCGAAATGTAACAATGCTATAAATAAATGATTTTTATATTTAAAATATATCAGTTGATTGATACACTTGGATTTGGTAGAATGTGTTTAACGAAACATTGATTAGAAATTATTACACTGATGATCCAAAATACATATTGCTTTGGAATATTTTGAAAGCGACTTTTATGTGACCCCAATGTTTTCTTAGATTGTGTAGCTAAAAAATATTTCTAGAAGGTGATAATTATGACATGAAATTCAGTAATATTTATATGCATTAGGAGTTTAACTGAAAAAGGCAGTTTGTAAGAATAGTGCTGGAGGCTTTTGTTTGAGACCAAAAGGTGGCACTGTTTCTCTGTTAAACTATTATGACTGGTCAGAGACAAAAATTTCATTTCAGTTTTGATGTAGAAAGGATTGTCCAAGTGTGCATATATGACACAGTGATATAATACACAGTCCTAGCACATGCTTGAATGGCTTAGATTTGAAATTTTTGTTTTTTTAAAAGCAAATTCATAATGAGAGAGTGAAACAACTTGTCTAAATTCTTTTGGTTTCAGCTACTTATAAAAATGTTTCAGTATGACTTCCTGTTATGCCAGTGAGTGCACCGGGGTAGCAGCTATGTGGCAGTATTACTGCTATTTGTTTTAGTGAGAGTAAAAACCTACTGTTGAGTGAAGACTTTTCCAATTTATAATTCTCATTCTTGAATTGGAATGATTTTTGTCTTGTTGGATTATAATTTATAATTGTTTGGTAAAACCAAAACATTATCTACTTGTTCATACTTACCTTTGGCCAGTGCTTTATGGAATTTGATGTGTGTCCTTCAAGATTGTTCTACCAGTATTCATTTGAAAACATATTAACCGCATCTGGTTAGTAATTAATGAAATAAATAAATTGCACTGGAGTTTTTTATGGCAGAATCAAAGGATGGGGTTTAAATACTTCTGAGGTTCTGAGTGCTTTCTTTGATGTTAACATACTCCTCAGAGTGTACCTTTGTTTTGTCATTCAGAGTTACTATTTTTATAACCTCCTTAACATCCTTTTCCATGCTGGGTTAGCCTGTCATATGCTCATTATTCTTCTGCCTTTGGTTTGACAAGGTTACATCCTCACTTGGTCTGTGATGGCGAGGATACCCACCCAAGTGAAAGAGGTCACACTATAAGGAGAGAACTGTGTGTGGTGTGTGTGTGTGTGTGTGTGTGTGTGTGTGTGTGAGTATATATATATATATATTTTTTTCCTCATGAGGAACATGTTGACTATCTCTAAGTAAATGGATTTGATAGGTAATTGAAAAATTAAAAAAGGCTCCTTGAAATTCCTATAAAAGTACCCTAGCATATCATGAATTATGTTAAAAAGAGAACACTATCATTTTATGTAAATATTAAAGTGATTGATATTTATTATATAAATTTCAAAAACATTATATTCAAGTTGGAGTTAATACAATAAATTATAGATACTCTAGATGAACTATGTTTTTAGTGAGTCAGTTATGTGCTATATCTTTGTCATGTACAAATAACACAAACTTTCTTTAATAATGCTTGCTGCTAGCAGGAGCAATTTACATAAAAGAATGCTTAGTGATTGGGATTATATTATGTAACAACAAGTGATCATAAAGCAATATTGTTGCTGTTTTTGAGAAAGAAATAAAAAGTATGACACTAAATTCTTCTTTAGCGTGATATAATACTATAAAAGCCAGTATTTAAAGTTATCTTTTTGGTTTTATGAGAAAAAATGCTTTCTAGACACTATCCTTATATTTTCATACAATTTATAGACTACTTCATTTCAAAAGATGTTGGTTTGATTAATGTTGATAATATACATTTAATCTATGTCAAACAACAATGAATATTTACTTTTCTAACAAATGCATTCGTCTGGTTTCAACATGGGAGATAAAATTTATTACTACATTGGAACATACTATCTACCTAAAAAAAATGTGATTAATACAGAAATGCATGTCTGAACGTTGATTTTAAAGCTAAATATAAAATGTACTTTGTCATTTTGCTTAAAAATTGATATTAATAACACATTTTATTGATACATAAGTAACCTCAGGAAACAAGGTAGTATAACATTTTTGTGTTTAAAAAAATCCTGCGCCAGAATTTCGTGTTCAGAAATGTGGAAACACAGCATTTCTACTATACTATATTTCTACTACATTTCTGAAAAATTTTCAGTTTTCAAATTCATACTTAATAGGGCTTATGCAACTTTATATTAACACAGTTTAAAAGACATGACATTCCTAATAAACAAATAAACTGCAGTAAATGCAGGATTTTACTTAAAACAAAAAGGGTGAAAGTAGGTGGGTGATATAAGGAAGGGGTGAGGCTTTTTATGGATACAGGGGCAGAGGGACATTGTCATCAGAAGTTGCAAGCAGAGAAAGTGTTGTGAGCTTTGTACAAAATATATTGATATCTGAGATGTGTGCTCTGATAATTGTTTTGGATTACTTTTGTTTATTTATTTCTATTATTTTGTTAAAACAAAGATCAGGATTCACCTTGCAACAATTGCTTCTAAGAGAAGGGTTGAATGTATAATACTGATTCTTTCTTGTCTTGCTGCCAGGCTTGCTGCCATTAGCGTACCTGCCTTCAGTTGCTTTTACTAATAAGGCAAAACATTAACAATGTAGGGGAAAAAAAATCACATATGAACCAGTGTACCTTCTTCATTATACTAAAGTCCTTTCTCCATTTACCAACTGTCTGTGAGCGAATTCAGATTACAAAAACATGTGCTGTAGCAGAACAGACTGTCCCTTCTATTGCGAGGGGTTTTGTTTGGAACCTGTTGACCAGTGTTGTTTCCTAAAGCATGGAAGGTCTAGGGGAGAGAGGTGAGTGCATGCTGGAATACGTATCTTTGCATCTCTTCCTTATCTTTTCTTGTCTCTTTCTTTGTGTAAAAATTGGTGACAGTGTAGCTATTGTTTAAGCATGTTATTAGTAGTGTTAATTCAATTTTATTATATTTTTGGGCAGCTGGCTAGTTACGGAGATCAGATCCCTTGACCTTAGTGTTATAAAACCATGCTCTAATCAACTGGGCAGTCCCGTAATGTTAATTCAAAAGGTATATTTATTTAAAAACATTATTGGTCTCACAAAATATGATTTGCTATCATCAAGTCCTCAGTATTACTGAGTATATGTAGGGGGCATAATACTCTCTTAGTGGATTTGCAAACTAATAGTAGTGATTAAAGTGGATTTTCTATATCTTGGAATTGACTTTTCGTTAACCTGTGTGGTAGCCTTACAGCAATAGGTTTAACAGAAGTAGCACTATTTCACGATAATATTATCACTTAACAAGTCCATTGGGATAGAGATTCTTTCATAATAAAGTTCCAAATAATCACATTTAAAAGTGTTTTAACTTTTTATTTTGAAATAGTATTAGGCATAAAGAAAAGTGGCAAAAATAGATTAGAGGGCTCCTATATAATCCCCTAATGTTAACATTATACACAATCATAGTTCAGTTATTAAAACCAAGAAATTGACATTGGTACAATATTGTTTACTAGTCTATAGACCTTATTCAAATTTCTCCAGTTTTCCCACTAATGTCCTTTCTCTGGGCCGAATTTCATTTTATTTTTCATGTTTCTCTAGTCTCTTCCAACCTGTGACAGTTCCTTGGTCTGTGTTAGTTTCTTATGACCTTGACTCTTTTGAAGGGTCCTGGCCAGTTATTTTGCAGTATGATGCTCAAACCTTTTTATGTTTGAGGCCAGTCTGTCTTCAAATGGAGAAGCAATGATGTTGATGGCAGTTGCTGAGGACACTGCAACAGTCGTAGCAGCTGAATGAGGTAGACGCTCTGGCTTAGTGGGCAGGTGGGTAAGACAGGGGCAGAGGAAAAGGAGATCATAGGGTCTCTCTTTCAGGAACAGATCTTTTTAGTTTCTTAGGACCACATACTTTGGGTCATGAGTAGAAGGGTGCGTGGCTTTCAGATATAAGTCCAGCCATTCAATTTATAGCTGCTAGGAAGCAAGGAGAGAGAGCTATGAGGGTAGGTGAAAAGGCCTCAGTTTATAGTAGAGTAGAAGAAAAGGAAGAAGAGCTAGATGACAGATTACACTAATATCGAGCTGTTGTTCAGTTCAAAGTAGAAGGTTCAGGGGAGGGAATTTTGGTTTAATGAGCAGCCCTATATATATAGGCATTGTGCTAAGTGCATTGGGTATGCTGTTTTATTTCATTGTCATAACAATATGTGGAGACAGTTATTTTTAACATCATGAATATGAGATTCAGGGCAAGTAAATGGCAAGCAAATAGCACAGCAATAGAATCCAGTTCCACTTGACTGTAAGCCTGTGCTGTCCAATATAGTAGGCATGTGGTTATGGAGCACTTGAAATGTGGCTACTGCCACTTGTTAAAATGGTAATATTCAAATAAATATATTTAAATTAATTCCATCTGTTTATTTTTTCTTTTTTAATGTGGCTAGTAGAAAATTTAAAATATGCATATGACATGCATTATATTCCTGTTGTACAACGCTGTGGCTAAATCTTTTTCCATTGTATCCTGCTACTTCCCTGCAGTGTGTCTAAGGTGAACTAAGATGAAATCCTAAAGTGAGAGTTGGAAAACATTGAGGTAGTTGCTATGAAGCAAAGGTGTACTCTCAAAGATTGGTAAACACTTGGTGAGAGTGTTGTGGTGATCAGATCCAAAGACAAAGGGACAAAGACATGCAGTCTATGTAGAGAGAAAAAACAACATAACAGTTTTTTAATATTTATTGACTGCTTATTATTTTTCAGCCACTGGGCTAAGAGTTCTAAATTTACTTTTATTTAATCCTTATTAGAAAAACCCAATGAAGTAGGTATTGTTGTTATCCCCATTTTATAGGTGAGAATACTGAGGCTTAGAGAGGTTAAGTAACTTGCTTAAGCACATAATAACTAAACAGCAAAGCAAAGGTTTGAAGTGCCTCACATCAAAGCTGTGTTCTTAACCATCATCTTATGATGCCTCTATGTGTTGTGGTGTGATGGTGTGGTTGAGCAGCTTACCCATTCTCAGCAAAGAAGAAATGCAGACCCAGGTATATCTGGATCTTTTATTTTATTCCATTTTCATAGTCAGATTTCTGATACAGTGGTTCCTGGATTGTAGTTTCTTCATTAATAACACTAACACTATATTATGAACATATAGTGTGCATATAATTTCAACAGCTGGTTCGCGATATGCTAAACTAATTGTCATTCTCTGACAGATAGTGTGATGGCTACATCTCTAGCAGTAAATGAGCAAAGAGTTGTGAAGATTTGAACCAGGGAAATAGATGAAATGGAATAGTCTTTGAAAAAAAAAATGAAAGGTGCAGGTTCCTTTGTGTCTTGAGTGTAAATCCTTAAGTCCCTTGACCCACCAAGGGAAATTAATTGAACCCTGCTAAAAAAGGAAATTCATGTTTTGAGACTAATGCCCAGAGTAATGATAATACTGAGTAGTGACCCATAATTGTTTTAAAAGCCAGTTACCAGTTGAGCTGAGAAAATGTAATTGTGTATACCTAACTATTCTATATGCACTGATTCCAAATTTTTTTGTCTATAGCCAAATTTGTACATTTTTAGGAACACAAATTTAGAAAGACCATGACTTTCAAAGAAAAGGCAGGATGAAGTGCCTAGGTTTTTAGGTTTGTTTGTTTGTTTTATAAGTTGACAATAAAATGCCAGGGAGTAAAATCCTGTGTTGCAGTTTATTTTGAAGAGAGATTTAGTTTTTGGCACTTCCAATTACTCATAATAATTCAGATTCATGACTAAATATTAGCAAATATTTTTTAACAAGATGAGATAGATAAGTATTATTGCTATTATTTGAAATAGATTAAACTGATTTTTTAAATGCTATTTATAGGCATACAAAAAGTTGGTGTCCTTAAGGCAGTCCTTAATAGCAATTTGCTTTAAGTAGGATAAACTGTCTTCACAATGTTTATACATTTAATTGTGCAATAAAACATTTTCTTAGTTCAGAGACAGATTATAGCTTAGAAATGTTTGAGTGATCATAAATTTCAATTTTGAACTATTGAGATTTTATGATAACATAACTCTAGGAGATATCCAGAGCTTCTGCTCATCTCATTTTATAAATCTTATATCTTTTGAGAGTTGACTAGAAATTGTCAAAGAACAAAGTTGTACAGGAAGCATTCTATGAAATAGTGGGTGCTTATGTTTATAACTGTTTATTTTTACTATAAAAAATGCAGTTTGTAAGAACACTGTTACTTGTGTTTAAAAAAACAAGGGCAAGACAGCATTCACAAAGAAGGAGCTCCCAAATACACATCATAAGTTGTACATAAGGAGTCAGATTGAGCTGTTGAGAAGCAGTTTGAATACAAGTTTAGATAATTATTCTAACAGAGAATTTATTACGATTTTAGAGCAGTAAACAGCTTAAGTTTCAAGCAGGAAATATAACATGAGACAAACTATCACATAGGTATTACTACCTATCTTAAATAATTTTGGAACCAATAAGGTAAAGAGATATACATTAAGATAGGTCACTAGGATTAATCAGTAGATGATTTCTACTTCCAGTTATAATAGACTAGTTTATCTCAAATTAAGACCCAAACTGACTGAGAAAAATGAGAAAACTGCATTAAAAAAATATCTATAAAAGCTTGGAGCCCTACCAAAGGGGTAAAGATCCAAGAATGAAGGGAAGCACATTTTCGGTGCCACTTTTCACTTTGGGTTCTGTCATTTTGTAAGCAGCATAGGTCATTAGGCTGAGAAATCAGGCATTGGCAGCTAAGATGGTGAGATGGTGAGCAGAATTTTGGGGAGTTTCATAGTGCTAAGGAGTCACAAGCTAGAATTCAGGGAGGAGGAGGAGGAACCCTGATAGAACACTCCAAGCTTTTCAGTGGGACCCTTGCAGGGAAATATCCTCAGAGTTAGAAATAGACCACACCTACACTAATGAAATGCAGCCTCGATAAACTCAGTCTTTATTTTAAGGTGATCTGCTTTTACTTTGTCTATCATCACCAGAACTCAGACATCATTCTGAGTTTCTATAATTTTTTCATACATGACACTTGATGTTCAATAAAAAAATTATACCATGCATATCAGAAGCCAGAACAAAGAAAAAACAAAAAAATAGACGATAGAAAAAAAATCTCATAGTGAAGCAGGTATTAGAATGATCAGACATGGGTTATAAAATACTTACAATCAATGTATTTAAAAAGTTGAAAGTATGGATAATTTTATCAGGGAATAAGAATCTTTAAAAAAGAATTCGAAGAAATTCTAGAAATGAAAAACTACTGTTACTGAAATAAAGAAATCAGTAGATGAGTTTAGTAGTAAATTAGACACAGCTGGGGAGAGAATTAGCAAACTGGGTGATAAGTCAGTTAGAAAATATCTAGACCAGAGTGTGGGGGGATAAAAGAATGAAACACACAGGAATAGTGTATATCGTCTAGTAGTGAAAAGGGCCGACCTCCATGTGTTGGAGTCCCAGAAGAAGAGGAGAGAAAGAATGAGGAAGAAGCAATATATGAATAGATTAAGGTCAAGAATTTTCCCAGACATGAAAGCCATCAACCCACGGATTCAGGAAGTGCTATCACCATTGTCAGGATAAATACAATGAAAACCACATTTAGGTCACAGTGTAGTCAAATTGCTGAAAACCAAAGAGAAAGAGAAAATCTTGAACGGAAAAAGAGACATATTACCTTCAAAAAAGTGAAACTATAGTGGCCTTTTCAACTGATATAAGACAGGAGCGAACTGAAGGATATCTTTAAAGTGGTGGGGAAAAAGAAAACCTCTCAACCTAGACTTTTGTAACTTTTGGAAATATTCTCCAAAAATGAAAGAAAAAGGCTGGCTGGTTAGCTCAATTGGTTAGGGTGTGGTGCTGATTATACCAAGGTGAAGGGTTCAGATCCCCATACTAGTCAGCCACAAAAAAAAAAAAAAAAGAAATACATTTTTTTTCTAGACAACAAGCCCCCCCCCAGACGCTCAGTTGTCTTATTGGACTTCATTTACAAAACAAATTCAAAGTATTAAAGATTTCCAGCTGGCAGCTTTAGATCATTAAGCCCCAAGTGTGGGTCTTTCTGTGTCCAGATCTGTATGTGACTCTGGTCACATACCCATGAAGCTGCCTTGGTGTTTGGTGGAGGGGTGAGCACTATAAAAAATGGGGCCAATCAGAGCCGTTCCTGGAAGTGGATATATAAATGTTAGGGGTGAAAAGTTATTTTTTTTTGTTAGAGTTTGAACAATATAATCCGTTAGAAAAACACTAACATTTCCTTCAGGTTACATCAATAAAATATGTGCTAAGTGTAGTAGGTAGAACTTTGGTCCCAAGTTTCTATGCCTTAATCCCTAGGGCAATGAATATGATGAGATATTGTGTTCATAAATAAGTTACCTTATGTTGCAAAAGCGACTCTGCAGATACAATTAAGGTTACTAATCAGTTGACGTTAAAGTAGGGAGTTTATCCTGGATTATTCAGGTTGTCCTAATGTAGTCACATGAGCCCTTAAAAGCAGAGGCAGAAGAGGAGGTTAGGGAGATGTAGCAGAAATTGGAGAGACCCAAAGCACAAGAGGATTTGACATAATGTTGCTGGCTTCAAGGGGCCATGAGCAGAGGAAAGGAGGCTGCCTCCAGAAGCTAGGAATGACCTTCACACAAAGGCCCAGCAAGGAAACAGGGACCTTCATTCTACAACCACTGAATTGAATTTTGCAACAACCTAATGAGCCTGGAAGTGGATTCTCTAGGAGTCTCCAGATAGCGGCCCAGACCAACTAACACTTTGATTGTGGCCTTGAGAGACCCTAAGCAGAGTACTCAGCTGAATCCATCAGACTTCTGTCCTAGAGAACTGTGAGAGAATAAATGGGTATTATTTTAAACTCCTAAATTTTGTGTAATTTGTTATAGTGGCAATAGAAAATCATTTTAAGCACCAAAAAATACAAGCAGTTCTAACACTACCTGTAATATGTAAAAGGAAGTGAATTTTTATAAAACATTATTGAACAGCATTTGAAAACACTGATTTTATTTAAGTAATTGACTAATTAAAAATTGTTATTTGTTTTTACACAAAACAAATCTGAAAGCCTGTACCTGCCAATTCCTCAGTGCAAACTTATGGGACTAGGCTCTGGGAAATCTTCCTTCTACTTTCAGTTGCATCACTTATTATCTGGCTGAGTGACCTTTGACAGTTTATCTTAACTATTCCTTTGGGCAGTTCTAGCATCTGCAAAATAAGAAGTATAGACTAGTTGATCTTTAAGGTCCCTTCCATTTAAAACATTGTATGAAAATAGTCTTAGGGATCAAGATGGAATTGTGAGTCTGGACCTAAGAATCTATTTCTCAGAATATCAGAAAAATAATGTTGTGTACTTTTGAAGCTGGAGTCAAAACTGATTTACTTTTTTTTAAAGAGGTGGAGCCATGTTTGCACATTACACAGAAATTCTGGAACAGATAAGGACACTTTGAACACTGGGTCTTTATTGGTCAAAGGCATCAAATGAGTGTATGCTTATCAAGGTTATGTCTTTAGTTGAAATTATTAAAAATCAACAACTTAAAAGTTGGCAGGTAAATGTTTTACAGAAGGGTAAAAGCAAAATTCTTTCCTATTTGTTTAAAATTATTCAAAATAAGAAAGTTGTAGAAACCTTACTTTATTCCTTGTAATTTATTCTGGGAGTAGGGTTTTTAAGTTTCTAATGGTTAATCTTGTTTTGCTTATCTCTGTCTCTCTTGTCAACTTAAGATGCGTTTCTCACCAGTAGACACTTTGTTCACTTGTACTTACAAAAAAGATGCTAGATTCCATATTGTTTCATAAATTAGGTCCCAGAAATGTGGAAGAAATCTCAAAATAAACCTGAACATAACCTTATTTGATCCAAGGTCAGTAGTTAACCTTCCATTTTTCTTTTCCTATTAGAAAAAAAAGGCACTGTTTTTGGTGAGT
The DNA here is from genome assembly GCF_000696425.1 of Galeopterus variegatus. NCBI lineage: Eukaryota > Metazoa > Chordata > Mammalia > Dermoptera > Cynocephalidae > Galeopterus > Galeopterus variegatus. Next base: position 582,015 of record NW_007726138.1, on the reverse strand, counting down.
TGAGGTGGCAGTTGCTGGCAAATGTGTCTGTAGCTGATAAGAAAGGGAAAGGGCTTCAAGAGAAAGCCACCAAAGTTTATCAGTTCTTTGGAGCTCAAGAAAACTTTTCTTTCCAAGAAGAGAACAGGAGCACCTGTTTTTTTTTTTTTTGTTTGTTTTTGTTTTGTTTTGTTTTAAAAATTATTTCCATTAATGAGAAACCTCAATGACCCATATTATGAAAGGTTACTCCTTTGTATTATCTGGTGACAGGCTTACTCACACTCAGAGGTCACATTAATATTTACTGACGGCTCAAGTGTAGGTTTCACTTTATTAAAAATTGTATGGATGTTGAAATTGCTGACAGAGAAGCTGGCTCAGTTTGACTTAGCTGTGGATATGGTAATTACAATATGGCTTTCTGTGCTTTTAGAGGTCATGTCACATTGCAAAGATTTGTGTATTTGCGTTGCTAGAAAGTTACCATAGATTATTATGACAATACTGTAGGAAATATTTCAGTGAGAATAGTATGTCTCACATAAGTTTCACCATAGAATTAAATAAGAATCATTAAAATATTCCAGCTTTATTAAAAATTCATTATTCTTTTTGAAGATCTTTAAAGAGCAATAAGAACTTGAAGAAATAATAGGAAAGCTTTGGTAACAGTGACAGTGTGTTAATTGAGTTGAAAGAAGGTAAAGAATGTATTAACAGAATGGATCCACATTTGGCAAAAAAGATTTGTAGTAAATCAAGGGGGGAAATCAGTTAATAAAGAAAGAGGTCAATTATCAGTGAAGGAGGGGGGTGTGTTTAATGATTCTAAATGAAAGGTTAAATTGCTTGGGTGAATTTTAGTTTAACAAAAAGGAAGAAAAGCAATATGGGTAATTAGGCAGTAGTAAGATCATACTGGGGAAAAAAAAAAACTGCCTAAGGTGTTAGGGGAATATTGGCTAATGAACTTAACCTCCTGCAGTTATCTTTGAATATTCACCTTTATTCTAGAAATGAGGGAAGTGATGTGTTTAGTTATTTTCAAGGATGTATGATTCTATAGCATGATTTATGACATTGTGGATTTTTATATGGTAACAATAATAAAATGGAGAAAAAGAATTTCTCATGAGGATACCTGTCATCTGAAACTAGTTCATATAGTGTAATGTTAACTATATATTTTTTGTTATTGATCAGTTCTTTAAATTTCTTCTGTTTTACTCATTTGTTTCATAATAGAAACGCCTTTAGAGTCTGTCAACTTAATTGAACCATTAAAAGAAATTCATGGGTTCAGATCCCTGTACTGGCCAGCCTCCCCCCCACCCCAAAAAATAAATAAATAAAATTCAGTATAGATTATGCTTCTTTTAAGTGTATCTCAGTTTAGGGCTTATTCAAAACATATGGGTAAAAATACAAAATATTATCTAAAAAAGAATTTTTCCTCTCTGATTAACTGAATATATATAGGTCACTGAAATATTACAGTGATGTTCATAGATCCTTGACCATTTTTACAGTTTATGCCTTTTGCTTCTGTGAAACTTGAATTGTGAAAAGATCTTGGTAATTGTTTTTAGAATCAGTATAAAGTCTAATTTTATATGACTTCTGTACTAATGATTAGGTAGAAGAGATAGTAACTAAGGTAATTAAATTCACAGATGATTCTGAATTTAAATATGGCATGTATAAGAATTTGGGCTCATCTCAACTCCTATGATGCTATGGTGAGGAAAAGGTCATTTGATATATACAGAAATATCCTTTATAATTGTAGTCTTTCTTTTGTCACTTATATTCTTATAATTAGCTTGGCTTGTCTTTTATTTGATTTTATATCAAATTTGGTTCTGCATTATGAATAAATGATTAAAACCAAAGAAAAAGTCTACTTTTCAAAACGTTAGCAGCTTTGCTACAGGTTATTAGCTCAAATAGGCAGTAACTCAAGGGGCAGTCGTGATTATTTAGACAAAAAAGATTTGGACCAGATACCAAGAGATTTGGGTTCTAGGATCACTCTTGCGCTAAGGGACTATGTGTGAATTAACTTGTCAATTAACTTCTGTGGATTAGTTTTTATTTTTAATAAAAAGAAGGCATTGTATGTGATAACTTCTAAAGTACCCTTTAACTTGGAAGTTTTCTCTGTGATTATTTTATTTTCCACATGTGTAGGTTAAAATTATTTTATGATGTGAGACATAGGACAACTTTTACTGGTTACTTACATAATATTTTGTTATATTGAAAAACATTGGCAATTTGTTCTTTTGGCTAATATTCTCTAAGTGCCTACTTTGTGTACAGAACTAGTCACTGGTTATAACAACAGTAAAGTAAATAGGCAAAGTACTTCTCCTCATAGAACTTACTCTACTAGATGGATGTGTCTTGAATAAGAAAAAATGAAAATAGACATTTTTGAAACTTGTGAAAAATGTGGTATGTGGACATATTAGCAGAGAAGATTGACATTTAGTAAATCAGAGATTGTGTCAAGCATGGTACAGTGGTTCCCAAGAGTCAATATGAGCATCTCTTCCCAATTCTGCATTTAGTGACTTTATGTTGTCAACATGAAATCAGTCATGGTTAGAGTATTTATTTTGCCATTGGCAAAGGCTACACATCAAGGTTTTTTTTTTTTTTTTAGAAAAATTAATTAATTAATTATTTCAGTGGCCAGCTGGTACAGGGATCCAAACACTTGACCTTTGTATTATCAACACCACACTCTAACAAAGTAAGCTAGTGGACCAGCCCTCATCAGGGTTTTATTGTTTTTTGTGTATTTTTTAAATTTAGCTTGTTTAACAGCATACAGTGGTAAATGTTGTCAGATGACATAAAAGAAACAGTAGACACAGTTTTTGCCCATGTGTGTTGTATGATGATCAAAGTAGAGATGAGGCAAAGATACATGCATGCAGTGAATTTATAGAGCCACATGAACAGCTCTTAACATGATAGTGAAACAAATGCATTAGTGAAAGTAGAGGGGCTGAAAGAAAAATAGGTGTGAATTTGAAACTACTGTAGATTTTAAAGATTGGTGGTGCATACCTGAGAAGAAGCAAAATAGTTTTAGACATGGCATATGCAAAAATTCTGAGACAAGAGCGAACAGTTGCATGGAAGAAATCGTAAATAGTTTTGTTGGTCTTGAACAAAGTGTCTAAGCTTTGCCTCATGTAAACATAAAAATGTCTAAGTCTCATATTAGCCTGTATCAAAGAAGTCCTAAACACAGCCAGATTTTCACTGGTAGTAATAAACTGAAGACTGTCATTGAATTTTGTGAGTTTATCTTTCAGTGATGCTCTGAGAATTAAGGAAATAAAAATCATGTATACCAAAATATAGGCTTTATTACCAAATTAAAGGCCTATCGAATGTTGCTTGTGATAAATATTCTCTAGAATATTGACATTGAATCTACCACAGATGCTTATGCAATTTCATCAACATCAACTATCAGTTACTCTTAACATGAGGTAGCTTGACATAAACACCAACAATGTGATTTAGTCTGCCAGCATCGAAGGAGCAGTGATTTTCCACAGCTCCATGCTGAATTATGCTTTACTAGAATAGATGACAGTGGGACACTTAGCATCTGCTAAATAGTAAGCTGGAAAGAGGCAAATACAAGCAGGGAAAACTGAGAACCCCTTTTAAGGATCTGCTGATGTTCAGTTTTAAATGGCACCTGGCTCTGTACTTTCGCAGCCGCTGGATAGGCTGCCATATAGGAGTCCAGAATGGAATACCTTTGAAATAAATGAGTTTACTAACTCCAGTTATGTGAAGAGGGGCCATAAACAACAAGGCAAAAAAAAAAAAAAAAAAAAAAAGAAAGCATGTAGATCTAATCTGAAAACTCCTCTTTGGGAAGCACAGTCACCCTGTGCATATCTAACTCTTGTCCATGTGATACATTGAGATAGCAGCACATATTCAAGAAGTGGAAGCAGGTATTCTTTATTTTTATTACTCTCAATAATGTCATTTTGAAATACCTATGGTAGTTTTATTTGTTAAAGTAAATATAGGGTATATATAAAGAATGAACTAAACATATTGTCTGATCAAATAATCTTTATTTTTTATCAGCACTGTATTTTGGAGCAATAGCTACCAGGAAATAACTACGGTGATTTTGGCAGTTATTGGCTTATTAAACTATCTCACAAAATTAAGTACTATATATAGTTTCAAGTGATGTTTATTTTTCAATTTCACATGGAAAATTAGCATGAAAAAACTATCCCTTTTTAAAAAATTTGTACCCTTTCTTACATGGGAAGTATAAATAGATTTATAGTAGCTTGGAATATTGAAGAAATTACAGCTAAAGATTTTGATTGGTTATAATTATTTGTGGTACTGAAACTGTGGTTGACCTACAACATGATGGTCGAATGAGTCTTTGAAGGTTTTATTGGGCAAAGGAGGACTTTAAATCTTGCCAGAATTTGAAGTATGGTATATCATCATGTACTGTAGAAATACTTTGAACTTAGTAACTTTCAATTTTCCATAAATATTACACTAATGAGCACCATGAGGTCTTAGTAAGTTACCACTTTCAAATGGCAGATAATAACACAAGGGTTGAGAGGTAAATTCTTTGAACTTTTCCAGATACTTTTTTCTTGCAACTATTTTTTAAGAGCTATGTACTTGAAAGGATGATAGTCTCTTTAAAATTAGTGTGGAATTGGGTTGAAATAAATTCAGAGTATATATATATGCCCAAAGTAAAATAAACCAAAATAAATCCTGGTTGATGTACTTTAAAATATTAGTTAAATTACAGGTTTACTAGTGAACAAAGGACACTCTATGTTTATTGAGATTCCAAGTTTAAGTTGTTTGGGGGTTACATTTTTTACAAGTAATTTTATTGAATGTGGTGTAGAGTAAGATGAGCTCTTACCTTTTAAAAAATTTAAACTGTTAAATTTTCACTGACATTTCAAGAGGTAGAATAATGGTGGTAATACCTGTGGACTGGGTTCTCGTCTGGGTTTTGTTTCTAACTAGCTAGTTGACTGAGTAAACTACCTGATCAGTTAGGACCTTATTTTCTTAAACTATAAAATCATGAATTTGTCCTGGGGGATCTCTTCATTAACTTCTACCCTAATGTAATACATAAGGGCTGGCTCTGATGGAATCTTTCTGAATCCTGTTCTTCCAATCCAGTATTTATTCTTTAGCTCAGGGTCATCCAATAGAAATATAAAGTGAGCCATATATGTAATTTTAAATTGTTGAAACTTAGTGCCACATTAAAAAAAAGTAAAAAAGAAAAAGTGAAATTAATTTTAATATATTTTCTTTAACCTAATATATCCAAAATATGGTTTCTACATATAATTAATGTTATAAACATTAATGAAATATTTTACATTTTGGAAATACAGTCTTGAGAATCTGGTGTGGGTTTCATACAGCACATCTCAGTTTGGGCTAGTTGCATTTCAGTAGCTTTTGGCTTCTGTGTTGGCCCCTGCAGCTGAAATCATTGGCATCCTCCTCTCTCTCTCTACCAGTGAATGAAATTTAGAGACTTTATTTTATTTTATTATTTTTTTTAAAAGATGACCGGTAAGGGGATCTCAACCCTTGACTTGGTGTTGTCAGCACCACGCTCAGCCAGTGAGCAAACCGGCCATCCCTATATGGGATCCGAACCCGTGGCCTTGGTGTTATCAGCACCGCACTCTACCGAGTGAGCCACAGGCCGTCCCCGAAATTTAGAGACTTTAGAGTTAGCTTTATTTCCATTAGTTTTCTTTCATCTTCCATTCAGTAATGACGGGGACTTGCACTCTCTAGACTCTGTCAAGATTTATAGCTAAATCAGTTCATAAATTCTTCTTTATTTCCAAATATCTGGAAAGAGTAGTCTATGAATTCTCTTTAGTTCCTTAAGTCATTTACTCACTCAGCCCAGTGAAATCAGATATCTATCTCCAATGTTCTACAGAAAGTTCCTTAAATCCAATGGCCACAGTATGAATGTTTCTTGATCTCTTAGCAGAGATGGACATTGTGAGTACTTCCTCCTTGAAGCTTTCTTGTATATTGTGCCCACCCTTGTATATTGTGCCCATCTTTTTTAGTTCTTCTTTTAGTTCTCTGCTTTGTTGGTTCCTTTCTTGGCCGCCTTCTTTTTTCCCTTTGACCACTTCTCTTGACTTTTTGCCCACCTGACTTCCTCCCAGAGCATCGTTTCTACGTTTTTAGCTGTTTACTGGATGTATCTGTACTATGATATTCTGCAGACTCCTGCAGACTCCAGAAACCCAACCTAGCCTTCTCTCCCATACCAAACTTGTTTTCTCCTTCTGGTTATTATTTTGATGCTTGGCATTATCAGAGTTAGACAAAAGACAAAATTAGAGACTGCACTTTGAATTAGAGACTTCTAGGATTTTCTGACCATCTATATCCAATTAGATATGGAGTCTTTTTGGCTTTACTTGAAAAATATCTATTAAAAATTTTTATTTTCTCTTTTTGCAGTGCTTTAGTCTGGGTGCCATATTAATCTCTCTTTCTTCATCTGTGTTTCCTCTAATACATTTTTCACATTGCTACCGGAGTTATTTTCAACATAATTTGGATAATATCACTTTCCTGCTTAGAACTTCTATTGATTCCATTTTTTTCTTACATTGTATATATGTTTTAGACTGCTGTTTTACCTTTAAATGTAGATACTCTCTTTTATAGTTCTCTCTCCTCTAAAAGTCTTTAAGACTTAAAAATATTTCAGTGATGAAATTTTAGGCTTCTTGATGGCTATTGGAGGAAACTAGCCATCAAGCTGGATAGTATGCCCTGTAGAGCATTCCTATACTCATAATAAACGGGCAAATATGTGATGTGATATCTATTTTATCTGATATCTATAACTGGGTTAACAAGCAGATTTCTTGTTTCTCTGTGAAATAATCACTTTATGGATATTTCAGTTCCTGGGAAGCAAGAGCTAATAACATCCCAGTAACAATGAATGATGTATGTCTTATTTACAGATATGCTTTCTGTACTTGTAAATTAATATAGAGAACTATCTTGGTTAAGCTGTGTAGCTTGGCTGACTTTTATAGGAAAACAGTAGATCCCCTGAGGTAATACCAATGTAAGTAGAAAGTAACTCTGGCAGTTAGTACACTAGTTGGGATGAGAAAGAATGACTTTAATTGTTACCTGTTTCTTAGTATTTTTACCGTTGGCTGTCTCCTGACCTCTTTATTCTTCAAGCATATTTCAATAGGATGAGATATTAGTTTTTTATAGTGTAACATTTTTTTCTCCTAGCCAAATCCTGTTAGGCGCCTCATGTGCTTTAGCTGGCAACAGGCTTCCCTTACGCAGTGTAGTCATCAATGCTATGAGGAGGAGGATAAGTATTAATTGGAGCGTGTTACTTTTTGGAGACCTTTAAGATGAACTAAATATGCTGAGGAAGTGATTTTTGCTTCTACTTCACAAGTGTTTGTTTAAAATCTAATTGCTTAATTTGAAGGAAAACTAGAGGTCATAAACATCAATGAATAAATTGTGAACAGGAATATTTTTGCATATAGTAAGAAAGTTTTGCCCTTTTCTCAAAAGGGAAACAAGGTAAGGACTGATTATCATATTTAAAATGGCAATTAACCTTGTCTTGTCTGTAATTCCAAGGGAGTCTAGACATGAACTCGGCATCCAGCATATTGTTTTCAGTGTAAGCATTAGCCATCTTTAACATTTATCTGTAAAATTACTTGTATTGTGTGTAAGTGAGTATGAGCAGTGTGACACACACACATAGGAGAAAAAAAGACAAAAACTGCAACTGCAACAAGATAGTCTCTTTAAAATGAATACCATCTTTTACAGAACTGTATATATTTCTGGACTATATGTAGAATTGGAAATTTTAGAACTAAAAGTTTTTGAGGGCTTACTATTGTCAGGAATTGTTGTAAACAATTTACATATATTACCTCATTCAGTTTTCCCAGAAACCCTGTGAGGTAAAAACGATGATTATACAACGAGGATAGAGAAGCACATAGAGATTGGGTAACTTGCCCAAGGACAGCTAATAAGTGCTGGAGTGAGGATTCACACCAGGGCCTTCTCACTTGAGAGGCTGTGCTTTTGACCTCTTGGCTATTCTGCTAATCAGTGATTTAATCTGCCAGTCGGTCTGTCAGGTTTCCTACTAATGAACTCTGTAGCTTCTTAACTCATGCCTAGTGTAGTACTCTCATTTCTAAGTTGAACCTTTCTTGGGATCTAGATATTTATGATGTATTGATAAATATGTTTATATAAATACTCAAATATAATACATAACTGTTTCTCAAAGCCAGTTTATGCAGTAAAAATAATCACTTTTTGTTCATATGGTTATTGCAGCTGAGGTGTATTTCTACTAAGCCAAGTAAGGGAATTTTAAAAGAAGGTTTTTTTGTTTAATTTAAAAAGAAAGCTTATAGCTGGCAAACATCAATGAGAGATTTATTTTTTTTTCCCCAGGTTCTCGCCTCAACTCCTTACCCTTTACTAAAAAGGTACTGAATGTGATGATTTTTAAAAAATGTTCTTTTCTGGTTGTGTGTGGGATCAAATACCACCTCTCTCCCCGACCTCAATTAAATGAAACCAAGTATACACATTTTGAGAGAAAAATTCCTGTTAAGGGTCATTTTCTGGATGAACGAGGGGTTTGAGAACTGTCTTGTAAAAGTCTGACTAGACCCTGGGGAAGCAGATGGGAGAGTGGTGTCATGTGTGGCAGCAAATAGCCTGGGTAGGGGATTGATGAATATCAAAATTTTGTCTGACATCTAAGTCATCGAAAATGAATTGTAAGCAAATAAAACTCCTGAGGATTTAAGATGTACTGCCAAATGGGGATCAGAGAGCCAGGCATAGCAGTACAGGTCTTATTGACCTTTTGAACAATAGATAGTTTGGATGGTGAACATTAAAGAGTTGGCTGCATTTTAATATATTCCTAGCACACTTTTGGTTGGGCAGGTGGGGGCCACATAAAATGATTGAGGCTAAATTGACTTAAAGCATAGATCAAGGGAAAAACATTAGAGGAAAAATTAGTAGGTAGGGTCTACATAAAATGATTGAGGCTAGATTGACTTAGAGCATAGATAAAGGGAAAAACATTAGAGGAAAAATTAACAATAATAGCAGCTAATCTTCATAGAACACTTACTATAAGCCAGATATTGTTCTAAGCACTTTATGTATATTAACTGATTTAATTATCATAACATTAATGTAAGTAATTTGACATATATCTCACATAGCAGTCCTGTGACTTGTATACTATCATTTTTGTGTCCATTTGGTGTACAGAGAGGTAAAGTAGCTTGCTCAGTTTATAGTCTGGTAAGTGGTGGAGTCACTTAAAGTGGAGCGGTCTGTCTTGACAATCCATGTGTCTAACCTCCACTGTATGCTTTTCTAGATGAAGATGTAAGTGAGAGGGGGAAGGAACAAAAGAGTAACAAATGTATATTATTATATAATGGAGAGTGATGCCTTTCTTATCAATTAGGTTGAGTCTAGACTTGTGGCAGCCATGCCTGAGGTTAAACTTCTGTTTAGAGTTTTGATAAACAAATCATGTTGATCATCTGAAGTAAAATTGGCTTGTCTCTGTGTATCAGAAAGGGTCTTGGTGAGAAACAGATAGTACATTCAGTGAGGGTAATTAAGAGAGTTTAATGAAGGGGCTGTTTATATAGTGGTGAGCAGTAATGCAGGATTTGACTAACAAAAAATAGTGAAGTGCCCAGGGACTAGCAACAGTGGGAGGTCATCATCATAGCCTTATGGAGAAGGAGCAAGGAGAGGGAATGGATTTACCTGTCCTGGTGAGAGATGTAACCATGGGAAAGGGGCTAGTGGACAAGAATCAGGACCACAGATGGATGAAAGTAGTCACTACCAAAGCAGTGGGGATAGGGTGTGGCTATAAATACCGCACCTTCTCTCTTATTTTGTGTTGTGATCTCCCACAGGTACCTCCCATTTGCTGAACCCAACGTGAAGCCAGAAGTCAAGGAAGCTTGGGTGGTGCAGTTCACAGAGGTTGGCTTCTTGGATAGGGAGGAGAAAAGATCAGGGAATGGATCTGGAGGGCAGCAGAGATTAACAAGTATGCCATATGTTGTGGGTTGAATTGTGTCCTCCGCAAAAGGTTGAGGCCCCCGGTATAGTGAAGTGCTAAACCCCAGTTCTCCAGAATATGTCTTTATTTGGAAATAAGATTTTTACAGAGGTAATCAAGTTAAAATGAGGTCATTAGTATGGGCCCATTGGGACACAGACACACAAGAGGGAAGATTATGTGAAAAGACACAGGAGTTGATGGTCATCTACAAGTCAAGAAACACCTTTGGCAGCCAGAAACTAGGGGAGAGGCATGGCACAGATCCTTTCCTGCTGCCTTCAGAGGGTGCATGGTCTTCCTGGCACCTTAATTTTGAACTTTTGGCCTCCAGAACTGTGAGAGAATAAATTTTTTTTTCCTTGAGAATAAATTTCTATTTTTCTAAGCCTCCCAGTTTTTGGTACTTTGTTATGGCAGCCCTGGGGAACTAACACAAATATCATGAAAAAGCTTATTGATCAGAACTGCTTTCAATTTCTTTTTAAGTATATATAGAGTCATAGAGCCATAAAGACCTTAGAAATCAGCTAGTGTCAAACACTGATTTCAGAGATGTGTCTTGCCCAAGGTCATACAACTATAATGGCAGAGTTGGAGCAAGGCCCTATAGGCAAACTGTATTAGAGTTGATAGAGGTGGATATGCTAGGCTTTGAATTAGGCCCATAAGTGCATTTCATTGCTGAATTTTTAGTTAAGAAAAGCTTTATCATTTGTAAATTTATGGGTTTGAATATCCTAATCATTAATTTCTGGGTGTTAAGTATGCCTTATTGATTCATTAATTTTCCTAATGTTTACTTTGAACCAAAATTTTCTTGTTAATAAGAGGTAGTTTTGGAAAACTTTTAGGTGCAAAACTCTATTTTGAAAGTTTTGAAGAAAAACAATGTTATTTAAATGATGATCGTTTTTCCTATCACATTGGTTAATGACTATAAATTCAGTAAAGTGTATCCAGTTGGGAGACTACTGATAAATTTAGTTAGAAATTGACATATGTACATAATAAATTGCCCAAATAATGACTGGTTGTACTTGGAGACTTATTTTGGTTGATAATTTAAAAAAATTATACATTTAGAATGTCTATTGTTAAAATTAAAACATGAATAAGTGTAAAGATGTTTATAAAAATTAGTTATAATATCAACTTCTTGAGAAAAGATACTATTTTTTAGTATATACACTTACAGGTTTTTTTCTTTGTGTGATCTATATAAAACAGAATATCATACAAACAGTTTTGTGGCCTACTTTTTAAAACTCAGCAATATAATGACAACTGAACCTTTTTCCTATATCAGTAAATACAGTTTGAAGGAATGCTGTGCAGCCCCTGAAAGTGATATAGAAATATTGCTTCCAATTTTTGCTAAATAGCATTAGTATAAACATTTTTTGGCCTTTTAAACAAAAATGTGATAAATATCCCTGTAGGTAAATCATTATATTATCCAATTCTTGTTCTGCATGGAATCATGTTTGTATGATAAACAACAGAGCATCATAAAGCAATTACCAATGTCAAGAATAAAGTGAAAACTGAGGAACGTATCTCAATAGAAAAAAATTGCAGTAGGTTGGAGAAATGTGCCAAAGTCAATGTATAAACAAAGACTTCAAAGAAGAGGATTTGAAGAAGCCTTCACAATAAACCTTAAGCTATATGTTGGGAATAAAAATTATTACAGCCCTTTAGGGAATCAATTTGGCAATGAGCAACAAGAGCCTTAAAAAAAACTTTTTTCTTGGCCAAAATGTATATATCTGTGTATGTATTTTATATATATATATTTTTTTTGGGGGGGGGGATGTTGTTTGCTTTGTATTTTTTGTTTGAATGTTTTATTTTGGAAAAATGTAAACATATTGTTTTATCTGTAACTCCCATCACCTTCCCCACTCTGTTATTTTCTAACAAATCCCAGATATTACATTGGTTTTTAATTTCGATTATTTTTGATATATATTAGTTCAATTTTGAGGAATGTATTCTAAGAAAAGAATGTGAAATATTGGGAAAATTTATGTCCAATATGTTCCTTACAGAATTATTTAGTGGTACAAAAATTGAAAGCAACTATTCAGTACTAAGGCAAAATATAATTTGTGAAATGTCCACTTGATGAAATGCTATACGTAAAGTGAACCTGTGAAAAGTTTATGGTAACATGAGAAAAGGCTTATATTATTATGTTGAATAAATAAGGTGATTAAGAAAGTACACAGAATCAATTAAGCAAGCAAAAACTTACCTTTGAAAAATTTCAGGCGTGGCACCTGAACAGACAATTCTCAAAAGAAGACATGCAGTTGGCCCTCAGACACAGGAAAAAATGCTCAACATCACTAACCATCAGAGAAATGCAAATTAAAATCACAAGGAGATATCGTCTCACTCCAGTTAGAATGGCTATTATCAAGGCAAAAAATAACAAATGCCTGTGAGGATATGGAGAAAAAGGAACTCTTCTATTCTGTTAGTGGGAGTATAAATTGGTACAGTCATGGTGGAAAACAGCATGGAAGTTCCTCAGAGAACTAAAAATAGATCTATGCTGCGACATGTAGTGAGATCTATTCTAATTCACTACTGGGTATATATATACTCATAGGAAATGAAATCAGTATATCAAAAAGATACCTGCACTTGCACATTCATTGCAGCACTATTCAGAATAGCCAAGGGATGGAATCAACCTAAATGTCTATCAAGGGATGAATGGATAAAAACACTATATACACAATGGAATACTACTCAACTATTAAAAAAATGATATCTATGCAGCAACATGGATGGAACTGGAAACCATAAATAATGTTAAATGAAGTAAGTCACACAGAAAAAGACAGGTACTGCATGATATCGCTCATATGTGGAATCTAAAAAAAAATTTTTTTATAACATATTATGAAAAGCCAAAAATTAAGTAATATTTATCAGGAAGTCTGATATCATTGATAAGTATTTAGCATACTTGTATTAAGTTTTTAACTTGGAAAAGACCTTAGTCTTAAGATAGACTTGTCTCCTTTGTCTTCAAGGAGATTACAACTCATTAGAGGGGCAATTGTTGGGTAAAAAGCCTTGTGATGTATTGATTGGGATTGCTGTTATAATAATAGAAGTTTTACTAGCTGTTAACTAATCTGGGATTGAAAAGAGGAAACGAATGTCACCAATACATCAAAAATGAGGAAAATAACTTTCTTAGGAGAAGTACGGGTGATAGTTTTTTGATTTTCATTATTTTCCTTTAAGCTAGTTGTATTATTTACCATCTTTGTTGCTTTTCTACTAGAGACCAAAGCACCATTACGACTCTTTTTAGTTGACAAGCGATTAAGGAATTGGTTCAGTTGAGGACTTCACCTTTTGTTATCCTAAAGGATTATTTGGTTTCACCGGGATTTGGCTCTCTAGTTTAAGATTCATAAATTTCTAGCAGTCTATAAGGATTATAACTTCAGTATTTAAGCAAGTGATGACCATCTACGGGTAGGGTTTCTGATTGTAAGCTATTTGCCATTTGTAATCTTGCTATATAATTTTGCATTTACTATTAAGTAGTATTTTATGGATCCTAAGATGCACATCCCCCCCCCCCATATTTTAACTTATCTAAAATTAGGATGCATCTATAAATTGGTGGCCTCTTAAAATCCCTCTTGGCCAGGTGGTGGTTTTGATGTAGTTGTTATTGTATGTACATGTGTGAATGTGGTTACAATGTCAGCACTTTGAATTATATGCATTTTAGGTACTACAGTAATTGCCAAATCCTATGATTTTGCCTGGGAAAGATAAGTTGTGTGTACACAAAGGCAAAGGAGCAGAACAGTGGAATAAATAATGAAGTTGTATAAAAAATTTAAGAAATCCAAGTGATAACAAAGCATTATGTCATCGTTTAATTGGCTAGTTTTTTTCCTAATGGTATGTAAACAGTTTTGCAGCTTCTTTTTTCCTGGTGGTATATAAACACATAAAGATTCATCATATAAAGAATCTATAATTATAGATTCTATTAAGGGATACTTTTAAAGAACGGTTGAAACCATAACTTTATTCAAATATAAAGTGAACAGGTATCAAATATTTTATTTAGCTCATTAATTAATGAGGGGGCCAGTAAGATGCTACAAGTTATTCAAAGGAGAATTATAAGAGAACTGAAATATAGGCAATAAGGGATGCTGAAATGAATGTAAAACAGATGCAAAACTGGCCAATGTCCATAGGGCAATTATCAATTTCATTGCACTGGACAAAATATATTAGCATTTCTATGGAAAATAATTATTTGTATTGTTATGTGTCTTATATAGCCAAGAGACAATGAAAGGCTCAAGCCCTTATAGAATCAGATAATCTGGTAAGGTATACTAGACAGGACATCTATCTTCTTCCTCCGTCACTCATCATTCCAACCAGCTTTATTAGAATGTTACCGATTTTGAATTTCCCATTGTATCTTCGGGTCAGTAGGTTGAATTTAACCTAGATTGTATTTTTGGTTAGAGAAAAAAAAATTGAAAAAAATTTTCACTTTAATCACTTATTTATCACATACCTTATAAAGGCCCAGCTAATTAAAAAAATTATTGTTAAGAATTAATTCTTAATAATGAAAATTCTCACAATTTTTTTTAGCAATGTTCTTTTGAATTGATATAAAAAACAGATATTTTATATGAAATTAACTATATTTGAGTAAGAGCCTTTGTATTTATTACCTTTTATACTTCCTTTAGTGAGTTAAGAATGAGACGTTTCCCATTTTTTAAATGTGGTTAATCTGCTTAGATATGGAAAAACAGAAAATTAATGTATTTGATGGAAAGCAGAATCAAAGCTATTATAACGAAATATGTATTACTTCAAAACTGAGAGTAAATTAAAATTAATTTTCGTATGTTTTTTTTTTTTTACTCATTAATATTGGAAATAAGTATTTACTGAAATTTTCTGGTAGCTGAGAATAAATTGCCATTTGAGAATTATTTGACTCAAATTAAATGTGTTTATGTGGTTTCAATTCATTGTTATAAAAGTCTCTCACAATGGTTTGATGATGTATTGAATATATGAATGCATAAAGTTCTTACCACGGAAATACATTTACCTAACTTTTATATTTATCAGCTGGGAAGATACATTTTGAGACATAATGCTTTGCATTTGAAAGTCTGGCATTTAACTTCTGGTGAACTTTCCAAATTATAGGGAAATACTCAATTCATTAATTTATCTAGCAAATATTTGTTGATTATCTATTGTATACCAATCATTTTATGAATGCTTGTTATTTTAGGGAGCTTTCTCCTGCCACGACTAAAAGAGCAGAAGTCACTGGCTTTTGCTGTGTTAAGAGTGATTCTTGGATTAGTTTGAGACATTGGTGGAAGGCAGCCAGTCAGATATTAATACCTGAATTGCTCAAGATCATCCTGTATGCTAGTTGCAGCCCCATTCAATCTTTTTTTCTTTCCCCTCACTGATTCAAGAGCTTCCTATTGGTAGTGTTTACCTCTACACATACTTAACTGGTTTAAGGCAAGATGTTGACATCAAATAATGCTACAATTTGAAATGAATACTTTTACAATAATACATGCTAAATAGATTCACAAATGTGTATATAAATCTGTTATTAGTGGGCTTTTGTGGAGGTTATTGAGGGATAGTGTTGATCAGGGCACAATCAGAAGAGTAGATCTACTGTAAAGGTGGGGAGAAGACATCAAGAATAATGTACACAAAAATGAATTAATTATGAACGTAGTAAATTTATAGGAGAGGCATTTAGGGCAGGAGACTATGAAGATATCCCCCAAAGAGGCATAAGAAACAAGCTAACAGTTGAATGCTTTGAGTTTCATGGCCGTAAAAATGAGGTCAGCCAAGAAACAGAAGTATTGCTAAGGTTTTAATAAAGGCTGAACTGTTCATATATCATTTCCAGTTGTCAGAGCCATGGACTCTAACCCTGATAATCATATGAGGGTGAGAACAATCACATGCAAATTAAGTAATTATAATTGGAGTAACGTGGTTTAGGTATTGCTACCTCAGGTAGGGAATTTGGTACAAGCAAAATAAGTGTTTATATATTCAGTAGGTTTTTGAGCACCTACTATTTGTCAGGCACTGTTCTAGGTACTTGGGTTAGGCCAGTGAACAAAGCAATGTAGATCCTTGTCCTTTTGAAGCTTACTTTCTAGCAAGAAGAGACAAATAGTAAGTATAATGAATGTGTAAATTATGTGATATGTTAGGAGTTAAGTACTACAGAAAATAGTGGTGTAAAGGGGACCAGGAGTGTTAGAAAAAGTGGCAGATTGATGTGTTAAATAGAGCCATAATTTGGCTTTGAATTGGAGAGTTGTAGTAACCTGCTATTTAGATTTCTTTCCCTTATCTTATAACTCCAGAGAACTGGAAGTTGGGCCTCCTCACAAAGATGAGTGGTAGAGGAATAGGAAGTGAGTAGATACATATCTACTTTTGATGATTATAGTAAAATTTGTATATTTTACCTGTGATGCTCTTTTTGTCTTTTATTTTCTTTTCTATTCAGCAATAGAAAATAATAAAATATGTTACAGGAAAATGGGCAGCAAACTATCAGAGTTCCAAAACAGAGATAGTTTATTGGAAATAAATCTTACTTATGAAGGATTTTGGTAGCATTTGAATCATATGCTTCATAGGAATTTTATGACAATTTTTTGTAACTAGTTTGCTTAGGGAATTCTAAGTTTTATCTCCTTTTAAGAAGACCAGTATAAACAATGTTTCTTTGGCGAAGCTGTATGTATCTTGACAGCTTGTTATAATAATACTTAGCTTCTGGCTTTCAGTTTCAAATATGCAGACTCTCATAAATTGCCTTACTAAACCTGATGCATATGTATAGTCATGGTAGATTATACAAGATTGTTGCTGATAAGAACTTTAAAGTAAGGCTCAAAATTGGACTATAAACCTGTATGTTGATTAATATATAAATGTTCCTTAAGAAAAGATGCCTAAACTATTCCATGTGTATCACTGAGTAAGGTATTACTATCTCCTAGAGATATTTCCTTTACCCAGCCCTATTGCCCTTTTGTGACTAGAATTGTTTTAAATCTGTATGGAAAGACACCATTTGTTATATATTCTCTGTGACCTGTATATCTTCTTCTGCTTAAGCCTTACTTTTAAAAAAGTATAGTATATTGATTTCTTATGATATGTCCAGAGAAAATGTAGGATCTCTTTATTAACTAAGTTGCGTTCAGACATTTTGTTTTGATAATAATGGCATTTAAATCACTGATTATGCTCTATTAATTTGTGGCCTCTATGGAATTGGTCTATTTGAAAAGATTTCTTTCTTTACTACTAAAGCAGTTTGCCTTACCTCTTCTTTCTTTCCTTTTATCTCTTGTTCTTCCCTCTTACTTAGTTAATCCTATTTTCCAATCTCTACCCTTTCAGCACTCCACAAAAATGATCATCGAATCTGAGCTTTAAAATGTATTTGAGAATGCGCATGATGTCTTAGAGAACATGCTTGAATTTCAGTTTTCTATTTGTACTTTCAAGTTTTATTATTCTGTCTTCAAATTCCGCTTCTTTGTTCTTTACCATGACTTTATCTTGTTTTGGTCCTTTTAAGGCCAAAGCAGTTTAAACTAATGTATATATGCATGTATCCGTCTACCTTTTTTTTTTTTTTTCTTTTTTCTCAAATGTTCTTCCAGGAAAGAGGGGAAATAAACTGGTAGGAAGGAGCAGAGAAGGTAGGATGTTTTTTCATTTGGGGAGCTTCTCCTCACTTCAGCTGAGAGTACCTATAGTGACAAAAGATATGAGGAGATGTCCTTTTTTGGTGTATGTGTGTGCCCCAAGGTTTTTCTATCCTGGAACAATGCTCTGTAGTATGCTTAGGGTTGTGTGAGAGAAGAACATTTTTGCTAGAAAGCAGGAGAAGGATAGTTATGAGAAGGGAGATGGGAAGGAATAGCCTACTTGGGAAGCACTTTTCTCGCATAGGTCATTTTTAGCAAAGAAATTGTATGGAATTTGAAGATCTGGAAATTGATTCCTCTAAATTAATTTGTGTGCCTAACTGCTGCTTGAAAAAATCTTCATGCAATTGCATGGGTATATGTACCCCAGTTTGAAGATTACTGCCTAGTTTCTGTCCCTGATTATTATTTTTACTCTATTTTTTTTTTGTGTTAGGTATGTACATTATCATCAGAGATAACATTGGCCTGTTGTTTATTTTCTAAGGGTAGGAAGTATAGAAACATTATCTATAATGCTGGGTTTGGTAGTTAAGCACTTGATACAGATATTGCAGTGGAAATGATGGTGCTGAGGAAAAGGAAGGAGAAGAGAAGGAGAAAGAAGAAAAGGAAAGTTAAAAATAATTTTTAGGAGGAATTGGTAAAGGGACACGAAAATCAACTACATTGTATATTGATAAATTAAAAAAGTCAAAAAAATAAAATTTTTTGAAAACTCACTTATTTACAGACCTTTAATGCCAGATACTATTCTTTACAAATATTAAATCTTTATTTAGTCATATTTAGACCCTGAGAGGTAGTTACTATTATTATTCCTATTTTACAGATAAGGGAACTGTAGCACAGGGAAGTTAAGTAACTGGTCCAGGCTTGTGAGTGGTGGAACCAGAATTTGAACTAAGCAGTCTTACTCTAGAGACAGCCTTAACTGCTATGCCATTTTTATGTTATGCATGTGCATGTGTGTATATATATACATATACATGTGCACATTTGCAAATACATTAGCTGAACTGGACCATAAGTATGTGTGTGTATCAATAGATACATGAATATGCACGATATTTCAAAACATGAGAAAGAATATTGTAATTAATGGAGAAAAACATAAATTCAAGAATTTGATAATAGGGGACAATAGAAAAAAATACTTATTTCAAAGGAAGTGATTTTTTAAATTAAAATTTAGCATTTAAAAATCATAGCAACGAAGCCTGTGCATTTAACATCTTGTGATATTTATAGAGAGATGATTTAAAAATATATTGAAACATTTTTTAACTTTTGAAATTGGGCGCTGTCAAGATGCACACACTATATTCTTTATAGTTTAATTTTCACATCTTAATGCCATTTAAATTTATAATGGATGGAAAATAAAATTCCTCCTCTTCTAAGTCCCTACTACCTCTTTTCATTGTGGCTGTATAGAAAGAATTGAAAATATACTAGGTTTCAGAATATTTAGTGCCCCCCCCCCCAATTTAAAAATAGGGGGAAGAATGAGTAGCAGCTGAACATAATTGAATTAAATATAATAGTTTTTGAGATTTTAATAATTTCAGCCTTTACAGTGTCTGAACATTTGACAAAATAGATTCTGAAGTCTCTCTTGGATATTTTGAGAAGAGTTCTGTCCTGTGCAGCCTGGACTGGGAAGGAATGTAAAACAGTACACTAGTATGTTCTTATATTTAGAACTGTTCAGAGGAGACTTGATAAATGTTTGAGCTCTGTATGCCTAGCTGCACCAAGCCACTTCAAGTTTACCAGGTATCCTGGGAATTAAGTTCATTCTGAATCAAAGACAGACCACGATTTTGTCCTTCTTTGCATCCTTTACTAGTCCACTCAAGTTTCCTACTCTACCGACAGTGGTCATAATACGTGTACTTCAATTGTCTTGAAAGTAGCAAGTTACTTTGATGGATTCATAAAATAACTTATTGTATTGGAAAAATGGGCTATTTTATGGGGCAGAGATATAAATAATTAAGAGAGAAATTTCTGTCTCTGGTATATTGTGTGGTCATGTGTAGCCCTTTCTGGGCTTCATTTTCTCCTCTTTAATATGAAGGGGATTGAATGAGATAACCTTTAAAACTCCATGTTAAAAAAAAAATAAAGCTATACTATTAATCATATATATTTTTACTAATTGACTTAAAAGGCTTGTGTTGAAGGTTCTGGAAAAAAAAAATGAAATGAAAGATCCTCAGTATTTCTAAAGCTAATGTGAAATTCAGAGATTCTAAATGGTTGTATGAGGCCTGCATTCCACCTTGTTGTCCCTATCAACATAGAGGCTTTTGTTATGTTATATTTAGATAGTAATTATAACTAGGTACATGCCATCTCAGTTTTGCTTCCCAGTTTGTAGGACCTGCTTGTGCAGCAGCAGGTAACTATATGAGGAAACTTAATATTAAGAACACTTATCCTCCTATAATTTACGATGAACCTCCTGGCAGAGAATTTTAGAATAATCTGTTAGTATATATATATTTAGCATTGTAGTGTCATGTGTTTTATCGGCTGCATCTAGTCCTAGTTTATTTGTACCAGATTGTTATTTTTTTGTTGGTAGTTGGCAATCGTATGAGGTAGCTATACGGATACAGCACATTGCAAGGAACATTTGGATCTTCTCATTAGCACAGGCCATTACTGAAGGTTAGAGATGTTCCTTGTAGCCATCCTTGATCTGATAGCTGGTTTCAGGGTTATTTCATACAATATCCTGGCATCGATGAAAGTTTATATTGGGAGCAGAGGGTCATGAAAGGGGTATAATCCAGTATTTGGAAGGTCTAGAAAATCAGTCAACTGCAAATGATTAAGTTCTTGAAACATGTCTTTATAGCTACTTCCAATGATTGAAACCAGTTTGGAAAAAGCAAAAACCTGAAATAGTTTTTGGCTATAACTTCCTCTAGAGAAATACACTAAGACTATTGTGAGACCAATTTGTGGAACATGGTAGGTGGCTCCCAGGAAGGAATCCCTACTTTGCACTGAAAACTTAAATGTTTGGCTTTGGATATGTCTATGATGGAGTTCAGACCACATTACCTGCAGAGCTCTCATGTGTTTTCACACATTCTTATTTTCTAGTTAGTGTGTACTTTTCTTTCCTCAGTGTAGTGTGTGGGTACAAGTTTCCCCTCCCTAGGACATCAGGATTAGGAATGCACTTTTGAGAAGGTGTGAGAGCACTTGAGGGAGAGAGAGAGTGTCTGAGACTGGGACACTAGAGTTGTGGAGTGGGGATTGGAAGGGAAGATTGGGAAGAGCCCCTTCCTTTCTTCCCTGCCTCCTTCCCTCCCTCCCTTCTTCCTTCCTTCCTTCCTTCCTTCCTTCCTTCCTTCCTTCCTTCCTTCCTTCCTTCCTTCCTTCCTTCCTTCCTTCCTTACTTCCTCCCTCCCTCCCTCCTTCCTTCCTTGGCGGCTGGCTGGTTTGGGGATCTGAACCTTTGGCCTGGAAGATTTTTAAATGGTTTAGAAAATTTTGTTTCCTAGGGGCCAGCTCATGGTTTACTTGGGAGAGCGTGGTGCTGATGACACCAAGTCAAGGGTTAAGATCCCCTTACCCGTCATCTTTAAAAAAAAAAAAGAAAATTTTGTTTCCTATATTTTTATTTATTTATTTATTGTTTCCTAGATTTTTAAATATGCAGTGAGTTTTGTTTTGTTTTGAAAGACAGCACACACACCGTTATTAGAAACAAAGTCACTTAATGATCAAAACATTTCCAAACATCTATCTTCAAAATATGCTCTTCATGGCAAGAGTTTTCCTTGAAAAGAGGTGATCTCACTCCTTGGCCAGTTGACTCCTTCTCCCTCCCTTCCTTCCTCCCTCCCTTCCTCCCTTCCTCCCTCCCATCCTTTCTCCCATCCTTCCTTCCTCCCTCCCTAACTCCCTCCCATCCTTCCTTCCTCCCTACCTCTCTCTCCTCCCTCCTCCTCCTCTCTCCTCCCCTTTCATTTTTCCTTCCTTTCTCCCTTCTTTTCTTTCTTCCTTATTACCAGTTTATTACAAAGGATACTTTCTTTAAAGGATACATATAAACAGCCAGATGAAGAGATGTATAAGGCAAGGAATGGCAGAAAGAGTGCAGAGCTGCCATGCCCTCCCTGGGTATACCACCCTCCAGGAACCTCCACAAGTTTAGCTATCAGAAGCTCTCCAAACCTAGTTCATTTGGATTTTTATGGAGGCTTCATTACACAGGTATGACTGACTACATCATTGGCCATTGGTGATCAATTTAACCTTCAGTCCCTCTCCTCTCCTTGGATATTGGGGGGTGGGGCTGAAGCTACCCTAGGTCAACTCATTAGCATACAAAAGGACACTTAGCACTTTGAAGGATTGCAAGGAAATGGGACAAAGACTGAATATATATTTCTTAATATCACGTTCTACCCCTAGTCTTCAAACATGGACCCCTTGCAAAAGAATATACAACTTTAAAAATAATGGCACATTACCAGAATCCCATTAAATCACTAATGATTAGTCTAGTCCATCATATTGTATGAATATGTCTCTCAGGGCCAGATCACCCAAGTTTGCAGGCTTCCATTCAGTCTCATCAGGTTCCAAAAGCAAAAGTGTTCTCGGCAAACATGTAAGTTCACCCTTACAGGAATCTGGTATTACTGAACCAAGAAAAGTCTGTCATCTCCTGCTCAAATGACTAAGAAGTCTCTCTTTCCAATGTTTGCAGTATGAAAGATTAGCATTTATCTGGATGGCCGTTTAAAAGAGCATTATGGCAGCCAGAGGGGCTTAAGGAACTCATGCTCCCCAACTGCTTAAAATCAGAGGCATTTATAGAACAAAATCATGAGTGGGGTTCTGGGAGTCATGTGGGAATATGATTGGTCCTCAGTGAGGTCAGTGTAATTATTTCTGGCATCCTGACTAAGGTCCTCCTTGATTCCTTCGAGTCTGGAGGTATACAGACTTCAAAGCAGGTTTGTAGTTGTTTGTTATCTGCAAAGACAGCTTGAGGAGAGGGGTTGCATATGTTATCTTAAGCCATAAAGCATTCATTTAAGGAGCAAATATGTTGACCTTCAGATCAAGTCTTAGCCTAAGGAAGTAAATGTTTAATCAGCTCTACTCTTATTATTCACTGAATTCATTACTCCTAGGAATACAGCCCATCCCGCTTGGTCAAGCAGATTGTTTTTTTCTATTTCACCCTTCTGCCAGCCAAGACCTGTTCTGACAGGGAAAACTGGGGTCTGTCCCTTGGTTTTATTGGCATAATTGAGCTAAGAGACAATGTCATTTCCTGCTCTGAGCTTCTTTTGAGGTATTAATGTCATATTGGATTTCAATCATTACATAACCCATTTATTCATTCCTTTACCCTCAGCTGCTATACCTCCTTCTCTCCATCAATACCCAAGGTTTTTCCCCTTTGAAAGGGATGTTAGGAATGGCCACTGTGCTGGTCTAGACTTCAGGCAGCAATACTAGTCTAGCAAGTGCCTCCCCCTAGATCCACTCACATTCATATAGGATAAGATTACATAGGTGCAGAACTACTGGTCTTGGGCCGGCCCGGGGGCGCACTGCTACAGTGCGCCCCTTGGGAAGTGCGGCGGCGCTCCTGCCCGAGGGTTCGGATCCCACATACAGACCGGTTCCCGCTCACTGGCTGAGCGAGGCGCGGGAGCAACACCAGGGTTGCGATCCCGTTGCCGGTCCCGGTCCGGTACGGGCGCGACACTGAGGGTTGCGATCCGTTGCCAGACACGAAAAAAGACAAAAAGGAAAAAAAAAAAAAAAGAACCACTGGTCTGTATTTATCACCAGGCAGTATAGCTGCATCAGGGAATGGCTATTTCTGAAAAGCAGAGATGAGGGGATTAGCTGCAGAGTATGTGGGTAGAATAGCTAAGCAGGGACATGAACTCAAGGGGTAGTGTTTCCAGAAGATGAGTGAATACTAGGATGTAGGACTGCATGGTTTGAAGTTAGTCTGCCCCTGGTGTAGGCAAAGGACTGCTTCTAACAGAGTTAGAAGACTGCTTTCTAACTGCTTGGGCCCTACCTTGTTTGACATTGTGTCTGTACTCCTTTATTGCCAAGTTATGTCCTCATGTGAGTGTTAAGCTCCTCTGGGAGCAAGTAATATTTCGTAGTTATATTTTATACTATTACTTACTAGCACATAGTAGACAAGTAAAACTTTGTTGAATTTAGTTCATATTTGTGAAGACCTGTATATTTAAACTTAAGACACCTACCAAGTGGGGAATGGGGGTTGAAATTTCTATTTTAAGGGTGGTGGTGTTGTGCCAGAATGAGAGGGTTATTGTTTAGTACCTGGTAGTCTCACCGGTTAGCATCTGTTTTCTAGGAAGAATGACTAATCTTACTCATTCTTTCACATTGGCCTTTGTCTGCTTTGTTTTGGCTTTCAGCTTTGTACAGATTGTAAACAACCACCTAGAAGAGAAAAGCTTTATATTCCATCATCATTTCTTCTAACAATACAGCTTTGTGTGAATAGGACAATATCAAGTAAAGGAGATCGTTAATACCTCGAATTAGATTTCCCAGGAAACAGTTCTAGTCTTTAACTTACACTAAAACTGGAATTTTTGTTCTCTAGATGATTCTCAGAAGTTATTATCAAAAATAGCTATCTTTGGAAACAGTGAGTATGGGACACCTGACTATAATAATAATTTAAACTCAAAACCCCTTATTTTTTTTATGAAAAAGAGATGATAATTTATAAAAAAGGTATAGTCCTATATTTTTTAATATTTAAAAACTTTTTCTATGCTTAAACTTCTAATGGATGATGATATATGTATATGTGTGTGTGTGTGTGTGTGTGTGTGTGTGTGTATAAATATATAAAAAATTAGTATTCTTTGAAACCATTAGAATGTTATTTTAAAAAAGAAGTGATATTTACCTAGTGGTAAACAGTTTAGTATTTTTGTTTGAAAAACACTTTAAAAAACTTACTGCTATCCTAACTCATTTATATCGGCAACTCTGTTGGATTGATTTCTGCCTCAAATATTTTGCTTTTATAAATTTCGTGGAATAACAAGGAACAAATAATTCATACATGCTCATGTGAAATAATGTTAAAGAAAATTTTGGAACTGAAAACTTTGAGGAACAGTGTTTTCTTTTTTTTTTTTTTTTTCGTGTCCGGCAACGGACTGCAACCCTCAGTGTCGCGCCCGTACCGGACCGGGACCGGCAACGGGATCGTAACCCTCGGCGCTGCGCCCACCCCTCGCTCAGCCAGTGAGCGGGAACCGGTCTGTATGTGGGATCCGAACCCTCGGCGGGAGCGCCGCCGCGCTTCCCAAGCGGCACACTGTAGCAGTGCGCCACCGGGCCGGCCCCAGGAACAGTGTTTTCTGACATGCATTCCTAGACTAGGGTTGTATCACCACTAGGGACATGGCATTGTTAAGATCTCTGCCCATTTATTGCATGTACAATAATTGTTCATAGGTAGACCTACCATATTCAGTTGTGCAGGTTGTGCAGTGCACAACTGTATAGATGTTTATTCACATATGTGAAACCTACACATCTGTATTTGGTGGCTCTGGGAGTGAACAAGATAGAAAAGGTTCATTTATTCCAGTAGTTTACATTCTAGTGGGCCTGACAATCAGTCAATAAAATAGTATATCAGATAAAAATAAGTGCCATACAAATAACTAAACAGTGTAATGCGATAGTGGCCAGATGGCTAGTGTAGAATAGGTAGTCAAGAAGAAATAATAAAATGAATTATATATATATATATAAATTATAATTACATGTGGGGATAGTCATTGAAAGGTAACTATGTTATGATAATTCTTGCCCAGAAACAGTCCATCCAGCTAGTTTTAGAGCTGAGACCCTAAGCCTTCTCATTTGATTCTGGTCCAGCAAACTTCCTACAGTACAGTGTTGCTGTTCTCCTATTATTAATTTGATTCTTGGGTTTGCATTTCTCAAAGTGCAAGCTGATGTGTCCAATAAGGGAACTTATGAAATTTTGCCACCATGACAAATGTGAGATCCCTGAGAAGAGATCATTTCTCTAAAATTCTATTGCCTTTGAAAGTCACAATTTAGCAGGTGGAATCTCAGTTTAAGAAACATAGGCTGTTTTATCTGGATTGGAGTTCAGTTACATGTGGTCTTTAAATCCTTCACTTAAATCTTCTCTGCTATTGTGAAAGAGTGCTGTTGCATAAATATGAAATCAGGGATGCTATGTTGACTTTTTTTTTAAAGCTAACTTTCAGTGCTTTTATTAATGTATTGGTCAGGGATCGTCCTGCTGCTTAATTCAGGAACCATGCCCAGCACCGGCTGTGAGTGCTGAAGCTTCTCTGGTCTGTGTGTGGAAAGCTTGCTTGTTCAGGCTTCCAAGTTGGGGCAGGCTCCATACATTTTAACTCAGGCCTTGCTTCTTTTGATGACAGGTGAAAGATTGGCAGAGTTTTTAAAAAGAGGAGGTTGATTGTTTTTGGAGATCAGAAGAAGAAGGGGCCCTTTTTGTGTGTGCACTATAATAAAGATAGGATTCTGTGCTTCCGCATGTTATTTTAAGGCACAACGTGGGTGCTCAGGCTATGCTGTGAAGAACTGTCCCCTCACAAAGTACTGAAAGCTGATAACAGGACTTTTTGAGTACTAACTGTGGTCTTACTAAAAGTTAACTTAGAGAACTGTCAGTGCCCATTTGGGCTTTTAATTTAATTTAAAATATAAATGAATCTTTAGTTAAACAATGTAATTTTTCCACCTCTATAGAGTATGTAAAAGTTATGTGGTTAATTGAGTATCCTAATTTGAGTTTATTGTCTGTGTTCTTGAAATTCATAGCATGGCTCCCCAGCTTTGAGAAACCTAGTATTATTGCCCCACCATGTAAATTAAATGTGTAAAACACTTTACAATAGTGGGCTTAACCTTTCTCTAGGTAGTGATACCTTTAAGAAGCTGTTCATCCCTACCTCAGAAATAAGTGTATGAGCAGATGTCTACACACACTCACATCCATGTGTACGCATATTGACATGCGTTCTTAACAGTTCCCAGCAAGTAATGAACCTGCTGCTGAAGCTCACGGACAGCTCCCAGATTAAGAACTACAAGTGTAACTTAGTGAAAGGAGAAAAAACAGATTGCATTTTTTAAAAATAGAAAACAGCATATTTATCCATTCACCTCTCCTCTGCATCTATTCATCCATCTGTCAGTATATCCATCCATCCTTCCATTCACCTATCCATCCACATTTTATTAGATACTTTCCATTTGTCAAAAAACTTTGAGTGTTTTCTTTTTCCTTTTAAATTTAGGAACTATACTGCTTTGTAAGTACTTATAGAAAGTGAAAGAATGATGGGTACTATGAAGGTATTCTAGTAGAGAATATGTACGTATTTGTGGCTATGTAATAATATACTTTTTAGCATTTACAGATTTGGGAAGGTGGTATAGATAGTCATTTCAGTTATGAATTGGCTTACATTAGGCTCATTTTATGCTTTGATAAGTTTTCCTTCGAACTTTTTTTACTGCTCTGGTTTTAAAGTAAAGCACATTGTTAGTAAAGTAGAACAGGTTTTTCTCAGATGGAAATAAAATTGTTAGGTACCTACCTGGCCATTTCTTTATAAGTTTTTGAATTTTTTAATGCAGATTTTACTCATTGTACCAAAAAAGTTTTTCTTCTCTTTTTAAATTGACAGATTTCATATTTGAATTATGTTATAAAGGTTTTTTAGTACTGTAGGGATTCACCAAAGAACTTTTAGTCATTCAAATTTTTTATATCAAATTGTTTTTCTCCTAATTCTTATTACTTTAAAAAATTACTTTTGAAGCCTCTGTTTCTTTTGACATTTTTAATATTCATTGTTTTACTGCCTATATCTTTCTCATTTAGATATGAAACGGAAAATCTATTTTTTTTAGACAAGGAAGGCAGAGTGACTTATTTGTGAAATAAGGTTCTAATTGCTCTATCATTTTCTCTAAGATTGAAATAGAAGGTAAGGGAACAATAAAGAAAATCAGTCTCTTAGAATATTGCAAATAAAAAAAAAAGCAACACGAAGATTCAAACGCAGACGGAATGCTGACAGGACTTAGCTAATGAGGGGTGCAATGTGAGGGTAGTTGCTGTACAGTCTACACTTATATCAAGAGCATATCATAAAAGATGAAAAAGTAAAAATCGTTACAAATATTGTGGGGTGAATGCACAGAGGAATCCAAGACCAGCATCAGTGTTGTAGTTTTATAGCTCTTTATTTTAGTGCTGCAGCTCTTTGTTCAGTGTTAGAGCACCTCTTTTTACTTGCAAGCAAGGAGTGCACTGGGGAGCAAGAACTCCTAAACCAGTGTCTCCCAGAATAAAGGAAAAGACACCCTTATATAGCCTAAATTCCCGCCCTACCCCCA
>NW_007726138.1:538734-553410 GCF_000696425.1 Galeopterus variegatus | reverse complement strand
AATAGAAAATCTTTTTTTTTTTTCCCCCCGCACAGGTTCCCATTCAGGCCCTCTTATGTAAATGAGGGATATTGTCCTGCTAATTTGGATTGGCTGATTGTGGGACACAGTCCGTTGGTCACTTTAGGAGCCTAATTTGCCTCTGGCTGGTAGTGGGGGGTGATGAGACTGCTGTTATCTCCTAGAGGGCGGGCCCAGGAAGCAAGCAGGGTAAATCGCAGGGGCCAGAGTCTACAGTGGAGCATGGAGATTCTAAAACAGTTTCTCAAGTGGAAAAGGGAAAGCTTAACAATTAGAAAATGCTTAGGGTTCCCTGTAACACTAATTGCACTCAGGTTTTTAAATGAGTATAATTAGCATTCCAGCAAAATAAGATTCATACCTATAGCTTAAATTCAACATGTTTTTTGGGGAGAAAATGTCAGTGTTATGAACTTGCCTAATAGAATTGAACCTTAGGCTCTGTATTTGCTTTTATGACATTAGAGATTTAACTTTCTAAATCTTTATGATATGTGGGGCTTTATTTATAATTTAATAGTAAATATCAAGAATACTTAATTTTTTTTTGGCATAGTGGAAATGTAGGAAGTTAATCAGTAATCAAGATCATTTTGTAAGGTTATTCCCAATTTACAGAGTTTTCTGGCACTCTGCAGAAATGCTCCCTTCTGTTTAAGACTTATTGAATTGGATCATTTAATTGCATCTCAAAGTTATAGCTTCAAATTCTCACTTCTTTCTTTCTCACTGTGATAATGCAGTTTTCTGTTAAATAGTAACAATCACTATTATATGTACTAACAAATGAAGTCAGGTTTTCTATTTAATTTTTTTTTGTTCTAGAAATCTCTTTTCTCTTGAACCTCTGAATGTTTTTATCTTCTTTTATAATGCACCATTCAGTCTTAAGAAGTGTCCTAATACTACCTTTCTTACCCGATTTTTTTCAAAGTCTCTCACAGAACAAAACATCTCATTCAGCCTAGGGAACATTTGAAAGTACCTGTAGAAAATGGTTTGAAATAAATTACAAAGCGTCTTGAATCTGAATCTCTGGCCCAACTCAGTCACTGGGAATTTTTTTAAAGGATTATTTGAGGTGACGGTCCAGTGATATTTCTATTCTCAGCCACTAACAGATAAATGGTAAAAGACTTCTAAGGTCTTTGCTAGTGAACTCTGTAAAGAGTGCCAGTCTTGGGTGAGCAGTGAAGTAAGGACTTGGATCTGAGAGGGAGAAAATGAAAAACTATCATGACATTGAAGTGGTCAGTAATGCAATGTGACTAAGAGTTAGGACTTTGTAACTGCATTCAAAAGAAAAGATAAATTCTAGCTCACCTTAGCTCCTGGCACAGATTAAAAAGCGTGTCTATGAAATTGCGTGAATATGGGTAAATACCTTTATTATTAATTACTGCTACTTATTAAATACCAAGCACTGACTGGTTTTCATTTTTTAAAAATTTATCTCATTTAACCTTCACATTAAGCATATAAGATATATAGTGATATCAACATTTTGCAGATAATAGAAAGGATATATTGTAGTGAATTCATATATCCTAGAATTTTGGGTAGGTTATTTAGAGAGGCAAACTATTCATCAAAGGAAATAGGACAATTCATGTGCCTTAAAAGGAAGACATGAAATATTTAAACTATTTAAGTAGATTGTAGACAGATTAGACAGTGCTTTGATGTTTGTCCTTTGTGCATTTTATATTGAGCAGAGTTGCTCTATGAGAAATTTTCATTTTTATTTGCTTCGTGGTCTAGGAAACCTTTCTAACCTCTGAGTATTCACTCTTGGGATTTTACAACTTCAGAGCATTGTTTCCTGAACTGAGTCCAGGTAAAACTTGTTATGGAAAAAATTCGAAAGAAGTAATAAAATCAAATGTGTGAACATACCTTTAGTTATTTAAAACAAAAAATATACAGCTGTGGTTCAGCGTTGAACTAGAGACCCCTAGATTATATTGGTGATTGAAAAGATTGCAGAAACTTCCAAAAGCAGTATATAAGACACTAAAAGGGGTGATCTAATTTGTGTATATTTATTTTACATATTTTGGCATATTTAAGAGGCACCTACCATAAATATATGATTTACCTTTTTAGCTGTAAGATAAGGTTTATGTATTATAAGCTTACTTACACTAATTTACACAGCCTGGAATGTACTTTCTACTCCCTGTAGCCCATCTGGCAAAACCTTACTCACCCTTCATGGTCCAGAAAATGCTCTACCTATCATATTCCTGTAGCACTTAATATATATCTCGTTGTATCACAACTAATTTGTTTTTATTTTATAGCACTTAGATAAATGTTTCATGTAAGGTGTTTGACAAGTACAGGTATACCTCATTTCATTGCGCTTTGCTTTATTGTGCTTTGCAGATAAATTGTGGGTTTTTTTTGCAAATTGAAGGTTTGTGCATCAAGAAGTCTATCAGCACCATTTTTCTAACATGTGCTTACTTCATGTCTCTGTGTCAGATTTTGGTAAATCTTGCAATGTTTCAAACTTTTTCATTATTATTGTTATATCTGCTACGGTGATGTGTAATCAATGATCTTGGTGTTACTATTATAATTGTTTTTGGGTGCCACAAACCAATATAAGATGGTTGACTTAATATGTGTGTTCTGACTGCTCTACTGGCCGAATGTTCCCCTGTCTCGAGATCTCCCTGTCCTTGGGCCTCCCTGTTCCCTGAGACACAACAGTATTGAAATTAGGCCAGTTATTAACCCTACACTGGCCTCTAAGTGTCAAGTACAAGGAAGAGTCACACGTCTTTCACTTTAAATCAAGAGCTAGAAATGATTAAGCTTAGTGAGGAAGGCATGTCGAAAAGCCGAGATAGGCCAAAAGGTAGGCCTCTTGCACCAAACAGTTAGCCAAGCTGTGAATGCAAAGGAAAAGTTCTTGAAGGACATTAAAAGCGCTACTCCAGAGTGAACACATGAATGATAAGAAAGCAAAACAGCCTTATTGCTGTTGGGGAGATTATAGTGCTCTGGAAAGAAGATCAAATCAGCCGTAACAATCCCTTAAGCCAAAGCCTAATCCAGAGCAAGGCCCAAATTCTCCTTAATTCCATGAAGGCTGAGATAGGTGAGGAAGCTGCAGAAGAAAAGTTTGAAGCTAGCAGAGGTTGGTTCATGAGGTTTAAGGAAAGAGGCTGTCTCCATAACACCAAAGTGCAAGGTGAAGCAGAAGTTATCCCAAAGATCTAGCTAAGATGATTGGTGAAGGTGGCTACACTAAATAACAGGTTTTCAGTGTAAACAAAGCAGCCCTCTATTGGAAGAGGATGCCATCTAGGATTTTCATAGTTGGAGAGGAGAAGTCAATGCCTGGCTTCAAAACTTGAAAGGTCAGGCTGACTCTCTTGTTAGGGGCTAATGCAGTTGGTCACTTTAAGTTGAAGCTAATGCTCATTTATTATTTCAAAAATCCTAGAGGGCTTAAGAATTGTGGTAAATCTACTCTGCCTGTGTTCTATAAATGGCACAAAAAAGCCTGGATGATAGCACATGTGTTTACAGTGTGGTTTACTGAATTATTTAAGTCCACTGTTGAGACCTATGACTCAGAAAAAAAGATTCCTTTTATAATACTTTGAGATACCATCTCACTCCAGTTAGGATGGCTAATATCCAAAAGACCGAGAATGATAAATGCTGATGAGGTTGTGGAGAAAAAGGAAGCCTCATACAACTGGAAGTCCCCCAGTTGGTGGGACTGCAAAATGGTGCAGCCTTTATGGAAAATGGTATAGAGGTTCCTCAAACAATTACAGATAGATCTACCATATGACCCAGCTATTCTGCTGCTGGGAATATACCCAGAGGAATAGAAACCATCATGTCTAAGGGATACCTATGCTCCTATGTTTATTGCAGCAGTATTTACAATAGCTAAGAGTTGGAACGAGCCCAAATGTCCATCATCAGATGACTGGATAAGGAAACTGGTATATCTATACAATGGAATACTACTTTGCCTTAAAAAAGAATGAAATAGTACCATTTGCAACAACATGGATAGACTTAGAGAAAATTATATTAAGTGAAACAAGTCAGGCACAGAAAGAGAAATACCACTTACTCTTACTTATTTGTGGGAGCTACAAATAAATAAATAAATATACAAACAAATAAAGGGTGGAGGGGGGAAGAAGACACAACAATCACAATTCCTTGAATTTGTTAAGACAAGTGAACAGATATGATGTACTGGGAGGGAGGGGAGACAGGGAGAGGGGAAAGAGGAATGGGTAAAGGGACAAGAAAATTAACTACAATGCATATTGAGAAGTTAAAATAAAACAAAAAATTAAAAAAAATAAAATACTACTTCTAACTGAAAATTCATCTAGTCACTCAAGAGCTCTAGAGATGTACAAGGAGATTAATTTTTCATGCCTGCTAACACAACATCCATTTTCATGGATCAAGGACTAATTTCTATTTTCAAGTCTATTATTTAAGAAATACATTTTGTAAGGCTGTAGTTGCCATAAGTAGTGATTGCTCTGGATCTGGTCAAAGGGAATTGAAAACCTTCTGGAAAGGATTCACCATTCTAGATGCCATTAAGAATATTCGTGATTTATGGGAGGTGATCAAAATATCAACATTAACAGGTGTTTGGAAGAAGTTGATTCCAACCCTTTTGGATGACTTTGAGGGGTTCAAGACGTCATGAGAGGAAACAACTGCACATGTGGTGGAAATAACAAGAGAGCTAGGATTAGGAGTGGAGCCTGAAGATGTGATTGAATCGCTGCTATTTCATGATACAACTTTAATGGATGAGGAGTTGCTTCTTAGGGATGAGAAAGGAAAGTGGTATCTTGAGATGGAATCTACTCCTGATGAAGATGCTGTGGACATTGTTGAAATGACAACAAAGGCTTTATAGTATTATGTAAACTTAGATGACATAATGCTATTATACACTTAATAGACTACAGTATAGTGTAAAAAATTTTATATGCACTGGGAATTGAAAAAATTTGTGTGACTTGCTTTACTGTGATACTAACTTTATTGTGATACTAGTTTTAATGCAGTGGTTTGGAACTGCAATAACTCCCAGGTATGCCTGTATTTGTGGAATGAATGATACGGTGGATGAATTTCTAAATACCTGACATTATCAAGCAAGTGAGTAACTTAGATGTTGGTTCAAAATCTTTGGGAGTACTTGCTGACTCCTTTTTCTTTACTGAGTGAATTTTGAAGTTAAAGAGATTTTGAAGAAATGATTTTTTAAATTTCAAAACGTATTTTATTATGAGAAATTTTCAAACATGCAGAGAAGTTGGAAGTATTTTACAGTGAACACCTGTATAACCACCACTGATATTTCATCATTTTTGTATTACTTATCAATATATTCATCTCTTTATTCATCTATAATCCATCTTATTTATGATGTATTAAAAATAAATTGCAGGCACTTTCCCCCTAAATACCTTCAGTGTGTATATCATTAACTAGAGTTCTGTAATCGTTTACAGTTTGTTTTTCTATTGAGCTAATTTTTTTTTTTAAGAGAAAAGACAGAAATTATTAAAATCAGAAATAAAGCAGGGACATGGTAGAGCAGTTGCTGCTTCTGTTACACTGGAGTGGGCTTTGAGAGAGATGTCTTCTTTTTCTTCCCGTCTCTGCTGGCGACTCTCCTTGTGTCACTGCAGTCAGGTGTCTGGTGAGCCACCCACATGGTAGCTGTGACTACTGCTGTGATGTAGAGCCACTTTGGCAGCAGCCCTGGCTGTGGCCGGGGCTGTGGAGGGCCACCTGTGAGGAAGAGGTGTTTTCGGTGTGTTCTTTGCCTGCCTCCCAGTGGGGGATGTTGCCCTCGGCTCCTGCCTTGGGATCCCAGGTATGCTCTGTCTCTTGCCATCTGGTCGGAGGGGGCTGGCCCTCGGCTCCTGCCTTAGGACCCTGGGTGTGCTCTGTTTCTTGCCTGCATCTGGGCTATTGAGGTAAAATTTAAATACAATGGCATGGATAAATCATAAGTTTTGACATAGGCTTCTACCTATGTAACCTGAACCCCTGTCAAGATAGAGAACATTACCATCCACTCAGAATGTCCCCTTTTGTCTCTTCCCAGTCAACCTTGACCCCTTACTCCATGGGTAACCACTTCTCTGATTTTTTCCTTCACTATAGATTAGTTTTGTCAAAACATGACATCTTTAAGGAATCAAAACATGTAAATGTTTAAGTGAAAACCATAGAAAGATGAAAGATTGCTGTATGAAATGAATATCAGGAATGACACCTGGAAAACCTGAGAGGGCAATTGATGAAGGAGAGTGAAAATGACTTCATGAAATGAGTTAGTGACTTGGATTTAGGGGAATGTCAGAAGTTCAGAGGACTAGCATTCCATTAAGCCTGGTAATTGCCTGTAATGGCATCAGACTATGTAAACTTGAAAGTCATTTGATAGAGATTTTGCCTGGTGGTCAGCAAAAGGGACATAATTCGTGACCCAAATAAGCACATATTTTACAAAGGTTATGAAGTCAAAATGTGATTATTTCAAATGTTTTGCTCTTGTGGTAGAATTGCCTAATATTTGTGGTAGAATTGCCTAATACTCTGACAAGTTGGTCAGTGAAATTACTACAGAAAAGAGTAATATGTTTTGAAGACATTAAAATGGTCTATTATAAAATGTTGAAAATACAGAGTTTTAATTAATGTACCACAAAGATAAATATTTTGGAATGTCAAATAATTTTGTATTAAGAGTCTGTATTTAAAATATAGCTTTTAATAGCATGGTTATACATCATGTATATATGGTTATACAGGCATAATAAATACCAGGTGTTATTCATTAACTTGTATATATCACAAACATATTTATTTATTTATTTTTTCCTTTTTTTGTCTTTTTTCGTGACCGGCAACAGATCGCAACCCTCAGTGTCACGCCCGTACCGGACCGGGACCGGCAACGGGATCGCAACCCTCGGTGTTGCTCCCGCACCTCGCTCAGCCAGTGAGCGGCCGGTCTGTATGTGGGATCTGAACCCTCGGCGGGAGCGTTGCCGCGCTCCCAAGCGGCGCACTATAGCAGTGCGCCACCGGGCCGGCCCTCACAAACATATTTAAATCCTGAACTATAGTCTGTAGAGAAATAAGTCACAAATAAAATCTAAAAATAGCACAGCTTAGTCTGGACACTGGCCCATACAGTTTATTAACTATTTCTAGTCTCGAGGCTCTCTCTCTTTCAGTGCATACTACAGCCAAATGCTGAATACTACCTGATGGGTTGTAGGAATCTACTGAATCCACCCATCCACTTTCCTTGTCTTCCTCATTTGCTTCTCTCTCTCCTCCTTTCCCTGCTAATTAAACAGATATTTATTGTGCACCTATTGTGTAACACTGTATTAGATGCTGGAGATTGTGTCATGAGTAGAAAGTACCTCACTGTAAAGCATGTTCTACAGATGATACTTGGATTTGTGGACATTAACTTTCAACAAATCACAAATCACTTTTTAAAAAAAATCATGCATCTGGGGCTGGCCATTTAGCTTAGTTGGTAGAGCATGGTACTGATAACACCAAGGTCAAAGGTTTGGATCCCCATATTGGCCAGCCATCAAAAAAAGAAAAATCATGCATCCTAGAATTTGTGAATGGGTTTTATGGAGGACAGGACATGTTGGTATATGTGTTGATGGAATGTTCATAATTTTGATTTAATTCCATTGTCTCCACAACTAAAACAACTGGACTTACTTTACTATTGACCATCTGCCCCATCCCATCAACTGTTCTGCTCGCTCAGTGTAGTAGTAAGTATAGTTAACTATCTTTTTCTTTAAAAAAGTTTCATTTGTCCCTCTACTTCTACAGATAGTTTTTTGTTTTTAAATAACTATTTTGGTCAGAGAAGTTTGGAATTTCTTTGTGCTCTCTCAATTCGTATAGTAGTAGAGAAAAAAGCTCACATAGCCAGGAGTCAGAAAACTTGATTTTTTTTCCTTCTTTTTATTAGTGGTGATTTTGAACAACCAACTTAAGTATTTAATTTTCAGTATTTATAGTGATGTACTTTTCAAATCAGGCTGAATCCTAGCAGAGAAAAAAATAAATATAAAAATGGAAATACAGTTACTTTAGAACAATTAAAACAGTTTTTATTGTAATAAAGGCAACGGGATCGCAAACCTCGGTGTTGCTCCCGCGCCTCGCTCAGCCAGTGAGCGGGAACCGGTCTGTACGTGGGATCCGAACCCTCGGACGGGAGCGCCACCGCGCTTCCCAAGCAGCGCACTATCCAGTGCGCCACCGGGCCGGCCCTATAGTGAACCATTTTAACCATTTTTAAAATGTGTAGTTCAGTGGCATTAAGTACATTCTTATTGTTGCGCAGCCATCACCATCACCGATTTCCAGAACTTTTTCATCTTTCCAAACTGAAACTCGGTATCCATCAAACAATAACTCAGTCTTCCCTCTGCCCCCCATTCTTCCTTACTGCCAGCCTCTGGTAACTACCATTCCATGCATTTTCTTTCTCTATGAATAGAACCATATTTTTTGAGTAGGACAATAAATAGTCATTTTGCTTCCAATCCTCTTAGGTAAGAAATTTTTTTCTTTCTTTTTTATCTTTAGTAAGTTTACCAGTCAGGGCTCAATCAGAGAAGCAGACTACTAGAATATGTGTATTCCAGATCTAAATTCAGTTCTTTAATTTATTTAACAAAACTTCTCATTTTTTTATTACTAGTTTGACTTTTTTGGTCTTGGCTCCCGATATACTGTTCATATATTGGAATAACATTATTCTACAGTAACAGGAGGCAGCAAGTGAAAATACTTCAGAATAAGTGTGCCTAGATAATTATATAAATGCAATC
The DNA here is from genome assembly GCF_000696425.1 of Galeopterus variegatus. NCBI lineage: Eukaryota > Metazoa > Chordata > Mammalia > Dermoptera > Cynocephalidae > Galeopterus > Galeopterus variegatus. The sequence goes on along the minus strand of NW_007726138.1, from coordinate 544,486 downwards.
CATTTAAAGCTTAAGCCATTTATGTGAAATTAGGCATTTCATTTGATTTCCACCTATGGCTATGGCTTTCAGAAATTTGATTTATAATTTATTTGATGTAATTTCAGGCTGAGAATATCTCTGCAATACAATAATGAGAAATTAGGTTACTGAAGTATGGCCTAATGAGGTGTAAAGGGTATGAAATGAAATATAAATAAAATATAATAGGGAATATTTGCATAAATGGCATTTAACTATTGGACATTTTTATATTTATGTTACATGTGCATTTTCATAATATATAAAGATGGTTTTACAAATGTTATCTTTTAGAACATTCTGCTAAATGTAATTAGATGACAGTTTTGTTTGTTTTTTATTTTCTCAAATGAACTGGTATTGTCAGTCCAGAATTTGGTTCAATATGTTGTTTACTAAAGGAAAAGCCTTGGTGGTTTGAATAAACATAACTGTTAATGTAATAAGAACTTCACTGGCATTAGTAGTACAAAGTTCAAAGGCACTGGATCTAACCTAATTACCAGCAATGACATTTGTATTAGTGCTAGTGAGATGTGAGCATTTTTGTACTGAAGGTTGAAGAGATACCAGATGAGGTCCAGAATGAGCAGAAGGGATGTATTTCATATTAACCATTTTTAAATTCTGGGATTTGGTGACAAAGGTGCGACTGGGTTGTTGATGTTGCAAAATTAACAAATGAATAAGCAAAAATGTAGAGATTACTAATTAGTAAATGTATATTATAATTAAGACATAATTTCCTAGCATCAGGGGCCAATCAAAGTTTCGTTGGGGACCTAAACCTTAGACCATTGGGAGGAGTCCTCTTTAAGGAAAAAAAAATACAAAATTACAAATATAAATTTATGTGCTAGTCAATAGGTATTTAGAATGAGAGAAGAAATCACACCCTATTAGGAATCTCAAAAAAGATGGTCAATGACATTATTATCATGATATTTAGAAAAATAACATTTTTAAACTGCTGACCACACTTTAAAACTACTTTTTTCTACATCTGTAGGATGTCTGGTGTTTGATGGCCTCTACATATGACAATACTTTTATATATAATTTTCTACAGAGAAATTAGAAAGATAATCTCTTTCCTATACCATGGTTAATAACATTTTGTTTTTATTATTGACAGTCGAAGTGTATAAAACATACAGCTTCACCCACAGAAAATTCATTTGTAGAACTGCTCTGGGTTTGTGCTCTACAAACACAGAATTTCTGAGTTCAATTTCATGTGAGTCCAATCAAAAAGAAAAAAGAAATGTATGCTGCAGGTACTAGTATGTCTGTTGCTTATAACAAGATACTTAAAACTGGGTGATTTATAATAAAAGCTAAATTTATTGCTTACAGATTCAGAGGCTCAGAAGTTCAAAGTCCATCTGGTCGCAGTGACAGTGACCCAGGGGTGTCACATTGCAAAATGGTGGAAACAGCGAGAAAGAGACAGACTCTCCTCTCTCTTCTTTTAAAGCCCTCAGAACCACGCCCTTGACCACCATTTTTAATCCACTCACTGCTGCACGGTTCTATAATCACCTCTTCAAGGCTCCACCTTTCAATTACCATAATAGGATTTCCCACCCTCTTAACAGTCACAGTGGGAGCCAAGTTTCTAAACTTGGGGGGACACAATTCAAGCTTCAGTGAGTTTTGGGGGGACATAATCAAATCCACTACACTGCATTTATAATTGTATATGCATTTTCAATTATATTGCTAATAAGAGAACTTCTGATTTGACTAGGCATTGATTAAAAACTGAATTATCTGCTTATACTATATCATCTACTGATTGGAAGAATTTTCCAGACTAGCTTCTGCTGCATATATTTCACATTTTGTTTCTCTTCCAACTTACCACATACTTCTAGTTCTAGTTGCCATGGGACACATTCATGTCTCCATAGACCTCTGACTCTGCACCTTCATATCATGACTCTAGGTGAGGTAGTGCAGTGGGCAAAAGGTGTATTCCAAGAAGTATTCGTCTACTGGAACAGATAGTAGTAAATAATTACACATGGAATTGACTGAGAAGTACGTACATATATCCCACTAAACTCAAACTGAATGTATCACCAATTCATCTTCCCCTTTGATCCCCGAGTTATTTGCTGTGACTTCTACCACCCAACACGAGAGGAGTAGAGGAGAAGTGGGAGTGGAAAGAGAAAAATACTTTGAGGCTAAAATATCTTACTTTTGCAAATTTTCCTAAAATATATAATCATATGAACACATTATTAAGGCCCTCCCAGGTCCCTGAAGGTGTGCATCTTTTCACATGAGAAGTCCTGAAGCTTACGTTTCATGATGAGTTTTATGATAAATCCACCTCTGTCAAACGGTGCTGTTTCTGCAATGATGGAAATCTTTTATATCTATCCAATTTGGTAGCTAGTAGCTGCATATGGCTGTTGAATACTTGAAATGTGGTTAGTGTAGCTGAGGAAATGAATCTTTAATTTTATGTGACTTTACTTTCAATTTAAATAGATATATGTAGTTAATGTCTACTGTATTGGACAGTGCAAGTTTAGCATCTAATTTATTAATATATTTATGTAAAATTAATGCTCACTTAATTCCATTGAAGATATGTGTTATATCACATTCTGCTTCACTTTGATGTCATTTAGGTATTAAATGCTCAGTTGTGGCCTAAATTCTATATTATATATGATTTATTTATTGTCTGCTGAAGAAAGTAAGCAATTCTCGTAATTGTGGTTAAGTATTTTGCTGGCAGACCTATCTCTGTTAAACTGAAAAAATGCCTTTAAGGGGTTTCTTCTGGTTCAGATATTTGTCTTGTTAGAATAATCTTGAGCCCATCATATTGAAAATCTTAAATTATAGGTTAAAGTATGTGTTTTCAAGCAGGGATTAAAGAAGTACTATCTTTAATTTTTCTCTTAGAAAAGTTAATAAGGCATTTCTAAATACAAAGGGAAAGCAGATTTTTTGGTTAACATGCTTAATATTTTATTTGACTGCTTAGTTTGTTTATTGGCCCAAACCAGATTTCAGAATTGTGGCGAAATCTCTATTTTGCTCTGCCATGGCATTTGACAGTAACTCATGGATATTTAATTGGCAGAAAAAAGAGAAAGGATACATATTGTTTAGTACAGTTATATGAACTGCCACTATGGCATATAATTACATGTAATTTTCTGAAAGACTTTGCATATTTTATTCATTACATGCCTAGCAAGGGTAGAAATTTTTCATTATTGTTAATGCAGTGAATAGGTGACCTTTCAAGGATCGTGTATAAAGTTTCAATATGTAGTTTAATGGGATAGTCAATGATTTTCTGTTGATGTGTTATTGATTTTTACTTGAGTGTTGACAGAAACTGGTGATAGATGTTCTCTATACATCTACATGTAATAATTATAATTAATATTTAGACTGACTAGATTAACTTTAACTTGAGGTGAAATTCACATAATGTAATTAACTATTTTAAAGTGTACAAGTCAGTGGCGTTTAATATCTTAGCAATCTTGTGTCACTTCTATCTAATTCTAAAACATTTTTATCATATCTAAAGGAGTTCCCCATACCCATTAAGGAGTCACTACCTGTTTTTCCCTCTCAAGGCCCTGAAATCCAGTAATCTGCTTTCTGTCTGTTTGGATTTACCTATCCTGGATATTTCATATAAATGAAATAATACATTATATGGCCATTTGTGTCTGGCTCCTTTCACTTAGCATAATGTTTCTGAGGTTCATTTACATTGTAGCATGTATCAATACTTCATTCCTTTTTAAGGCTGGATAATATTATATGTGTATATCACATTTTGCTTATCCATTCATCCCTTAGGTTAAATTCTAAATATAATTGAAACTCTGACCTTCAGTAGTTTTTCTCAACCAGTTCGAAGCCTTCATTGACTAAATTTTTGTATATAGTTATACAACACCTCTGTTTTTCTCTCACTCCCATTCATTAATTTTTATACCCTCTTGAAGGTCAAACATCATATATGAACTTCCCAATAAAGTATTTCTTAATGTTAATAATTAGTGTAATAAAAGTGCTCTAAATTTAGTCTGATAAATTATTGAATTGTTAAGTCTGGAAGAAAAGAAAATTTGGTACTTGTGAGACTAATACTATTAATTTTAACTGTAATTTGCCGAGAAAAGAAAAACAGAAAAATAAAGTACTCCTTTTACGTTTTTAGTCATAAAAAGAAAAGTCATGAACATTTTTGGATCTTATGTTTTCAATATTCCCTTCTGGATCAATCATTGTACATTTTTTTTTAATGTTGAACCTCACCGTAATTTTAAATTCTGTGACAGAAGATATGACACATCATGATGTAAAGGGTTTTTATTTTTAATTTCACTAGGTTGGGCCTCATTTTTCTAATCTAGAGACTGGCACATAGGAAAGCATGAACCTTGGCTCTGCTTTTAAAAATTATGTAAAATCTCTATTCAAAAATGTGTTATATGCAGACTTTAGAAATTTTGTTTTCTCAGCAGTTTTTTGGGGTCAAAACCTGAACATATTAAAAATTTTTGTAAAATTTTAAATTATCACTTGGTTACAATTTGCAAAATCCTAAGTAGCATTTTAAAATTTGCTTCCTGATAGATTTGTTCCTGTATTTTATTTTTGGTTGTGCAGTTTTTTATAGGCCGTGATTGTGTCATGTAAAAGGAGTCTTCAAAAAGTTCATGGAAAGATTTGTATTCTTTTAATTCTATTTTTCCATGAACTTTTTGAAGTACTTCCATATACTAGTTGTAATTTGGCTTTCCAGAATGTCTAATGACAGCTATGTGCAAACTAATTTATATTTTTATTTCTATGAAATTCAGTTCAAGTTTCAAAATGCACAAACCCCCTAAAATGTCTTCTTTTAGCCTAATTTGTTGACTTTGATTTGTTAGCTTGAGGGTAACAGACTATTAGCTTTCTATGGTTGAGTAACAAATTACCAAAAATTTAGTGGCTTAAAACAATGTAAATTTCCATTCCTCTGGGTATATTCCCAGCAGTGGGATAGCTGGGTCATATGGCAGATCTATCTGCAATTGTTTGAGGAGCCATCAAGTCGAAGGTATACCTGTTTCCCAATGTTCATCGCAGCACTCTTTACAATAGCCAAGAGTTGGAACCAGCTCAAATATCCATCATCGGATGAGTGGATACAGAAATTGTGGTATATCTACACAATGGAATACTACTCAGCTATAAAAATGAATGAAATACTGCCATTTGCAACAACATGGATGGACCTTGAGAGAATTATATTAAGTGAAACAAGTCAGGCACAGAAAGAGAAATACCACATGTTCTCACTTATTGGTGGGAGCTAAAAATAAATAAATAAATTCACACACACACACACACACACACACACACACACACACACACAAAGACCTGGGGACGGGGAGAAGAAGACATAACAATTACAATTCCTGAAGTTGGTACGACCAGCAATCATAAAGGACATTATTGGGTGGGGGGGGGGGGGGGGAGGGGAGGGAGGAGGGAGGGAGGTTTCGGTAATGGGCCATAATAATCAACCTCATTGTATATCGACAAAATAAAATTAAGAGAAAAAATAAAAACCAATGTAAATTAATCATCTCACAGTTTTTGTGGTTCAAGGGTCTGGGCTGGGCATTAGCTGTATTCTATGCTCAAGATTTCACAGGCTAAAATCAAGGTCATGGCTGGGCTACAATCTCAT
>NW_007726138.1:519020-538724 GCF_000696425.1 Galeopterus variegatus | reverse complement strand
GGGGGGGGGGGGGGGGGGGGGGGGGGGGGGGGGAGGGAAGAAGACTTAACAACTACAATTCCTTGAAGTTGATAGGACAAGCAAACAAAGGATATTGTTGGGTGGAAGTGGGGAGAGGGAGGGGGGTTTCGGTAATGGGCCATAATAATCAACCTCATTGTATATCGACAAAATAAAATTAAGAGAAAAAATAAAAACCAATGTAAATTAATCATCTCACAGTTTTTGTGGTTCAAGGGTCTGGGCTGGGCATTAGCTGTATTCTATGCTCAAGATTTCACAGGCTAAAATCAAGGTCATGGCTGGGCTACAATCTCATTTGCAGTCTCATGGGATCCTCTTTCATGCTCATGTGATTGTTGGCGTAGTTCAGCTTCTTGGAGTTGTATGATTAAGATCCTCATTTTCTTGCTAGTTTTTTTCTGGAAACTGCTGTCAGATGATAGAGGCCTTCTCTCTCCCTTAGGTTCATGCTGAATGGCCCCCGCACAAGGCCCCCTTCTTCAAGACCAGCAGAAAAATCTCTGCCAAGCTTTGAGGTGCTTCCTTTAAGAAGGGCCCAGTCCCTTTTAAGGGCCTACCTGATCAGGTCAGAATATGGGGTCCTTCAAATGGTTCATGGAAAAATTCTCATTATCTTTTGATTTGACTTTTTCACAAGCTTTTTGAAGTACCCTTGTATTCCTCATTTTGACAAACTCAAAGTTCACTTCTTTGGGACTTCATCACATCTATATAGTCCTTTCCTCTTTGTCATATAATGCCACCTAATACGGTGAGTGAAATACATCACATTTACAGCCCTGCTCCCATTCAAGGAGAAGGGATTATACAGAATGTGTACACCAGGGCACAGGAATCTGAGAGGCCATTGTAGAATTCTGCCTACCACACAGAACTTATGTGAAAAATTAAGAATGTATTTTTTTAAATTAAGACTTTTTAAAGTCAGTTTTAGGTTTACAGAAAAATTTAGCAGAAAGTATCGATCACTCTTCCCCTGCACACAGTTTCCCCTATTATGATTGTCTTGCATTAGTATGGTACAGTTGTTATAACTGATGAACCAATATTAATACGTATTATTAACTAAAGTTCATACCTTACATTAGGGTTCATTCACTCTGTGTGTTGTACAGTTCTATGGGTTTTTAAAAATGCATAATGCCATGGATCCACTATTACAGTATCATACAGAATAGTTTCATTTCCCTAAAAATTACGTGCTCCACCTGTTCATCCCTCCCTTCCTCTCACCTCTCCTCGCAAAACCCCTGACAACCACTGATCTTTTTTGTATCTACAGTTTTGCCTTTTCCACGGTGTCAAATAGTTGGTATCATACAGTATGTAGCCTTTTCAAACTGGCTTCTTTCACTCAACCCTGTATAGTTAAGGTTCTGTGTCTTTCTATGGATTGATAACTCATTTCTTTTTATCACTGAATAATATTTGGTTGCATGGATGTACCATAGTTTGTTTATGCAGGAAGCTATCCTTGGGTCCTGTTGAGACTTGCTGGGAATCTGCTTGCAGAAGTGACATTGAAACTCACTTAGAAGACTCCTGCAGGGGAGCGGTAGTAAGGGGCTTCTCTTTCTGGTTCAGTGTGCTTTATTCTCTTCTTGCTTCTGTGGTGTGTGGTGGAGATACACCAACCCCTGAGGAGTGGGTCGGGTTCACTGGAAGATGCTCATGGGGTGCTGTTGAAACTTTCTGGGTTGGAGACCTTGAGACTTGCTGGGAAACTAATTGGGATGCTGGTGGAACTCACTGAGAAGTTGCTCAAAGCAGTGCTGCTGAAACTTGTAGGGATGTGAGTACCACTGGGTGTCTTCAGGTTGCTGACTACCACAGGAACAAGAAAAGAACAGAGCATAATTTAGGCAGAAAGAGCCGCTCCTTCCTCCAGGAGTGTTCTGTTAGCATCTTCTACCAAAAAAACTTAATGTCATAGCAGCTGGCAAAGAAGAAAAGATAAAGGGTCCGGCTCCTGAATCACAAACCAAAGCAATGAAGGGTTGATTTGGAGCCATCAGACAAGAAGTTGATAACTGGTATACTTTCTGTTTCACCTTTGCTGAGAGTTTTTAGTTTTTTAACCAGGAATGAGTATTGAATATTGTCACATGCTTTTCAAAACCTTTGAGATAGTCATATGATTTTTATTTTTTAATCTGTTAATATGGTGAATTACATTGATTGAATTTTTTTAATGTTAAACCAGGCTTGCATTTCTGGAGAAGCCGTATTTTGTCATAATGCAGTCATGTGCTGCAGCTGCATGACAACATTTCAGTCAATGATGGGCTGCATATGCGATGGTGGTCCCATAAGATTATAATGGAGTAGAAAAATTCCCATTGCCTCGGGATTTTATAGCATCATAGTGCAATTACTTAATTTTTAAATAAATTTAGCGTAGCCTAAGTGTACAATGCTTATAAAGTTTGCAGTGTAGTATGTAGTAGTGTCCTAGGCCTTCACATTCACTTACCACTCACTCATTGACTCACCCAGAGCAACTTCCAGTCCTGCAAGCTCTGTTCATGTTAAATACCCTATACAGGTGTACCATTTTTAAAAAATCTTCTATACCATATTTTTACTGTACCTTTTCTATGTTTAGTCATGTTTAGGTACACAAATACATACCATTGTATTATTTCTGTCTACAGTATCTAGTGCACTTACATGCTGTACAGGTTTGTAACCTAGGAGCAGTACACTATAACATACAGCTAAGTGTGTAGGAGGCTAAACATTTAAGGTTTTTGTAAGTACACTGATGTTCTCACAAGAACAAAATCGCCTAATGAAACATTTCTCAGAAGATATCCTCATCATTACCAACACATGACTGTACTATCCTTTTTTATATTGCTAGATTTGATTTGATAATATTTGGCTTAAGATCTTGGTGTCTATATTCATGAGGTATATTGATCTGTCGTTTTCTTTTTCTGTGATGTCCATCTGGTTTTGGTGGTTTGGTGACTTCATAAAATAAGTGGGGAGTGTTTCTTCTTCCTTTCTTTTCTGAACAAGGTTGTGTAGGTTTTATGTCATTTATTAAGTATTTGATGGAATTTAAGAGTGAAGCCATCTGGTCCTGGAATTTTCATTTTTGAGACTGACAATAGGCTTCTTTTTGAGTCAGTTTGGTAATTTGTGTCTTTAAGGCAATTTATTCATTTATTCTAAGTTATCAAAGGTATTGGTGTAAAATTGTTCATATTTCCTTATTATTTTAAAGTCTGAAGGATCTGTAGAATGTCCCCTCTTATTTCTGGTGTTTATAATTTGTGTATTTTCCATTTTATTCCCCTTATCATTTGAACTACTTGTAATTACAAAATATTTTCAAAAAAGCAGCTTTGGGTTTTTTAAAAAATTTCTTTATTTACTTTTATTTTTATAACTTTCTCCTTTCTATATATTTGGTTTTAATTTTTCTTTTTCTACCTTCTTAATGTAGAAGTTTTTTTTTTTTTTTTCCTTTTTTTGTCTTTTTTCGTGTCCGGCAATGGATCGCAACCCTCAGTGTCGCGCCCTACCGGACCGGGACCGGCAACGGGATCGCAACCCTCGGTGTTGCGTCCGCACCCCGCTCAGCCAGTGAGCGGCCGGTCTGCATGTGGGATCCGAACCCTTGGTGGGAGCACCACCGCGCTCCCAAGCGGTGCACTGTAGCAGTGCACCACCCGGCTGGCCCAGAAGTTTGTTTTTTAAAGCTATAAAATTTCCTTGAAACTGATAGCTCCCCAATTTTGTTGTAAATTGCAATAAATTGGGGATCCTTAAAAAAAACATTAATGCCTGTTTCCCAACCCCAGACATTTTGATTTAATTGATTAAATTGGTATGGGGTGCAGTGGGATTTCAAAAACCTCTCTGGATGGGTCTAATGTGTAGCATATTTTGGGAAATACTGCTCTGAGAAGTACTTTAGTTTTCTACCACAGATTTTGATATATTGTGTTTCATTTTCATTTATTTCAAGATGTTTTTAAATTTACCTTTTGATTTCTTTTCTCCATTACTTATTTAGAAGTATATTGTTTCATTTCCAAATATTTCAGAACTTTTTTCTTTTCTTTTTTACCTTGATTTCTATTTTAATTCCATTGGGATCAAAGAAAGCACTCTGAGTGATTTTGATTCATTTTTTTGTATTTTTTCAATGCCTGGCATATGCTCTGTTCTGGTTAATTTTTTATGCACTAGAAAATTATGTGTATTCTGCTCTTATTTGGCAGAATATTCTTTAAATGTCAATTAGGTCAATTTTGTTGATGGTGCTATTTGAGTGTTCTATGCCCTTACTGTTTTTGGTTTCTTTGTTCTGTCAATTACTGAGAGAGTAATTGACATCTCCAACTATAATTACAGGTTTGCTTATTTCTCCTTTCATTTCTCTTAGTATTTGCTTCATGTCTTTTGAAGGTTATTAGGTGCATAAATTTTTAGTTATGTATTCTTGATGAATGGACTTCCTTTGTCATGTTAAAATGCCCCTCTTTATCCTTGATAATAATCTTCTGAAATCTACTCTGATGTTAACTTAGTTATTCTAGCTTTCTTATGATTAGTGTTTGTATATGTCTATATTTTAAAAATCATTTTACTTTTAACATCTGTGTTTTTTAAATTTAATTTGAGTTTCATTTAGACCCAAATGAAATGTAAGCATACATTTGGTCTTGCTTTATTTACAATCTGACAATCTATGTTTTTTTAATTGGATGTGTACTAGCCTCCCTCAGCTAGGCTTCCTCAAGAGAATTAAGCCATACAGGAAATGGTTTAACTGGATGTTTCTCAGTTTTCTTAAGGATGGGACAAAGCAAGTACCAGTCCAGATGCATAAGGGAGAAGGTAATTTATTGCATACTATAAATGCTTAGGGCATTAGGGCTTAGTTTTTCTGGGAGCCCTGGTAGAGAGACTGGTTTAGATTATTTACACATAATGTCATTATGTATATGTTGGGTTTAAATCTTCCATCTTGATGTTGCATTTTTTTGCTTCTAATTTCTTCGTGTCCTGCTTTCTTTGAGAATAATTGAGTATACTTTATATCTCGTTTTATCTCTGCTATTGGATATACCTCTTTCATTTTTTTAGTGGTTGTTTAATACATAATGTTTACATTATGTATTAGTAATATTTACATTATCTATTGTAACTTATCACAGTGTACCATCAAATAATATTAGGCCATTTCACTTATAATCATTTTACAATAATATACTTTATTTGCTCCTCCTATTCTTTGTGCCATTGTGTTCATGCATTTTACTTCTACATATTTGTAATGTATTCCACATTATTCTTGCCGTATATGGTCAATTATCTTTAAAGAGATTAAAAATTAGGAAAATGTCATTTTTACTGCATTTATATCCTTTGTACTATTCTTCATTCTTTTATGTAGATCCAAGTTTCCACCTCGATATTATTTTCCTTCTGTTTATAGATCTTCCATTAACATTTGTTATAATGTATGTGTGCTGGCAATAATATCTCTACCTTTATTTTTGTGTTCATTTTTGAAAGATATTTGACCTGGGCATAGAACTTGTTTCACAGTTTTTTCTTTCTGCACTTTAAGAATGTCATTTCATTTTGTTCTAGCTTGCGTAGTTCCTGACAAGACATTTGTGTTATTCTTATCTTTGTACCTGTGTACATAATGAGAATTTTTCCCCCCTAGATCCTTTAAAAATTTTCTCTTTATTACTGGTTTATAGCAATTTGATTATAACATATCTTATTATGTTTTTTTATGATTACTCTTCATAAGTTTTGTTGAGTTTCTTGGCTTTGTAGGCTTATAGTTTTTATTAAATTCAGAAAATTTGGGCTGGCCCGTGGCTCACTCGGAGAGTACGGTGCTGATAACACCAAGGCCGTGGGTTCGGATCCCATATAGGGTGGCTGGTTAGCTCACTAGGAGAGCGTGGTGTTGACAGCACCAAGTCAAGGGTTAAGATCCCTTTACCGGTCATCTTTAAAAAAAAAAAAAGAAAGAAAGAAAAATTGTGGTCATGTTTTTTAAAAACACTTTTTGACCTTTCCTCTCCTTTTAGGACTTTAATTACATAAATGTTAGATTATTTGATATTGTCCCATATGTTATTGAGGCTCTGTTCATTTTTAAGTTTTTTCCTCTCTACTTTGAGATAATTTGTATTGCTATATCTTCAGTTTCACTGATAATTTTTTCTGCAGTGTTTAATCTGCTGATAATCCCATCCGGTGAAATTTTCATGTCAAATACACTTTTTAATATTTAGACATTTAACTGGGTTCTCTTTCATATTCCCTTTCTCTTCTCCTTATGTTCATGCTTCCTTTAAGTCTTTGATCTTATTGAGCCTGTTTTAACAGCTGTTTTAAAGTGTTTGTATGTTGATTTTATTATCTTTGTTAATTCTAGATCTGTTTCTATTGACTGTTTTTTATTTTTTACCCTGGTTCTGGGTAACATTTCCCTAACCTTTTTTTTTTTTTTTTTTTTTGGTCTGTTTCTAGTTTTTTAATTAGATGATGAATATTAGTATTTACATTGTCCTGCTGAATTTTATGGTTTTTCTTTAAATCGTGTTTATCCCCCCTTTTTTTTTTTTTTTTTTGGTCTGTTTCTAGTTTTTTAATTAGATGATGAATATTAGTATTTACATTGTCCTGCTGAATTTTATGGTTTTTCTTTAAATCGTGTTTATCCCCCCTTTTTTTTTTTTTTTTTTGGTCTGTTTCTAGTTTTTTAATTAGATGATGAATATTAGTATTTACATTGTCCTGCTGAATTTTATGGTTTTTCTTTAAATCGTGTTTATCCCCTCTTTTTTTTTTTTTTTCTTTTTGGTAGGCAGTTAAGTTACCTGCAGGTCAGTCTGATCATTTCAAGGCTCATTTTTCTGCTTTTAGAGAATGATCTAGGGAAGCATTTACTCTAGAGCTAGTTAGCCTCTCTGTTAAGGTACGAATTTTCTGGAGTCTCTACAGAATGCCCTAGGTATTCAACAGGGTCTAACCCATTCTGGGAATTCTTCAGTTTGTAGCTCCCCTGAAATTGATCTGTCCTGCTGGTTGTTTTTTACTTGGCCTCTTGGAGTTTGACCCTATGTAATACAGATTAGTATTCAAAGCCCCACAGGTATTCTTATGCCAATTACTGTAGCTTTTTATCTGCATAGCTCGCTTTTTACCTGTACTTTATCCTTCAAATTCCAACCATTTCTGCCTCCTCAAACTCCAATCTGTTTTTCAAGTTATTTGGTCCATGAGGCTCTTTTTTGAGTTTCCCTTCACTATATTGCAGTCTGGACTTTGCCTCTAGGATGAAATCTAGGCAGTCTTAGAGGTCACTTGATTTGTTTCCCTTCTGTTACTAATCATAGGACTGTTCAGCCTTTTTTACAGTATCTGAAATAGCTTTATATACTTTACCCACTTTTCTAATTATGTAAAGAATTGAAAGGACAATACTGTAGCAATTCAGTGTAGTTATTTTTTTGACTTAAATTTATTGTAATGAGTGTAGTTGCTCTAAATCTGACTATTGAATATGGTTACACTTAGAAGCAAGCTTTATGTTACTGTGTTTTTATTTTCCTGGATTTCAAAGAATTCTTTATGTAGAGACAAAAAGACTATTTAGTCAAAATTATACCAACTCTTTAAGAAAAACAAACTCACATTTTCCCAGAGGTTAAGGTACCTTTTAGGTAATTTAATGTGTGTGTGTGGGCGTGGAACAAATTAGTAATTTCATTCGTTATGTTGACAACATGTACAGCTTCTTTCAAAAATGGATTGGGATCCAAAAATGAACACATGCTGTTGTAATGGTTCTTGCTGTGTAGTGCGTGTTGAATTATGAGAGTTACTCATGGTTTATGTTACACAGAGGGACTATTTAACATGCTTGGCTATATAGATCTGCACATTCTTAGCTATGGGCTGATATCCATATTGATTCATAAATTTATTATTGATGCATCACTTTCTAGGTAGACGTGTTATATATTCTTAAGAGAATTATGGGTAGAAGCTAATTTTCTGTTATGGAATGGTTTCTTTGAGTTTAAATGAATTCCTTAAATGTTCATATTACTAGTTTGTATAGGCAGCACAAAAATGTTGTTTAATTATTATTTGGAACATAAGTTAATTACAAAGTTTCCTAATAAAAATATTAGAGGAAACATTTAGGGAAAAATATTTCTATATAAAAGCAATTTAAATGACATAAGCTTGTCAGCACTTAGAAACATTTATTCTCAGTTATAAATGGCACATTTTTTAGCAACATTTTAATTCCAGTTTTGCATCAATACATCATTTAGACAGAAAGTGCTGATGTAGGTTTTTCAGTCTTAGCCTGCAAAAGTATTGAAGGTGAATATGGTTTTAGTTTCACATCCTGTTCCCCTGCCGTTTATGCATTGTGTTTATTAGACTGTTTAAAATACATTGTTGTCAGATATAGGCTGATTATTTATGTGCCTTAGTTTAAAAAAAAATATTAACTACATATAAGGTGGGTCATTTATCAGCTCTTATCTAGAGCTATCTAAATTTGAGTGTTTTACTTACACAAAACCTAGATACACAAAAATCAAGTGTTTCTAAGTTTTCTATTCATATTGGTTCACTGCCATGTCAAATTTATTTCTAAACTTTCAAATGAAAAAGATAAAACATACTGTCATTTCATCTTGTCCCATGCTTCTTTTTAGTTAAAGGAGCAGTGTTATGCTGTTGGGGCATTGAGCCCACACCTCCTCCCCGGGCAGAGAACTAGCCACGACCCCACCCACATAGGCGTATGTAATCTGTTGAAAACATTCGCCTGGACAGGAGAGATAAAGATGGCGCCTGACAGAAGCCGCCAGGGAGTGACCAAGGAAAGACATAGTTTAAAATGATTGGATAAAAGATATTTCCACGCTCGTGCTCACCCTGTGATTGCAATAGCAAAGCATTAGAGCAAGATGCATGTTCACACGACCTTTAAGATGACAGATTGAAGTTAGGAAATCCCCCTGCCATATGCTTAGAATAGCAGGTGCTTGTGTGAAAATAAATGGAACTGCTTGAGGGAACCCCTGCCGCATCTGAGTGTCTCTCTGTGGGGCTGAATAGGTGGGTGGCATATTCACCTTCCTCCTGTGCTCTCCTGGCCCTTAGGGTGGCAGGAGTAATCCTACTGGTTCCCTCTCTTGCTCATCCCATGGTCGGGGGATAAAAGGGGCTACTGGGAGGTTTGGGGCCCGCCGCCCCTGAGCCCCCACAACTGGCGCCTGACGTGGGGCACGAGGGTTAGGGCAACTGGTGCACGGCACGGCCGAAAAAGAAGGGTGACGAAAAGGCCACTGAGCCACTGCGTGGAGTTCTCCTCTGAAGAACATCGCCTGGGAGTAGTCGAATTTGTCGGGGTGAGTATCTTGGGTCCTGTCGGCCCTCCCCTACCTTCACCTTAACCCTTCTTGCTTTGCCCTCTTTCACTTTCTTGGACCTTCAGTGAACAGGAAAACGAAAGTGAGACAACTGACGAATCCTGGCCGGGGTAACTCCCCGGTGGACTCTGAAGGTCTCATCAGTAGTGTCCCCAGTAGTGGCAGCCCATGTGGGCAAAGGCTCCTCTCCTCTGCTTGTTTTGCAATATGGGAAACAGTGTTGGAAAGCATGATGACCCGGCCTTTAAGGCCTTGCGGTATCTCTTAAAGAGCCAGGGGCTTGACCTCTCAGACAATGTGGCTAACAGGACCTGGGAAGCCGTGATGCAGGTGGCCCCCTGGGTGCCCTTGGCCAATTTTTTTTCCTATGACACCTGGGATCGAGTCCAGACACTGGCCCGTCAGAGAGAAATCCATCAGGGAATAGACCCGCTGTTGGGGTTCTATCCGACCATATCTGCCCTCAAAACATGTTTTCTGCCCAAGCAGGGGACCGGCCCAAGTAATATAGAGATAGAATGTAAATGGGCCCAGTTTACACAGGAGTGGGCCCAAACTGGGCCCCCGTCTACTACATCTGAAGGAGCCCCGGAGCCCGCCAACCCCGACAGTTTTTGCCCCCAACACCAAGGTCACCCTTGCTCTGAGGAACCCTAGAGTAAATTATATCCTCCACTTCCCCGTCCATTGGATGAATACTCCACTCCTCAAAACCCTTGGGGACCACCTTCGCCATTTAACAATCAGCCACAGGCTCATCCTGTTCACATGCCTGTTCAAAAAAAGATGTTTACAGAAACATGGGAACACCTGAAAAGCCAAAGGGACCAGCTCCAGGCCTATCCTGTAAACATTAACCCGGGGGGAAACAGACCCGACATTTGGTACCCATGGGAATGCGGCGATTTAAAAGATTTAAAAAAGGCGGTTGCAGAAGATGGGCCCAACTCGCCTTGGGCTGAGACCATGCTTCAGGGGTTGGCCCACCAACCTTGCACCACCCAAGACTGGAAAATGTTATGTAGGGCCGTACTCCCTGGCTCCTTGTATGTAAAGTTCTGTGCCTTTTTAAAGGAGGAATGCCACCTCCAGGCGGAGAGAAACCAGGTGGCAAATCCTGTGATTCCCCATTACATTTGGGGACCGCCAACCCCCATAGTACAGGAGTACAACAGGCTGACATTCCACCTCCGTATCAAGACCAAGTCAGGCCAGCAGCCCTCTTGCATGGAGAAAACTTGCTGAAGGCCCATTAGAACTTCCCATATCTGGCATTACGCAAAAGCCAACTGAGGACCTTGCCTCATTTATTGTCAGGGTAGAACAGAACATAAACCGAAAGTTCCCTCCCGGCCCCTTAAGGGACCAATTTATAAAAATGTTGGTATGGGAAGGGATGACTTCAGGTCACAAAGCAGCCTGTACAGGGCTAATAGAACGCTCCCTTGAAAGATGGGTAGTCGCATCCAAAGATGTAGGAACCCAGCACCGACACACACAGACCATCACTGCCGCCCTCCAAGGCCAAACAGTGGCATTAACAGAGGCCATGACCAAAGCCTTTGCGGTCCTAACATCCCCCCAGGGAAAGAAAGGGGACCCTACACTTCAGAGGGGGTGATGTTTCCGATGCGGGAAACAAGGACACTTCAAGATCAATTGCCCACAGGGGGCCCCTATACCAGCCACCCCAATTACAGAGGCGATCCTCATTTTGATAAAAGCGGGCTGGAATAGATCTTCCCCGGGTTCATCCCCAATTCTAAAGGCCACTGTCCCCCTGGTTCCCCCCATTAAATGAGTTGAAGAACCCCCTGTATGGGTGGAGCAGTGGCCACTCCCTTTGTCTAAGATTCAAGCCCTCAAGGAGATTGTGTTAGAACAACTTAACCTAGGACACATTTGCCCATCCACCAGTCCCTGGAACACACCAATGTTTGTAATTAAAAAGGCCTCTGGCGGGTGGAGAATGCTCCAGGATCTTAGAGAGGTTAACAAAAGGGTGACCGCCTTAGGCACACCCCTTAGAAGATTGCCGTGGATACCAGCCATCCCTAACCACCTCCGTTTGCTCATAATTGATATTAAGGATTGCTTTTTTTTCTATTCCCTTACATCCCAAAGATTGCGAAAAATTTGCCTTTTCCATCCCTTCCACCAATTTTCAAGGGCCTGATGAGCACTATGAGTGGGTGATTTTACCCCAAGGCATGGCCAGTAGCCCTGCCTTTTACCAGAAGTACGTTTATGACCTGTTGTCTCCCATTAGAGAGATTGCCAAAGTTACATTATATGTATACATGGACGATATCATTTTAGGGGCCCCAAATTCTGGTTTATTGTCCCAGGCTTACAAAGTACTACAAAAATGTTTACAAAAGGGAGGACTCCATATTGCGGCAGATAAAATCCAAGTCCTTCCCCTTTTAATATTTTAGGGGCCCACTTAACATTGGAAGCGGTTACCCCTTTGAAACCACAATTGGACATCCAAGATTGTTATACGTTAACAGAACTCCAAAAGATTTTGGGAGAAATTTATTGGCTAAGACCCTGGATCCCTGTCACCATGGGAGACCTAGCCTCCTTTTTTCAATTATTAAAAGGACATGTTCCCCATGATAAGATTCGGTTGACACCAAGTCATAAACAAATTTTATATAAAATCCAAAACCAGTTAAACGAGGTAAATTTAGCCAGGTACGATGCGGATCAGGAGTTGCACTTATGGCTTCTTTCCACCGTAAACACATTGTTGGCCACACTTGTCCAAGGTGGACGTCCTCTCCAATGGATCCACATATCCCTTGGAGGGTCTTCTCGAGTTTATTCTTCCATAGATCAAATGGCAGATCTTATCCACAAAGGAAGAGACACAGCATTATGTTGTTATGCCCAAGAGCCTGCCAAGATTGTAGTTCCATACAGGCAAACTGACTTCAATTGGGTACCCAAAAACAACTCCAGACTGGCGTTGGCCCTGGAAGGTTTCCCTGGAACACTTGATTGTCATTATGGAATGTACAAATGGGTCACATCTTTCAGCTGCTTAGAGTGGCTAGCCCCCCGACTTTTTTACCACCAACCTTTGCCTGAGGCATATAATGTGTTTACTGATGCCGGGAAAGAGGGTGCAGCCATTATTATTTATGCCCCTCATTTACAACAACAACCCCATAGACATTTACAACATTTTCAGCCTTGTACAGGGTCGGCCCAATTGAAGGAGTTATTTGCTGCGGTGTTAGCATTACAACAGGTCCCCCAGCTCATGAATTTATTTTCTGATAGCTTATATGTTGTTAATTTATTGCCAGGGCTATTAAATTCCCATATCCATATGGATTGTAACCCTATTACCCCTCTTATGATCCAGGCTCGGACTTTATTACAAACTAGAGAAGAGCCTCTTTATTTACATCACTCGACTTTATTACAAACTAGAGAAGAGCCTCTTTATTTACATCACTCGTGTGGACACCAAAACTTGCCCGGGTTTCTATCTGAAGGAAACGCTTTAGCAGATAACATCGCTTCCAAAAATATCTCAATTTACACCTTACAATGTGCGTCCAACCTCCATACTTTAACTCATGTTAACTGGAGAGCATTCCATATGCGGTTCCCCCAGGTGCCCATTTGAGACCTGAAAAAGATCATCCACACATGCAAGTTATGTCTCCCATATTTACAAGTCCCTCCATTACAACCCCCAGGGGTAAACCCCAGAGGATTAAAACCCAACATTTTATGGCAAACAGATGTCACACATTATTCCCCACTTGGAAAACTTAAATACATTTTTGTGTCCATTGACACTTTTTCCCATGCTGCATGGGCTACGGCGCATTCAGGAGAAAAGGCACACCATGCCCAGAGGCATTTTTTACAATGTTTTGCCACATTAGGCCTCCCAAGTCAAATTAAAACGGACAATGGTCCTTGTTTCACTAGCCAAGCATTTCAACAATTTCTTACTACTTGGAATATTCAACACACCACAGGCATCCCATATAATCCACAAGGTCAGGCCATAATTGAACGATTTCACCAAACTTTAAAAAAACAGCTTTTAAAACAAAAAGTGGGAATGCATAGTCCCCACCAGCAACTGGGTTTAGCTATATTTACACTTAATATTTTAATTTTTTCAAAAAATAATCCTTTAACACCATTTCAGAAACATTGGTCCCTTCAGCCCACACACCCCATGATACAAGCCAGGTGGAAAGACCCCCTTACAGGACAGTGGAGAGGCCCTGATCCCCTTTTAACCATGGGGAGAGGATTTGGTTGCATCTTCCCTTTACAAGAGTCAAACCCTATATGGATACCCGCCAGGAATCTTAAATTTGCACCAATCACCCAGGGTGACAATAGCCCTGAGGGTCATTTTTTCTTGTCATTCTAGGAAACATCATGAAGATTCCATTATTTGTCTGCCTAATACTACTCCTCGGTAGATGCCAAGGTAATGCTGGGAGCAACGGACAACCACCACATATGCCGACATTCTTCCCAAGGATGTACAAACATTAGACAACCAAGGGAAGGTCATTACATAAAAGAGGCGTCGGAGCCACAGTGGCCGTATCCTCCCTCCTCAGGGTCATCAGTGTCAGCACAGGAACAGCAGGAATAGCATATGCTTACCAAAACATTCAAGATTTAAGACAGACTGTAGATGAAGATTTAGGCCAATTAGAACATTCTATAAGCCATATGCAAACTTCATTAACCTCCCTTTCTGAGGTTGTGTTACAAAATCGTAGAGGATTAGATCTTTTATTTTTACAGCAGGGGGGCTTATGTGCTGCCCTCAAAGAAGAGTGTTGTTTTTACGCTGATCATTCAGGAGTAGTGCATGAATCTTTAGCTAAGGTTAGAGAAAATTTAGAAAAGTGCTAAAGAGAACAAGTAGTTCAGGCAAGTTGGTTTCAATCGTGGTTTAATAATTCTCCTTGGTTCACAACCTTATTATCATCCCTGGTGGGTCTCGTTGTTATCCTCTTGTTAGCAGTAACAATTGGCCCATTGGTGCTTACCAAAATAATTAAACTTATACGGCGTAATGTGGGGTCTATCACGATGCTCGCCCAAGTGGTAGACGAGGTGGCCCAAGAAAAGAGACCCTCTAACCCATGGGTAAATATGGCCCTCCAAAAAATTTATTCCAGATACTAAAGAGTTCCACCAGACCTCCACTTGGTTGGATAGTCAATGAAGGGTAAGATCCCCAGAGGGGCACAACCTAAGACAGGCACAACCAGTTGAGGCTGGCGAGGCTGTGAGGTTAGCCGCCTACAGCTGCTCATAAAAGACAAAAAGGGGGACCTGTTGGGGCGTTGAGGCCACACACTTCCTCCCGGGGCAGAGAACTAGCCACGACCCCACCCACATATGCATATGTAATCTGTTGAAAACATTCACCTGGACAGGAGAGATAAAGATGGTGCCTGATGGAAGCCGCTGGGGAGTGACCAAGGAAAGACATAGTTTAAAATGATTGGATAAAAGATATTTCCGCGCTTGTGCTCACTGCCTGATTGCAATAGCAAAGCATTAGAGCAAGATGCATGTTCACATGACCTTTAAGATGACAGGTTGAAGTTAGGAAATCCCCTTGCCATATGCTTGGAATAGCAGGTGCTTGTGTGAAAATAAACGGAACTGCTTGAGGGAACCCCTCCCGTGTCTGAGTTTCTCCCTGTGGGCTGAATAGGCCGGCGGCAGACTCACCTTCCTCCCGGGCTCTCCTGGCCACTAGGGTGGCAGGAGTAATCCTACTGGTTCCCTCTCTTGCTCATCCCGTGGCGGGGGGGATAAAAGGGGCTACTGGGAGGTTCGGGGCCCGCCACCCCTGAGCCGCCCGGCATTATGCCTATGGTTTTGTGACATGCTTCAATAGAAAAATCTTTGTTATAGAGAGTGTGTGACTCAGTGTATGTGTGTGTTTGTGTGTATGCTTATGCATGACTCTTGCAGAATAAATGTGTATTTATATACACCACAGTGATATTTCTGTATCTGTATAAACATAGTGATTCAGTAGATTAGATCACCGACATTCTTTGCATTTGTTTACAGTAATTAACTCAGTGAATATGAACCAGTTACTGGCCAAACTGTCTTTTAATGAACGAGATATTTATTTCTGGTTTCAATGGCTTGTAGAGATAATCATAAGTATTAAAAGTTGGTGACTTATTGGACAATCTTAAATATGGTACTTAGGGGGGACTTACATTTATACACATATGATGTTGTTTTCTGGTTTTGCTGGTAGTAGAGGTAAATGCTGTTGCTTAGTATTTCAAGGCAGAATGATTTATTTTTATATAAATTCATTAATATATCTTTAATATATTTAGTTATATGACCTTGAACATGTTATTGAGTTTCCCTATACCTCCGTTATCTGACTTCTGGAATGAGGATAAAATAGTTTCTGTTTCATATGATTATGGTGAAGATTAAATGAGTTAATACATGTAAAGCACTCAGAACAATTCTTGATCCCTAGAAGACTCTCAGTGAATGTTACTATCATCATCATTAGTATTTCTTTAGTTAATTTAAGAAACACTTAGCCAATAGTCTTATTTTTCTTCTTCTTCTTCTTGTTTTTTTTACATCTTTATTGATATATAATTTACATCCCATAAAATTCACTCATGCTAAGTATATAAATCAGTGATATATAGTGAACTTACAGAGTTGTGCAGCTATTACCATAGTCCAGTTTTTCTCAAATATTCCTCTCGGCTATTTCCAGTCATATCTCTTTCTTATTCCCAGTTGCAGGCTACCACTAATCTACTTTCTGTATAGGTTTGCCCTTTCTGGATATGTCTTTTAAATGGAATCACATAATAAATCTTTTGTTTTGGCTCCTTTCACTGAGCATGATGTTTCTGAGGTTCATTCACATTGTAGCGTATATCAGGATTTCGTTCCTTTTTATTACTGAATAGTGTTCCTTGTATAGATGCATCTCATTTTGTTAATCCACATACTATTTGGTTGACTTTGTGTTGTTTACAGTTTTTTGGTGTTATGAATAACAGAATATTTGTGACAATATTACAAGTCTTTCTGTAGACATATGTCTTCATTTCTTTTGGGTAGATTTCTAGGTATGGACTTGCTGAGTGCGTGATAAATTTATGTTTAACTTTTGAAGAAACTGCCAAACTGTTTTCCAAGGCAGCTATGGGTGCCATTTTACATTCCCACTAGCAATGTATGCAGGTTCTGTTTTTTCCACATCCTTGCCAACATTTGTTATTTTGTGTCTTTCTTCTATTCTAGTGTGTGTGAAGTAGTATCTCATTTCGGTTTTAATTTGCATTTCCGTAAAGCACATGTTCACACATCTTATGCAAGGTTACATCTCCTCTTTGGGGATACACTGAATCTCATAATGCATCATTACATGGGGCTAGTCTAACACTTCGAGGTTAGAAATGATGGGAGAATCCAGCCAGGGAGATAAGAAGGAGCTGCTGGTGACATAGGAGGGAAACTCAGAGAATGTGGGTAAGTTGCCATTTATATTATCCTCATTTCACCTATGTTTTTAAGTGGACAAATAATTCATGTAAAAATCCAAAGAGGTAATATTCTAATCTCCTGTGGTCTTTGACATATAGTTTCTCTGATATTATACTTCAATAATCATTCTCCAGAATTTATGGTATATTATTATGTAAAATGCTGAAAACTCTTTAGATATTCGAATGTGAAGTTCTAATCACAATTTTTACTGCATTGTTCCAAATACGCTTTTATTTCTTGTATAATCTAAATGTATGGGACTATTTGTTAAGATGATGTGGTTGGAGGTTTCTGTTTCTGAATTTTTAGCTAGTCTCTGTGTGTAGCAGAGGAAGAAGGTTCAGAGATAACAGATAAATCCTTTAAATTTGAGTATTTTCATTTCTTGAGACCTTTGAAGTCTTTGTAAAAGAATGTCATTGCACATTTTCTATTAAGTAACTAAAAATGAGCTGTGTAAGCACATGTGCATCTCACTAAACCATAGTTGGTAAAAGGAATTTCAGAGACTTGTCATGTCTTATTAGCTCAGAAAGATGACTGATTAGATATTACCGGAAATCTTGGTATTTAATTTGTAGAATTGTAGTTCTAGCAATCTACACCTGGTGTAATTTTTCTGACATTGCTACAAGCCACAAACTGCATGGTGAAGTAGGAATTAAGGAACTATTTTAGATATATTTTTTGGTTGCTTTTTGGAGTTCAGACACCAGAAGTGATTCTGAAAGTTTTGTATTGCTTACTGACAGACATTATGTATCAAGAAATAACATTACTGTAGGTCACTGAATTAATTTAAGAAATACCAATTGACATCCTTTCTTTAGGGAATTGTGGGCTGCTGTTTGATATTATTGTCTTTGTCAAATGTGAAAATTTAGAATAAATTTTATTTTTAGTATGTAGGGGACTTAAGAATGAAGTGCTGTTCCCTCCAAATTTAAATTTTTTTAAATGGATAAAAAGTGGAGTTTGTAGACTTCCTACCTCTTTTCATTAAAATTAAATGTTTGAATTTTCCATGAACTGTTGTATGTAGTTAGTTGCTTATTCCTAAATGCAAAAGGAAACCTCCAAAAAGCATTTAAAACTCCTCAGAGTTGTGCTCAAAAGTAAGTTGTTATTTGTGGAGAGAAGGTAGTCATAATTGATATTCCTTATATGCCTATTATATTTGAATGCACTTATATTCTGTCAAATATAATGTGTTCTCAATGAGATCATTAGGAGATAAAATTTTTCATTGTAATTATAATAGCAGTTGGGCAAACCCTTGTTGTTGAAGGGCTCTCAGTAATTCCACTGAACATTCTTAATATTTCAGCTTTTTGTGGTGACTGTTTTTAATTGTATCACAGTGAATACACTGATTCCTCTGTATGCTGTCTTCTCAGATGAATTTACATCGTTTACACTCCAAAATATTTTAGATAATAGATTGACTAGAATGAATTTATGTGGCCATTTATTTTCTAGCCATGTGGATAAAGTTCTGTGAGCTTAGACAGTGTTGAATATGATGGCTATGTCAGGTCTTCATGATAAAACTCCTTGTATGTTATGCTGCCAGTGATACTAATTAGTGTACAAGGTAGGGTTCCAGATATGATCCTTACAGTAATAGATAGTCCTTTTAAAAGACTTGAAAGTGGCATGGCTAATTTTGCCCAAATATTACTTTAATTATGATGGCAATTCTATATTCAGAATTCAAGAAAGGAATGAAGGAGAATCTTGATTCTGTACTCTGGAAAGAAGCCAAAAGATAGGATATGTTACCCTATGTTTATGCTCCTGATAAAAATCAACTTAAGTTTTGTTAGGCGTGAAAGGACCATTAGTTATACATTTAATCTGAAGAGTGTTTATAGTTTAAACTTGATATGAATAATTTTGTCTGAAATAAAGCTAATCATTAGCTCCCCATTAATTCTATATGCAAAACTCATTTCAGATGGGTTAAAAAATGGAAACCATAAAATATTTAGAAGGAAGTATAAATTAATCATTTCATATTATAATGAGAAAGGCCTTACTCAAGATAAAGCCAAAGGAAGACATAACAAAGGAAAATTTTGACAAATGTCATTATGTAAAATAAGTCTTTTATATTCAAAAAAATTTGAAATGATATTTAAAAGCAAATGAGAACCTAGAAAAGTATTTTCAGTCTTTTAACATATCACTCATGTATGAAGAACAGCCACAAAATAGTAATAAAGAGTGAATCCCTTCAACTGAAAATGGGTAAAGGTTAATAATGGACAGTTCAAAATAGAGAAAAAGCAAATGGTAAATGAATTTATCAAAGTCATTAACCCTACTTGCAAATAAAATGATTAAATAAGACATACTTTTTTAGTCTATCATATTGGAACACTCAGTGTTGATGAAGTTTCTCTTTTTTTTTTATTTTTTATTTTTTATTTTTATTTATTTATTTATTTATTTTTTTAATTTTTATTTTGTCAATATACAATGTATATGATTATTATGGCCCTCCACCGACACCTCCTGCCCTCCTCCCTCTCTCCCCTCCCCCCCAAGAATGTCCTTTCCGTTTGCTTGTTGTAACAACTTCAAAAAAAAGTATAGTACTTATATCTTCTTCCCCACCCCCCACCCCCCGGTTTTTTTTTTTGTGTGTGTGTGTGTTTGTGGGTAAATTAATTTGTTT
>NW_007726138.1:471722-513814 GCF_000696425.1 Galeopterus variegatus | reverse complement strand
CACAGCACACAGCTCTCAGGATCGCGCTGTTTCCTGACGTGGGCGCTCCAGACCCGTCGCCATTTTGAATCCTGATGAAGTTTCTCTTGAGTGTTATTGGAGAGAGGACAGTTTGGTGCTGGGCTTCAAAAGACATAGAAATGTTTGCATGCATTTACTTGGTATTTTCACCTTTTAGAATTTTTTCCTAAGAAGTAAATAAGAGACCAGAGAATACAAAGGGATGTTCACTACTGCATTATAATGGTAGTAAATGTACTAAATGTCCAACAGTGGGGGGTCAGCTAAATATGGTGTATCCAAATGATGGAATATTTGTGCCGCCATTCAAAAATTATGTTCTTGAAGACTGAAGATATTGAAAATGCTATTATTTTGTCAAATAAAAAAAGGCAAGTTACCAAATAATGTACATTATAATCCCAATATTTGAAGAATATATGTAGATAAACTACTAGAGGAACTAAAGGACTATAGAGAATGCTATGTAGATATAAATATGTCTATTATAGGTCATTTTATTTTCTTGTAATTTAAAAAATACTTTTTTTTTTTTTTTTGTCTTTTGTCTTTTTCTGTGTTTGGCAACGGATCGCAACCCTCAGTGTTGCCCCCGCACCGGACCGGGGACCAGCAACGGGACCGCAACCCTTGGCGTTGCTCCCGCGCCTCGCTCAGCCAGTGAGTGGGAACCGGTCTGTATGTGGGATCCGAACCCTCCGGCGGGAGCGCCGCCGCGCTTCCCAAGCAGCGCACTTATCCAGTGCGCCACCGGGCCGGCCCCTTAAAAAATAGTTTTAATGTTTTCTAAAGCCTTGTTCATTTTAACAAGAAAAAATAAAAAATGCAGACTAGCAGTATATATTGAATTATAGTTACATTGTATTTATACATATAATTTGCCAACTATTTCTCTATTCTTAAGGCAATATTATACATTAAAATTCAATAATATAAATTTTATACTTTAAGCAAATTTGTCAAATATACTTTGTTTGGGGGGGTCTAGAGTCAATCAATACCTAATAATTTTCCTTGAGAATGTTGCAGAGTAATATTACTACAGTTATTTGTGTAGTTTTAGTATACCAGAGATGAAATTGTACTATGCTTTCAATTAACTTACTTCAATAGGAGAAAGGCAAAACCCATCAACAGCAGAATAAGGAAAGAATTCCGTATATATAAATACTAAAAAGCTGTACTATGTTTGCATTATTTTCTCATTTTTAGAAATGTTTTAGCCATACTACAATTTTCATTAAGATGTGAGTATCTCTTATAGTAGTACATTCATTCACAAGAAATAAAATAATTCTGCTTGAGTGACTGGATGATACAGTATAAAGTAAAACTGAGTACAAGTAGTAATGTGTGGTTAGGCAAACAAGATTGGGCTAAACATTTGTATTGATTGCTTTCTAACTGAAGCAGAAATACATTTTAGGTTTATGGAGAAAGAAAAAAACTGTGGAAAAAGAAAAAAAATGGCAGAGAAAGAAAAAAACGGCAAAGGGTAGAAGATTGATGTGGAAGATAAATAGCTTACAACACTTGAAAAAAAAGGTTGATCAGAGACATTTCCAAAAACTTCTAACTGTAGTCTTACGGTCTGTTATCTAATAAAATTCTGAGTTTTTTGATTTGGTAGCTAGTGATAAGAACTGATATTTAAAGTCCTTTGAGATGAAAATACTCTGAGCCAAGTCATTTAGCACAAGCTTTAGCAATTCCATCAGAGTTTTTATCTCACATGGAGACAAATCAGAAGTTTAGAAAATAAGGACAGAAACAAACAAATAAGGCACTCAGAAGAAGAGGAATGCATCAGAATCCTAACTTGATTTATCTCTATTTCGGAAACTTCTGTTATTATTCAGAAACATGATGATGGTATTGATGTCAATGATGTCAACAATTAAAACTTATTGAGTACTTACTTTATGCTATATTTAGTGCTAAGTGCTCTACATGGATTATCTCTGGTGGTCAACCAGAAGCTGTTGAGAGAGAAACTTACTTTATTTTATCAAATGTAAGATGAATCCGTATTTTATAAACTGTAAGAAAGAAAAAATACTGTCAAGTACACTATGATATCATTGACAGTAAGATATATCCTGATTCCAGAGATGATAAGATATTTAAAAATTATATCCTAAGCCATGAAATATGTTGGTTGGTGGATGTGAGGTTGATTAGCAGACTGATCAATAGCTGTTTCCTGTCTTGAAGGTCAGTGTTTTAAAAAGGTTATCACGAGAGGAGAAAATTTTGAAGATGTGAGAACATGGCAATAAAAAACAATACTCCTATCCTGCATCTCCTAGCTATCTCTGGATTTACCCTTTGCGGAAAAAGTATATATACACTTTAAAAAGTATATATATACTTTAAAGTGTATACACACACACACACACATGCTTTTATATATACTTTTAATATGCATATGATTATATATATATATAATTCATTTATGTGAACAAAGATTTTGAAAAAGGATTCTGAGGGGGTTTACTTGTCTTCAGGTAGGGGTGGTTTTTTTATGTAAGCAGAGGCTAAGCTGTAATGTCTGCTAGTTTTATACATTAGATTGCAAAGTTTTACTATTGGCAGTGGGGGATGGTGGTAGGGAGGATTTTAAAAGTAAAACAGAAAATGAACACTGAGAAATGGATACGTTGTTCCTAAGGGAATGTTTTTTCTAGAGACACTGAACCTGTAAACCATTCCTTCCTACAGAGAACATCAGGAGCAAGATTAAATAGGTCTTCCTAGCATGCAGAGTTTATAGACTTCAGATACTCCCTGAGCATAGCAGACAATAGAGTAAGACTAATTGAAAATATGTAATGATCTAAATACTGCCAGTTATCTGGTACAAATTTGAGGAAGGAGGAAGGAAGGGAAGGAGAAATAGGTTTTTCACAAGAGGTAATAGGAAGGGAGCAGTTGCAAGGGTTAGGTCACAAGTAACTAGCTATTACTTGTATGGTAGTGTGTGGAAAAGTAGAAGAAAGGAAAATGGTTAAAAGCATTGTGGTATTATGGAAAGAAATTTGGTTTTTGTCCCCACTTCCTGGCAGAGAGCTCCTAAAACCCTTGGAATTTTCTGAATGATGAAGGTTCACAGGAAGGTCTTTTGTTCTTTTGCTCTAATTAGTGGGCCCTTAAAAAGCTTCATGGTGAGGGTTGCCAGTAAGGCCATGACTTGATTAGCAGCTTGGAACTTTGAGTCCCATCCTACAGCCTCTGGGGAGGAGAAAGGGGCTGGAGATTCATTCAGTGAATCACTGATAGTCAGTGATTTAATCAGTCATGCCTAGGTAATGAAACATCCACAGAAAACCCCTAAAGATTGAGTTTGGATAAATTCACAATTGGGGAACTTATCCACATGCCAGAGGTGGTGGTGTCCCCCAGCTCTCTGGGGACAAAAGCTCCTGTGGTTGGGACTCTTGCAGACCTCATTTTCTGTACCTCTTCACCTGGCTATTTATTTGTATAAACCAGTAATAGTAAAGTGTTTTCCAGAGTTTTGTGAGCTATTCCGGCAAATTATTGAACCTGAAGTAGGGGGAAGACTTTACTCTGACTCCAAGTTGGACAGAAGTGTGGGTAACCTGAGGACCTGGAATTTGTCACTAGCTTTTGAAGTGAGGGCAGTTTTGTGGGACTGAAACTTTCAACCTGTGGTGACTGATGCTAACTGTGGGTTGTTAGTGTCAGAACTGAGTAAATTATAGGACACCCAGATGGCGTCAGAACTGGTTTGTTTCAGAAGGTTAAACATCTCTACTTTGGTGTCAAAAATAGTGTGAATAAAAAGAGCTCAGGTATAATTAGGAGAGGCACTGAGTTAAAGGCCAAGGAGACTGCGGAAGGAGATAAGGATGTAATGGGTTGATGGGAAGTGAGGTCAGTAATAGCTAAGGAAATTAAGACAATAGACTAGAGTAAAAAATAGTTCAGGTGCTTTAGAATCTAAATATATGAATGCTGGGTCCTTGGCAGGAAATTCTTTTTATGGTAGCTCCTGTACACTTCCAGTGGGTGGGGTATTGACCTTTAAAATGTAGCCAGAATAGGAAAATGAGACTTGATTGGTTCAGGTAACCTTTTTCCTCGTTGGAAAATATATCCTTTGGGAAGGGTGCTTAAAGGATTGGAAATGTGATGAATCAAGTAATTAATTGCCCATGTGACTTTAGGGCCAAGAAGAAGTTCTTATCTGAGGCCCACCTGGGGTAGTGATGGCCACAGAGAAAATATAGTTTGCAGTTGTGGTATGCTGGATTTAAGTACAATCAAGTTGGTAATGAAGAATCCATATATGCACAGCAAGGAGAAGATGATGGAGCAAGCAGGGAAAGAACACTTACTGAGCCTTCACTGCCAACCAGGAAGAATTCGCCTGAGATTGAAGAAGTGCCTGTCTCAGGTCAAGGACAAGGGGCCAGTGCTCAGTGTCATCCTGAGGAACAGAGGGCAGGCATCCCAGAAGAGAGAGTGGAGACAAATGAAGGAGAGGTGTGGTGATATTGCTGCATATCAAAGAATCCAATCTGGGCTTCCTTGAACTCCTACTCTTGTCTCATTTTTTGTCTGTTTGCCATTTTTTTGGTTTAAGGCTGAAGATTTTTACTTTAAAAAGTTTGGAATTTGCATAGTTATTCTTGTATAAAGCACAGATGCAATACATTATCTACAATTTTCAGTTTGGGTCATTGAAAAGAACAAAAACTTCCATACTGGCTGGCTGCCAAAAAAACCCAACAAAACAAACAAAAAGAGCAAAAACTTAAGAACCCTTCCTTACAAAGAAATCTGAGTTTAGAATTTTTCTAAATTTGAATGATTTTTTTTTCTAATTGTTCACACCAAACTTGTTTATATTTTTAGTGATTTATCTTGATCAAATTTTTGCAAAGCATTGTACTTATTTTTCTTAGGTGCAGTAATCGTTCCCCTTTTCACGCTCATATTTCATCAATTTGTGAACAATTGAGTTAAATTATACAATTTCAGTAGCAAGAAGCACTGGTAATAAGTGTGGGAACAAAACATCAACTCTTGGTGAGTGTGCAACTCAGGGCTGGGGGAGAACAGTATGTGGATATGTTTATAGGAGAGAGTGGCCTACATAGGGTGCTGCACAGTGTCAGCCTGCATGTGACATGGGGGTGGGGTCGGAGGCGGAGTGGAGAGCATCTGCTAACTGGGTGACTGACAAGAAATCTGCGGTTGATGCTCACAGACTCTCTAGTTCTTCTTTTCCTATGCTTTCTTGAGATTCTTTGGTCCTGTGAAAATCTTTCATTGACTTACTAGCCATAAGCCATGTTTGTAATTATTACTAAAAATGAAAGTAATGAGATATATTAGTAATTGAAACTAACATTATAGTAGATAGACTTCCAAATAAAAGTCATTAAGAGTTCTCAAATTTATACAGTAAGATTTTCTTATGATAGTTGAGTAAAGTAAGGAGTGATATTACAAGTTTATTATTGAGATCTCTTTCTTTTAAACTCATAATTAAAATTTTATTCTTCTGGCCGGCCCGGTGGCGCACTGCTACAGTGCGCCGCTTGGGAGTACTGCGGCGCTCCCGCCGAGGGTTTGGATCCCACATACAGACCGGCCGCTCACTGGCTGAGCGAGGTGCGGGCGCGACACTGAGGGTTGCGATCCATTGCCGGTCACGAAAAAAGACAAAAAGGAAAAAAAAAAATTTTATTCTTCATAGTTGTATATATGTGTGTCTGCATTTGTTTGTGCTTTCTTTGTTTTAAAATGTGATACTAAAAAAACACACACAAAGATCGAAATTTAGACCCACTCAGTTCCATAATCTCTTCTTGTTTTGTTCTGTTGCTAAGTCAAATTCACATTTACTAGATTAGTATCTATTGCCATGGAAATCATTTTGTTATATTTCAATTTCACTACAGGAGCAAGCAGCAGGAGCTAATGGACCATAAGAGGGGAATTTGTTGTTTAAACAATGATTGTCTTTTATATTTGGCTAACATGAAAAGGGGAAAGTACAATTCTTCTGTCACACAGCATGAGAAAGTAAATGGATGAGAATTAGAGACAGAATTTACCTGAAAAAAATTTACAGTCGTCTTGTGAGTTGGAAATAAAGTTACTGACTTACAAGGCAAAATTATAAGATGTGCCCATATCAAGCTATGTTTTATCAAATCGCGAAGAAAAGACTTGTAGCAGGCTGGGCTCCCCAAAAGCAGACACTGAGATGGAGTTTGGGGTATAAGATCTATGTTAGGGATCACCTCCAGAGAAAGGAATGGGAAGATACTGGAATGGGCAGAGGAGGAAGCTCAACTGCTGTTCAGGCCTGACAAAGCCCCTGTTAAGCCTGCAGGGGCTCTGGAGATGGTATAGCTCTCAGAGTTGTCTCATGTTGCCTCTGCTCAGTCACAGGATGTGTAATGCCCCAAGGTGGGGCAGGTCTCAGCAGCTGTGGCAGATGTTGAAGTCTGCTGACCGCACTCCCCACATGTGGGCCCGGAGCAAGTCCTTCCCTGAAGGGGCATCTGGGTGACCATCTCTTTGCTCACATGGGTCTTATTTTATGGTTATCAGGGATTTTCTGCAATTTTATCCTGTTAATATTTATAGTTCCCAATATACATCAACTTTAACATCAGCCAAGTGTTTTATAAGAATTAACAGTTTACAGTTTTTAGACATGTTGATGTTGAAAACCCTTTTGACATCCTTATTTTGAGTGTTATTAGAATTATGTAGGCTGTATTCCACGTCAAGCCAGAAGCGTACCTTTTTTTTTTTTTTCAAAATTTATAGCAGATTGTGACTCTTTAGAGAGAGTTAATTTTTTTCTCAATAGCCTATGAGCATTTAAGGCCAAGCATTTCTTTCTTTTTAAAACTTTTTACTTTACAATGACTTCAAGCTTATAGAAACATTGCAAAAATAGGGCAAAGAACTCACGTGTTTTTCACTGATTCCCAGGATTGACATTTTACTACAGTTGCCTTATCATATTCTCTCTTGCCTCTCTCGCTCTCTTCTCTTCCTCACCTTACCACCACACATTATTGTTATTTTGAAGAATTCTTTTGACTTGAGAGTAAGTTGCGGACATGATGCGCCCGTACTCCAAGTACTTCAGTGACTGTTTCCTAAAAATGACATTTCCCTACATAACCTCAATGTAACCATCAAAATAGGAAATTAATATTGATAAAATATTACCGTCTATTCCACAAATCCAGTTCACAATTCACTGATTGTCCCAATGATGTTCCTTATAGGTCCAGAATACAAGCCTTGCGTTTAGTCGTCTTGGCTCTTTGGTCTCCTTCAATCTGAAACTGTTCCTTAGTCTTGTCTTTTCTTTCATGCTCTTGACATTTTTGGAGAGTAGAGTCAAACCATATTTCTCAGGGTTTATCTGATGTTTCTTCATGAATAGATTGAGATTCTGTATTTTGGGCAGGATAACCACAGAAGTGATGTTGTGTTTTCCGTTCATCATGTGAAAATGTGGTCCAGGCTTATCTTATACTTTTCCTGCCCCAGCCCTGGAACTACCAAGAACTTGTGGTTACTTTTAAAGGAGAATGACATTTAGAAACCAAGATCCGGGTTCTAGGGTTGCTTGTTGCTACTGGGGTATCTTTGCTTCTAGATCTTTTTGGTGGACAAACCTAGGAAATATAGGTTTGTATGGACATACATATACATACATACGTCTCCATCTATCTGTGTATTGATAGCTATCTCGATTCCAGTCCAAAACATGAGGGTTTATTCTTCCTCCACCTTTTTATACTTGTAGTTTCTTTTTCCAGCATTGGAAAACCTGCTCCCCTTATTCTCAAAATATGTATTTGTTTGCTCAATTCCCCCTGTATGTAACTAATCTCGCAGCAATGAGTTACCTTCTTACCTCGCCCCACTGTCTTCAACCAGGTGGTTGAATATTTGGTCCTGACTTTGCTGGCTGTACCAGATAATTCCTCAGCCCCAACCATGAGGAAGGGGCACAGATACTTGTTTCTTAGCCGTATTATTATTTTCCTTTAGATATAAAGTACCGTATGGTACTTTAAAAGTGGTTCAGCTGAGCAGGTAGCATTTGGTATAGGTTATATCACTTAAAAAATTAAAAGTTAAAAATGAGGTTCTATAGTATCATTTTGTTTTTCAAAATTATTATTCTAGATGTGAATGATAGAATTTTAGTGCTTAGCTTAAGAGTCTGTTATGGACGATAATAATAGTACTGGGATATGTGCTAGCCATTTCTGATATTAAAGATAGTTTCTGAGTAAGAAACCATCTATATTGCTAAGGCAGAGTTTTCTTTGGTTTCTTTTGGATTTATTTTTTTGGCAGCTTGATAAGCAATAGCTATTAGGATAAAACAATTTGTTGAACTTTGTTTATTGGTTTGCAATAATGAGAACAGTTGAGTCCAATAATTTTGTGCTTTTATTTTCAAGTAACAAAGTGTCCTTATTTTGGTGATAGCATGGAAATCTAGCTGAAAAGCTAGTTTTAAAGGATCTGTAGCTTTGAGAGGTTGTAATTTAGAATGGAGGCATGGTGGTCAGAGGAAATGAGCCAAAGTTAAAAGCCTTTTCTGTGCCATTGCATCTGTAACCATCCTCAAAGTACTCTGCACTTTATGTCACAAAAAAGCCTCAAATCCTGTGGGTAAATGTTATCTGCAGGAACCTCATCATTTCTGAAAACAGTTCTTTTATTCTTAGAGTGTTTGAACAAGAAATACAAATAATAGTATTTTCTTTGCTTTTTGCAGGGCAACAGATATATAGGGATTCTTCTATTTTTGAATAAGTGCTATGTGATGTTAAAAGCAAAATCAAATTTAAAATTAATGGATGGTGAGACAGAAACTTAAGGCATTATCTTGGTTAAATCTCTCTCTTTTGCCTCTTTTGTGAAATAGGGGTATCAAGTCGTTTTTTTTGTGGGATTGATTTATGCCTAATTTTCTTCTGCAAAGTAAAAATATAATTACTTGTCAGCTAAAAGTTTATGGCACAGATATTTTTTTCCAATAGCTTTAAAGGTAGATCTTGGTTACATATTACCTGTGAAGAACACAGGGAGCACACAGGATATGGACAGCACAGTTCCTGAGCAGTGAAAATGATTGCACAGGGAAGTGAGTAAAGGGTCATGTTATTTTTCTTTAAATATGTTTACATATTCTGATGCATCTTCTGTGACTTTTCCTGTCCTAGTCTCATGTAACTTTACTTTCTTTTTATCCCATTCCCTCTCTCTTTCTGTCTACCTCTGTCTCTCACATTCACATTCATACACACAAATACACATACTTTTACACTTGAATTCAAGTAGTTGGTATGCTTAGAAATATTCCCAAGTTGGGGTCACATGGGGCCTATGTATATAATTGGTGTGTGTTTGTGTGTATATATATATGTGTGTGTACATACATGTAACACACACACATACACACATGTACCGTTTTCACATAGGAAACTACTCAAAAGTTCTTGCCGTATTGTAGGTATTCAATTAATATTTGCTAAGTGAATGAATATATATGTGTCTAAAAAGAGAAGGGATATTAAGGACTGGGGAAGACTGGACTTGGGGAAAGATTACTCATGGATAGGTCACCTATTCAGCAAAGATTTTCTTGTTGTCTAGATGGTTACATCAGGTTATTTATTCATCATATGGAGCAACTAGTTGGTTGAGTCTGCTTCTTTACCCTGCCTTTCTGAACCAAATCTTTCTTCCAATTGGTAGGGGGCAAAATGATAATTAATTGGGATATACAGATACTTCAGTGGAAAACATAAATCATGCCTTAGATGCAGACAGTGACCTGGGTATGAGACCAGATTATTTGTTCGTTTTCCTCCTTTTGATAAGCTCTTCTTATTGCAGCTCATTTTGTCTGATGACAGTTGAGTAACTCAGTAAAGTGAAATGACTTTTGTATGGTAGAACCTGTGACTAACCATCCAGGACATTTGCCTTTAAAAACAACAATAAAAAGACTGAGCATTCTCTAGTTATAACTTTACCATTTTACTATTTGAAGTGGTACTGTTAGTCCTGTCAATGAAAATTACCACTTGGCATCTTTTTGGAGTTTTGTAAATATGTGGCTGGGGACTCACTTGGGCCTGGGATAGTGCTCTGGGTCCTGTTCAGGATTTTCTGAACTACTTTCTTAATGTGCCTGAAATGCTGACAACAGAGTGCAGCTTCTGCTGCTACTTTCCTAAATGTAAGCACCTTCCTCTTTTATAGGCAAATTATTGTATTGAAAAGACCATAAACAGTGGAGATCCAAGATTTGGGTTACAGTTCAGGTTGGGATCTTCCTTGGCTCTCTTCCTCCTCTTTTGGGTCTTTGGTCAAATATTATCTTGTCAATGAGGCCTTCTTGGCCATGGTAGTTAAAACTATACTTCCACCCTGCCTTATTTTTCCCATAGCACCATTTGACATATTATACATTTTATGTATTTTATTTATTATCTGTCTCTCCCATAAGAAAAGGCTCCATGAGGGCAGGACTACTGCAATTTTGGTGTATTGTACATAATAGGCATTTATTCAATATTTGTTGATGAATAAGGCCTTATAGAAGTCACCCAGATTTTCTAAGACTTCATTATCTCAAGTGTAAAATGGAAGTATTTGAACGTAATTTGTGTGCTGTAATGTGCTTTATAAGGTGCTTGGCCATATTAATAATCAAGTTAGAAATTCTGTGTTTATTAAGTATAATTTATGTGTCTCCTAACTTACCTCATGCAGTTGAAAAATATGTGTGTTATGTGTGTAAAACACTCTTTCTGAAATGAAGGGGGACATTCCGTAGAAAGGGGCCAACTTCTGGCTGTCTTTTTGGCCTCATTCCCATCTGCTTCTTCATGACTCATTTTCACCTGTGTGTGGATCTTCTCTCTTGAGTGATGCTTAAGAGATTTCTTAGCTTTGGGCCAGATGGAATAGGGATTGGCTGAAGAGTTAAGATTGCTCTGGAGGTTCTTCTAGTCCGGGCAGTCAGATTAGTTTAGATAATTTATCTGTGATACAAAGGGCTTCTAGGTCTCCTTGTTTCTTCTTCCAAAAATAGAAGGATAGCATGGATAGAGTGCTCCTGGGCCCAGTTGCTGCCCTGTAAAGTGCCATGGAGTTTGGGAGGAGAGATGAATTCTGACCTGGAGTGGGGACCAACCTTGACAATGTGTTCAAGGCCAGAAATACAAAGCTGAATTTAGCAATCTCTATCTGATTTACTAGCGGAGATACAATTAACTAATTAGAACAAAGTGCTTAACAGAGATATAATAAAGTACATGAAAGCATAGATGAGGCAGTGATATTGAAATGCAACTGGAGAGGTCAGGGAAAACTTCTCTAAGAAGGTGACATATAAACTGGATATTCATGAACTTGAGTATATGAAAGTGGATGAAGGGAGAATTTCAGGATGGTAAGACTGAGAAAAAGAAAAATTTAAAATGAAGAAAGAGGCAGAAAAACTTCGTGCAAATTTTAGTTTCTTTTGCTAAAGTGTTTTTTTTTAAAAATTTTTTTTTATTTTTAAGGATCGGTAAGGGGATCTTAACCCTTGACTTGGTGTTGTCAGCACCAAGCTCTCCCAGGTGAGCTAACCAGTCATCTCTATATAGGGATCTGAACCTGTGGCCTTGCTGTTATCAGCACCACACTCTCCTGAGTGAGCTATGGGCCAGCCCTCTAAAGGGTTTTTTTTTTTGAATAAAGGAGTTTCAAGGTGGAGGGGTTTTGATGTTTGAATCCTCACTCCTCCTGCCTTCTGGGATTCTGGACTGAAAAATTATTTATAAAAAGTATGGAAGCCAACAGGGAAATAAAGGTCTGCTTAATAGCTGGACAGATGATGGATAGCCCTCAATGTCTGGCTTTTCCAGTGAGGGGTGGCTATACCTCTAATTTTTTTTTTTTTTTTAATCACACAAAATGATCATTACTACTCTGCCTGGAGGACCAGCTCCTGCCTAGGTATGCTTACCACTACCAGAAACAGGAAGAGTGGAGGTTGAGAGAATCTGGGTCCCTGTTTTTAAAGCATGGTAATTTGATCCAAAATGTCTAAACTGTGGCTCAGTGTGATAGCTGTGATTTTTGCTTTGGGAAGGAGTCATTTAGGGTTATACAGACAGGAGGGACACTCCCACTCCTCTGCTTCAGGTGTGCATAGATAGAAATCCTAAAGGGATGTAAGCGTTCCCTGTCCCCAGACACACTAGCCACATTTTCTCCCTCCATTCCTCCTTGTGACTAATGGCAATCATTTCTCACAGATTTTTTGTATTAGAACATAGTAAGTCACTGGCCATGGAGTAGACTGAAGATGACTTGCCCTTACCTTGATGATTCTATGCCCGTGGCTTTAGAACATTTGTCATAAATATTAATCAAATTCTTGGAACTGTGGAACCACATTTGCAGTTACCATTAACCAAAGGGGCCTAGCTTGAGTAATATTTTAATACAGAAACTGGAGTTCTTACCTGCATCTGAGTTTATCTTTGCCTCTTCAGCACCTTCACTTCTGTCTTCAGAGGAAGAGGTATTCTTTCTGCTCTAGGTCTTCTCTCCCAGTTCTTCAGGCTCTTCTCCGTTAGTTCCATTTCTTGCTTCTTTAACCAGCCCCGCTGTCTGACTACTTTCTGAGAGAGACATGCTCAAGTTTCTCTCATGTCAACAAAAAAAAAAAAAAAAAAGAAAAGAAAGAAAAGAAACAGAAATGAAAACACCCTAAACCCTCCCTTGATTTTGGGCTATTTTATTGTTCTTTTGTTCGTAGGTAAGCTTTTAGAAACAGATGTTTATAATTGGCCTCTCTACTTCCTTGCCTCCCCTTTGCTCTTCGGTCTTCTGCGATCTTCTCACCACTGAGTTCACCTTTGTAAAGGTCATCAATCATTTCTGAGTTGCCAGATACTTCTATATTTTTTGTATTTTGTATATTTTTCAATGCTTCTCTGAAATTACTTTTCATCTCTATTTAATCCTATTGAATTTTACTTTCTTAAAACATTCTTCTCTTTTGGTTTCCGTGACTCTACCCTTCATGGGGTTTTCTTGCTCATAGTTAGCTATCCCTTCCTAGTGGACTTACTATCTCTGCTTTCTCTCCTTTTTAGTGTGTCATTTAGAGTGTCATTGTTCTTTCTTAGCCTGGCTCTTTCACTCACAACTCTTCCTAAGGCTCTGCAGCCAATTATATCCTGACAACCCCCAATTCTCTAGCTTTAGACTAGACCTTTGTCTTGTACTTCAGATCCTGATGTCCAATTGCTTTTCAGACATTTTCGCTTAAATAACCTAAAGGAATTTCATACTTGATACATTTAATGATAACAAAAGTGCTCCTCTTTCCACTATTTTCTATTTCAATGGATGGTAATAGCCTCCCCTCAATTTCCCAAATCAGAGTTGATAAGCATTTTAGACTTGCATTTAGCTCACATTTAGTATGGTACCTGGCATATCCTAGGTATGCAGTAATGATTTGTTTCAATGAATGAATGAATGAACAAATGATGTCTTCTCCCTCATCCTTGATATGCAGTCAGTCATCAAATCCTGTCTCTTCTACTTTCCTCCTATTTCTTTCCATTTTTACTACTCTGGATCAGGTTGTCATCTTCTCTCACCTTGGCAATTGCAACAGCCTAATTTGGTCTCATCATTTCCAGTTTATTTTCCTCCTTCCAGTTCATCATCTACACTAGTACAGTCCAATTGAATTTTATTATGCAAGCCATATTTACATAGTTTTATATGTTCTAGTAGCCACATTGAGAAAATAAAAAGAGGTGGTATTTGTTGTAAAAATACATTTTATTTGACCTAATCTATCCAAAATACTATGTCAAAATGTGGCCCTAGCCCCATT
The DNA here is from genome assembly GCF_000696425.1 of Galeopterus variegatus. Lineage (NCBI taxonomy): Eukaryota > Metazoa > Chordata > Mammalia > Dermoptera > Cynocephalidae > Galeopterus > Galeopterus variegatus. The sequence goes on along the minus strand of NW_007726138.1, from coordinate 499,854 downwards.
TCAAGTAGTCAGTGGGCACATGTGGCTGGGGGACAACATATTGACCAAAGCAGATGCTGCACTGCTATCAGAATAAAAATATCATTCATCCTCTGCTTACATTGTTCCTCTGCTTCTACTTTTTCAATGACTCCTCATGTCTTATAGGACAAAAAATCTCTTTTAAGATCTGACAAGGTCTGGCCCTTCTCTGCTTCCCTCCATGATCCTTGTACTTTTCACTCCATGAATACCAAATTAATCTAGTTCTTAGAAATATTCTGGGTGCTCACTCATCCTGTATGTACTTTGATCCATTTGTCTAGAAGCTTCCTATTCTACTGAACAAACCTTTCCATGTAGTCTCAGCCTGAATGCTGTTTCCTTCATGAAGACTGCCTTGATTTATTCAGGCAAATTTCCTTGATCTGTGCCTTTCAAAGTTGTTTGACCATAAAGATATGTATACTCTTATATTTATGTCGATGGCTATACTGAAATCTGTGTCTGTCATATCTAAGTCTACAGCTATGTAAAACTGGAACAAAAGCTAATAAAACATTGCTTTATTTCATGAGGTACATATTGAAATTTCATATTCTATATAAAATTTACATTAGAAAATGCTGGGTGTGACTGACTATATTGATTCCATGGCTCACAAATTTAGTCAGAGTCCACAGTTTGATCTTTTATTTTGGCGGCTGGCTGGTAAGAGGATCTGAACGCTTGACCTTGATGTTATAACACCATGTTCTAACCAACTGAGCTAACTGGCCAGCCCCGTAGTCCATAGTATGAAAAACACAGGTCTCTGCTAGCAGAAATCTTATACGTAAGTTTATTACTGTATTTATCAGGTTGCACTAAATTTTTTTTCTGCGTGTATTTCCCCACCAGACTCTAAACTTTTTAATTTTTTTAACCTTTATGTTTTTAGTGCCAGTTTCAATGCCTGGTGCAATGTAGATGCTCAGTATATCTGTTGAATGACTCTAGTCCAGAAAAGCTAGTCACATGGGTTCAAAGGCAATATTTTAACTGTCCAAGTTATTCAGCTACAACAGTTTGTGCACTGTTGTCTCAGCACTTGTTAACTAAAATGCAGGCACCTATGTATTAACATGGTTTTCTGTATTCTCAGATCTACTTATATATGAATAAGGAGCTCAGATTTGTCTTCTCACTCTGGCAACATGGAAAATGGATAGCAGTGATAACTTGATATTTTTCACTTAGAATCAACTTAAGTACTTTAGAGAAGCAGCTTTTGTTATGTTTTTTGAAGGGAGCTGAAATTAAGTTTATACTCTGAGGTTTGCAGTTTGTTCATGGTGGGTTTTTTCTTTTTTCTTTTTTTGATGACTTCATATGATCTCAGAGTATATCAGAGACAATCCAGATGGCTAATTTCTAGACTAGTTTTACTGCTAATTAAAGGGCTAATTTTTCTCTCTCAAACTCGAGTGTGAATATATTTATTGTCAAAATATTCAATAGCTGGACAAGCTAAATTGGTGCAGGAAAACCTAATTGGATATTTTCCATCTTGCATAACACTGCTGCTTCTATTGAAGAGAAGCTGGGGAATAGCTATTAGGAAAGATATTGATTACAAGTCTGCTGCTTTTTAATAGCTGTGTATTATCTCACGAAGTTAAATTTCAAGGGTGTTGGGCATCTCTGGAGGCTGCATGGGACCCCAACAGGTTTTTCCTTTCCCTAGAGCATTGGGGCCAAAGGAATTGCCCTTTTCTCCCCCACAGGATGCGGGTCGAAAAGAGATCCCAAGAGATGGGTGAACACAACACTGCTCTCCCAGATAGGGAACAAACACGTACATGCACAGTGGGGGTTCTGTCAGGCAGTTCCGTTTATTGTAACACAAAAGATCATATTTATATGCTCAGCAGGCGGGGATTTCCAAGCTTAGGTCAATCCTTGAAAAGGTCAGATGTGCATGTGCCTTGCCTCTCTATGCTTAGCCCTCCCCCTTAACTTCCCTTGGGCGCCACCTTTTATCCGTTTAGGCCATCTGTTGTTTTTGCTTAGTAAAAGGGTGTGGTCTCATAGATCCCCCTTTTTGTTTTAATAGAAGCCTTGTGTGGTTGTGTCTGTCTTAGGTTGTCCCCCCCGCCGTTAGGGGATCTTACCTGTTGTTGACTATCCAATCAAGCCGAGGCTGAAAGAACCTGTATTGGTCTTGTGTGGTTGTGCCTGTCTTAGGTTGTTCCCCCCCATGGGGGATCTTACCTGTCATTGACTATCCAACCAAGCTGAGGCCAAACAGGAGATTACACCTTGGTGTTAATTTTTTTGAAGGGCCAAATTGTCCCAAGGGTCTTGGGGGTGCTTTTTCCACCACCTGGGTGAGCGTGGTAAGGGACCCTAGGTTGCGCCTTATAAGGGCCGTTAACCGACCCCACATGTATGGAGGGCCTGTTAAGGCAGATATTAGAGTGGTGAGCCAAGGGGAAGTTCTAAACCAGCTTTCAAAGCAGCCGGAATTGGCCTCTCTTTCCCTCCTACGTTTTTCTAATCCTTCTCTTAATTTAGCTAAAGAATCTTTAACAACACCGGAATGGTCTGCGTAAAAAAAACATTCTTCTTTGAGGGCTGCACATAATCCTCCTTGTTGCAAAAACAGCAAGTCCAAGCCCCTTCTGTTCATGTTTGGTTAGCTGGAGTGTGTGGAGAAGAGGGTGGACTTGCTTCACCAATCATGGAGAAGACCCCTAGCAGAAGATAAGCTTGCTTCATTGTGGACTTTCCTGGAAAACATAAGAAAGGTTTTCCTCAGGGTTGTTATTGCCCTGGGCAGTGGATGAGAAATTGAGATTTCTGGCTGGCACCCATATAGGGTTGGGCTCGTTGAAAGGAAAAATACATCCAAATCCTCTGCCCATAGTTAAGAGTGGGTCGGGGCCTCTCCATTGTCCTGAAAGGGGATCTTTCCATCGCACCTGAATGGCAGGACGTGGGGATTGGGTTGACCAGTGTTTTTGGAAAGCAGTTATTGGCTCATGTTTTGGAAACTTTAAAATATTTAAGGTAAATAATGCCATTCCTAACTGTTGGTGGGGGCTAATAATTCCCCCTTTTTGTTTTAAAAGTTGGTTCTTTAGATTCTGATGACCATTTGTCGGGCCCTTGGAAGTTGGTAGATGGGACTGAAAAGACAAATCTTTTGCAATCAAGTGGATGGAGAGGGATGGAAAAAAAGCAGTCCTTGAGATCAATGATCAAGAGATGCAAGTGGCTGGGGATGGCAGGTGCCCAAGGTAGGCCTCGCAAAGGAGTCCTCATAATAATCATCCTTTTGTTTATCTCTCTAAGATCTTGGAGCATTCTCCATTTTCCTGAAGCCCTTTTTATTACAAAAATGGGCGTGTTCCAAGGGCTGACAGAGGGTCCAATGTGTCCCAATCTAAGTTGTTCTTGGATAATATCTCTTAAAGCCTGTAGTTTGTGAGAAGGGAGTGGCCACTGCTCCACCCATATTGGAGGTCTGTCTCTCCATTTAATCTGCGGGACCAGGGGAGCAGTGGCCTCTAGAATTGGGGGTGAACCCTTCCCTTAGGCACCACCTTTTATCTGTTTAGGCCATCTGTTGTTTTTGCTTAGAAAAAGGGTACGGTCCCATAGTGGGAATAAAATTTTAAAGAAAAATAAAAATCTGAGCAGTAGAACTAGTCCTTTCATTTCCACTTAGGTGAATAGTTTCTCTTTTATTACATTTGGAGTGTTGCTGTCAGTCTGCGTGAGGAGGACCACATGATTAGATTGCTCATATTTTGACAAAAGATCATTATCTGGCTAGAGTATGTTGTAGCAGTCAATAAATATGTAATGTATATAAACATAAATATATAATCTGCTATCTTGGATTCTTTAAAGATATTAAATATAATCTCATTTTGAATGTACATGGTGTTTCTTAAATATTTAGAAGCCCTTGTGGCAGGGCTGTAATATGACAACTAATAATAAACATACCATTGGATAAGTGTTGACAAAAAAGGCACAATACTGTGAAGTGCCTTCACATTATTTAGGTGCTATAATAAAGTATCATTTTTTTCCCCTGACAAATAAATTAGCAGTGATTTAATTCTTTCATGTTAATTTATGTTGAAGAATACACACACATGAGTTTTGGATGGCACTATTTTTATTGTCTTCTGGTAATTTACTTTTGATTTTTGTAGATAATTCATAGTACTAAATTGTCTGTAGAGAACAGTAGCCACTTAAAATATATACATGGATTTTTTTTTTTTAAGATGACCAGTAAGGGGACCTTAACCCTTGACTTGTTGTTATGAGCACCACGCTCTCCAAGTGAGCTAAACGGCCATCCGTATATAGGGATCCGAACCCGTGGCCTTGGTGTTATCAGCATCACATTCTCCCAAGTGAGCCACGGGCCAGCCCCCACATGGATTTTTTTTTACCTAAACTTATGTATGTATGAATTTTTTTATTAATATTAGGAAACATGTAACCAAGATTCTAGTTTAAAAAGTTGCTCGTGAATGCTGTTTCATCTAAAAATTCCAGACTTGAACTGACTTTCTACTTTCCTTACCTAATCTTAAAATGAGTTCCTGTTTATTTGATGAGCAAATAGTTGGCAATTACATGTTGAACAATTTTGTTATTTAGAGTTTGATATTATGTCCCATTTTGATATCTCTGTAATTCTGATCTTGAAATGGAAAGCCTGCAGATATGTGTTGTTATTACTAATATTATAATTATTTGAGAAAATGACTGGCATTTCCACTTGCCTTTCAGCATGGTTTCTTTTCACTGTATTCACAAGATAAGGGAATTGTTTTTGCTCAGTGAAATATCAACAGTGTTTTTCTGAGGTGCAGCAATCTGATGTGAGATTGTTTTAAGTGTAATGTTAAGAAATTTTACTTCACCATGTAAACCTCTTGACTTTTTTTGCAATTTAAAAACTGCATTGTATCTAAATACTTTGTAACAACAATAATTCTGCATAATGGATGTGTAATTGATGTACTCTCATTAGGTAAGTTCTTTGACTAGAATATAAGTTTTCATTTACCTATCAGTTTAAACTTGAATTCTGTTGTGGAAGTGGAGAGCTGACATTGTACATGGTCTTTCTTATCTCTAACAGGCCTTTTTTACTGTAAGGCTTATGAGAAACTTTCACTGTTTTATTGGTAATTCTGGTCTTCTCTTACTGTGTACAGATGTCACAAATCTTGTTCTGCAGCTAATAAACAGATTGTATTCTACTATCTCATTAGCCTTTCAGTAAATATGTTTCAAAATGGTCTCATTAGCCTTTGGATAAATATCATTTTAATTTAAATATGTTTAAATATGGAAAGATCTACTGAATAACAGTAGATTCAATAACAATCTTATGATATATTTTATATTATTTTGTATTCTTATGGAATTGTATACCTACTTCTCATACAGAATAACTACACCCTTAGAAGTTTATACGAACCTGTTTCTGTGTTTGTATACATCACAGGTATATCAACTAGATGGCTTGAATTAATTTGAGTTCACCTTCATCACAGTGCTCAGGGAATTGATATTGTAACTTCTCATGTACCAAGAAGTAAAGAACTCAGGTTTAAAAGCTGTGCTGATAAAAATTGATTTGTTGCTTACAGGGTTTTTGTTAATATAGATGTGATAATGTTGTTGGATATATAAATGCTATTGGATATTACAAAAACTCTTCAGTCCAACTCTTCACCTGGTCATTAAAATAATTGTTATGATATTACAGAGACATTGGTTAAGAAAGGTGCTTTAGAAATAGAAAGACCTGACTTCATATCTCAGGTTTTGCCAGTTAAAACTATCACAATGCTCTTGGGTGATTATAAGAACAATACCTGCCTCATAGGATTGTTTTGAAAAATTATGGAGATATAAGACTTAGTACTAAGAAATGTTAAATATTATTATCATTATAATAATAAAAGTCATGAACTTTTTTGTCCTCAGTACATTTAATTTTGCTAGAGATTTGTTTATCTATTTTTATATCCGTGAGAATTATAAAATGTTGACTAAATGGATTACCAGTATGCTAAGCTATAAATCTTTCTGTGGATGGCTTGAATGCCAATATAATCAGCACATTGAAAAACATGATACAGTTGACATTTAATAAAATTGAATTGAATTTGCATGGCTTCAACTAGTGTAAGATGATTGCCTTGCAATTTTGCTTATATCCTAATATATAATTGTTTCATAATTGTTCTATATTATCTGCCAAGCTAAATTGTAAACAGAAATTGATTACAGATTATTTTTTAGTTTCCTCTCATTTTATCGAAAGCTATGTAAAAGAAAAATTCAACAATCAAGTCTGTGTTTGTAAATGACCAAGTAAATGTTGGTTGGATTTCAACCTGATGTATTTTTAGTGGATGCTCCCTATTCCCCTGATTTTAAAAGAAAAATGGATAAGTACAACTTGGTTAAGTTTTAGAACTATTAATAGAAAAATGATTAATCAATTATGGTGCACTGATACTACATATATTATTTTGATAAGACATATTTATACATGTGGGTATGTAGTTGTAGATGCATTAAAAAGTTATGGTAGGATTCACAGCAAATAATCCATAGAATTATTTCTGGTGAAGGGATTGAAACAGTTTAGAGTGTATATCAAATAGTGTTTTGTAATTGCAAGCAGCCTAAACCGAGATTATCTTAGCAAGAAAAGAGGGGGATTTATTAGATAAGTATGTGTATATCACAGAATCAAAAGTCGAGCTGAATATGTAGGCCTCAGGAAGCATGGAAATATAAACAGCTAGGTTTCAGTGGCAGAAATTTCCAAGCAGTTTCTGTGACAAAGTTGGGGTTCGGGTATTTCCTATGACTGACAGCCCTGTTAGAATGTCATAGAATGAAGGGAGTGGCAGTTCACCAAAGGAAAAGGTGCTGGGCATTGTGTGCATCATAGAGCTCTACCACAGAGGGTTGTTTTCCTTCTTATTATGTGTGTGTATGTATATATATATTACATATTAAAGTATATATAAGTATGTGTATATTTAAAAGCTGTGTTAAAATAGCTCTATTGAGATTTAATTCACATACCATATGATTCACCCATTTGAAGTGTACAATTTGATGACTTTTACTATATTCAGAGTTGAGTATTTATCAGAACACTTTTAGAATATTTTCATTACCCCCAAAGGAAACCCCATATCCTGTAGCTGTCACCAGCAAACCATTCCCACCTTCTCAGCCCCTAGCAATCACTAATCTGCATTTCATTTCTATAGATTTCCCTACTCTGAACATTTCATATGAATAGGATTACATTATATATGGTCCTTTGTGACTGGCTTCTTTCACTTAGCATAATGTTTTCAAGGTTCGTGATGTCGTACTATGTATTCATATTTATGTCTTAATATTCCATTATCCATATGATGATGATATAACATTTTATTTGTCCATTCATCAGTTAATGGGCATTTGGATTATTTCCACCTTTTAGTTATTATGAATAATGCTGCTACGAACATTTGTGTACAAGTTTTTGTTTGAATACCTGTTTTCAGTTCTCTTGGGTATATGGCTAGGAATGGAATTGCTGGATCATATGGTAACTATTAAAATGTTTCAGCATTTGAGGAACTGCCAAACTGTATTCTGAAGCAACTGCACCATTTCACATGCTCACTGGTAGAGTGTGGGGTTCCCATTTCTCCACATCCTTGTCAACACTGTTAATATCTGTCTCTTTGATTATAGTCATCCTAGTCGATGTGAAGTGGTGTCTCATTGTGGTTTTGATTTGCATTTCGCTGATGGCTAATGATGTTGAACATCTTTTTACATATATTGGCTACATATATTCATATATTCATATATTTTAAAGTAATTAGATTATGAGGCTTTTTTACTTTCATAATTTATATTTTTTTAATTAAAAACATGTCAGATTTGTCCATATATTCTTACTGGTACTCTTCATTGTTTATAATTTTGAGTGTGTGTTATTTAACCCAGTTATTTACTCATAATTTCTGCATGAGCTAAGTATTATACCCATAAGAAAACTCAGGCTTAGATATGATAAGTCACTGAGCTAGTAAGTGAGATAGGATTTGAACCCAGGTCATCTTAAATTCAGTGCCTGAGTTTTTAAAGATGACACTGTGATACATCTCAAGTCCATATATGTTTTATTATTATTATTTTTTTCCTTTTTGTCTTTTTTCGTGTCCGGCAACGGATCGCAACCCTCAGTGTTGCGCCCATACTGGACCGGGACCGGCAACGGGATCGCAACCCTCGGTGTTGCGCCCGCACCTCGCTCAGCCAGTGAGCGGGAACCGGTCTGTATGTGGGATCCGAACCCTTGGCGGGAGCGCCGCTGCGCTCCCAAGCGGCGCACTGTAGCAGTGCGCCACCGGGCCGGCCAAGTCATATATGTTTTAAAGTTTCCTGTATTAGTATTGTTATAGTTGTTGCTGTAGTTATTATTTCATTTTACCTGACTGCATAATCTCATAGAAACAAAGAGTGTTACATTTCAAATGGACCTCATAGTTCATCACATGTCACTTTTACCACATATAAGAAGTATGTTCATAGGTTTGCTATGGCATGGTTGTTTATCTGGGATTGTATGCTGTTTTCTACCTACGTGAGAATCAACTCCATTGTTAAAAATGCATATTTCCAGGCCTCACTCAGATTTCATGAATGAGCTAGTTGTGTACCCCCCTGTAAATCAAAGTTTAAGCGAGTGGATTAAAAACCACTTCTTTGGCAGATATTTCACTATCTCAGAAGACCAGTATTATTATTATTTTTGCTGGTGTTTCATCTGTTTCCCGGTAGCTTTTGTCATTTCATCTGCCTCTACTCTCTGTAGCAACACTCAACAACCCTGTTCCTTTTTATGCTTGGCAAATATGGCACCAGTGTGTGGATAGTGAGGACTTTTAGACAATTGTTTCCATCCTGGGAGTTCTGCTGAGTTGATCATTCAGTCAAGACTCTCGTCCTGAACACCTTCTAAATGGATACAGCACACTTAAACTAATGTGCATTACCTTTGCTATGAAAGAGCCAAAACTCCGGTAGGAGTTGTAATAATTTACCAAAAATATTCAAGTTTTCTTGATAGGTCATGATATCATCTTTGAATTTATCTAAGGTAATAATTTTGTATTTTCTTGTCTCCAGAAACAAAAGCTTAGTCTTAGTGATAATAGTTTTTCCTGATCTCATGTAAGAACTTCTCTAAATAATGTGATAGCTACAGCCAATATCAGATGTAGCATCCAGTGTCTGCAAAGGTGATAACCCCAACACTTTGTTTTCTCACTTGGGTTGCCAACCTAGGAGAGAATACTATTAAAGGGTCAGACTTGTGTATTCAGGCCCTGTTAGCTTTTGATTTATGACCAAAGTTATTTTACTTACAAGCAAATAAGTTTGACTGTCAGGATCTGACCATCCTTTGGTTTTAACTTGATAAGAACTGTATGGATGGCTTTCTTGCTTCAATACTATGAAAAATGCAAGGAGCCTAATGAGAAGTTAGATATAAGGACAATAATAATGTGGGGATAGAATGGAATTAGTAGAATTGTTAAGTCCTGTCACTTTCTTCTAATATTGGATTTTTTCCCCCTAAAAAACCATCTTCTTATCACCAAGTTCCATAGGCTTTTCTTAGTCATTCTCCCAAGATGCTATTCTTTCCTTTCCGTTTATTTACTGTCATCAACCTAGTCTGGGACCTTACCAGCTACAGAATGATCAATACTAGGAAAGTTAAAAGGGTCAGATGTGAATTTATTACTGGAGTATTCACTTGATTTATGCAAATGCATTGTCAACAGGTTACCAATTTGCATTATTCAGTATTCATTTTATAGACACTTACGACACTGTCAAACTCTAGCATGTGCAATTTTTAAAGACCTTTGTTGTGCTTAGATAGCTCAAAGCAGCTTCCATTTAATAATTTGAAGTGACTATGATGAGGGTTTGGCTTTTTTCAGGAACTAAATTGGGTCTTTACTGAAAACTATAATAGGAGGGGTCAGAGCAAGCCTATCATCAGGAGAGGTGTTTGACATTTTTCTCCCTCGATGATTTAAAAAGCTGAAGAAAAGGAAGTACTTTATACCTTTGATTTGATTCAAAACAGTGTTTTCTAAAACATAAGCCATTCTGGTCAAATACGAGTTTCTTAAATTAAAAATGCATTCATTTAAATCCCTGATGTATTTCCCCATGTTCTCCATTCATGCTTAGGGGGCAGAGTGAGTGGGATTTACGACTTGGCAGAGAAGAAATTAATTTGGCATAAAATATGTAGAATTGAATTTTAGCTTTTTTTAGGTATAATATTAGAATCCATTCTACCTTCAGCCCCCATCCCTGAAGGCATTTTCCTTTAGTTCATAATCTTCACTAACCAGATTTTCTCCTATATGGAACTTAAAAGCATTAGGAAAGCTTATAACTTAAGTTGTTAAGAAACACAGACAAATTAAAATTTCTACCCCAGAGCACCTTTACAAGTGGCAACACCTGGATCATCAAGGGACCAAGAAAGAGGATCATAACCACCTGGCCTCTGCTACTTTACCTTACCTAACAGTGTTGGAAAGCAGTTTTCTCTCCTTTACTCAGTGTTTTTTCTCACTTTCAATATTTTTACTTCCTGACATTTGCTGAGTATATTTGCAAACTTCTGTGTCTTCAAAGAAGTGGCCTAATTCTTTGTGGGAGTGACTTGTGAGTTCAGTCTCTGTACATATGGTCTCTGTGGTGATACCATATTGTATGTACTGAATAGTCCACAGAAAGTGCCCTCCTGTTATGGTGAGTCTTTCTTAGAAACCTCATGGTACCTACTATGCCATAGTCTTCTTTTGAAGGGTGCCATATGCATATGTTACCGAGATTTTTTTTTAAAAAAAATCATGTGACCCCACTAACCAAAGGCATCAAAGGCACATAGCCATTGAAGGTGCTGGCCATGAGAACTCTGTTCCACAGGTGTGCTCTGTTACAGGTAAGTTACCACAACTCAGTAAGATCTTCTTTGCTTAGGAAAGGCAAGCAATAAATAGAATTTTGCTGATAATGGAGAAGGGCATACAGGGAAATTAGTAGTTTAGTAAAGGAGAGAAGCAAACCAAGAAAAATCCAAGCATGGAAGACTGTCAGACGTGCCATGTGACTCCTTAAGTCACTATGTGTAAAGGCAGGTAGATTCTGTTCTTCTTTACCTCATCCTGTATCCTTTCTGTCACCCTCAATCTCTCCACCCCCTGCCCCATCACCTGGCATACTCTGAGTATGTTTCTATTTCAGAGGTGCCTAAAAGAGTGCATGTCTCACAATTGGCTATTAAATGGTAATTCAGTGATGATATAAAACTCTTAAATAAAGACCTTGTATCATAAAATAGCTTAAAACAATGCTGAAAAATACCAGGTATAAAAGTGGAATGTCTGAAAAAAGAAGTGAGATTTTAGAATTTTATGTTAATATTTTCTTACCATGTGCAGGTTTTTAAGTAAAGTATTTATATTTTACTTGGTTATATCATAGTTCTCAAGAATCTGTGTAATATCTTAAATGAGGAAGAAAAGATGGCTATATGCTAAATTGTTTTAGGGGAGCTCATTAACATACTGCCTTTCTGTCAGGCCTTTTTATAGTGTTATCAACTATACATCATCATCTTCATTTTTCTTTATGTGTTTGTGTTTGTAAACTTCCCAGTGTTAACTATTTTTAACACACATGTAAACTGCACAGGGAAATAATGTTTAAAGAAGGAGAAAACCAAGAATTTAAAAAGTTTTTCAATAGATACTTTCTATGGAATCTCCATGAGGACAGAAATTTTTGCCTATTTTGTTTACTGATATATCCCACATGCCTAGAAAAGTGCCTTACACATAGGTGCTCTAGGGATACAGTATTTGCTAAATGCAGACATCCAATGGAGGCAGGAATTTGGTGTAAAATATAGACTCATGTTAGAACTAGAGGGGAAATTAGGGCTTGTACAGGATATCTCCATGACTTCCTTTAGATTAGGAAATTGAGGCTCAGAGAGGTTAAATGTTGCCTAAGGTCATGACTAGTGATTGTGGAACTAAAGCTAGGTTCTAGGTTTCCAAACAACTTCCTCACTTTTACTGGTAGGATGGAGCTTGGGTTTAAAATCAGATCTGAGTGACTGTGAAGTCCCTTATCTAGATAAGGGTTTCAGTCTTCACATTTTTGATACTTTTATGAAGTTTTATTATGTCACCTTTTTTCGTAGCTTTCCCTCTGCCCCCAAACAGAATTGTTTTCTTAACAGATAGCACTAGATTTCATTGTTTTCTAGCATGTATCACATTATGTTGAGTATATTTTCATGGCTGTGAGTGGCTTAAGACCAGGAGCCAGTTCATATTCCTCTTGGCCATCCCACAATTTAGCAGAATGACTTCCATGAGAGTTGGAGTCACTGTGTTTTGAATTGCTTTGAGAGATAGTAACAGAATCTTATATCTCAGTCTAGAGAAATAAAACTTTCATGAGAGGTACAAAATTTTACAGCCTTTCAAATACAGTTAACACTTGATAAATGTTAATGCATATTAAATAATTATTATTCCTAGAAATGTGATTAATGATAGTTTTCTCGATTTGAATGGGCTTTTTGTGAATGGCTTCACTTTTTACTTTTTAAAGAATGAATAGTAGTACTTTTCTATAGATATCTTGTTTTAATACTAAAACTCCATCTGACCTTATGCTGTGACCTCCTATTGGCTTTTTAGACTCTCACTGATCCATGGTTAATGCCAGTTTATAAAATTCTGGCTGACTTTGACACTAGTAAATTTAGACCTTTTAGGATAATTGAAACCCTAGTACTGTTATGCATATATTTCTTAGTAAGTGTACCAATCAGTTTTACACAAAAGTAGCAAAACATGTCTATCAAATCATCAGTGAATTTTTAAAGGAATTATTTTTCTTTTGAAATGTAAACTTTTATGTAAAGCTAATTATTTATACAACATTTGAAAACATGAAGAAAATCACATTTCAGGAGAATGTTGTATTACAAATGTAAAAACCTATAGAAGATGTACTGCTTTGCCTGTGGGTCTTATAAATGTAATAGTATTTACTGAGTAATATATTTCAAACCAATTTATTTCTTATAACTAAATCTTCTGAGACATGTAATATTCCTTTAGAGAAACAGTCTGACAGTATTTGATTCCTGTTTGTCATGTTAGCAACAACTATAACATCTTATTTGTATCAAAAATAATATTATTAAAAAGAATGGCAAATATTAACTTCAGCAGTCACCCATGTGTTAATTTCTTGAAAGAAAGCCTATATTCTTGGTATTGTCATTAAGAATCTTTGGTCTTTTTTTTACAACATAAAATATTTTACGAATACAAGAAAAGCTGCAGTTCAAACTATCTTTCTTTACAGATGAAGAAAAAACTTGAGAATCAGAGTGAAATCACACTTCACATGTTGAAGCCAGCTGATGGAAAGCCTGGACTAGATTCTAGATTTTTAAATACTTTGGCCAGTACCTTTTTCAGTATACCAAACCAATGGAAAAGAACAAAGCCATTGGGAAAAAATGCTAAATAAGATCGTATAATTTTATCCTCTTATGTCTTTATATTTTATTCTATACATTCGTCATTGTTACTGTTGTGCCAGCAAAGGAAACAGACTCTTACTTAAAAGCAAAAAGGAAGATTCTTAGAAGTATCTGGGATGCAAATTGCTTACAAGATTGAAGGGAGACTGTAGAGTTATGCTTGGAAGAGATAATAAGAACCAGGCAGATCTGGAAGGTCTTGGTAGCAGGAACACTTCAAAAAAAAAAAAAAAAAAAAAAAAAAAAATGCTCACGCTCTGTTGCTACTCTAACCATGTCTTTGGTATGTGCATCAACTCTGTGTAATATACCAAGTCCCGAGAGAATATGTCTGATTGGCTGAGCTTGAGTTATGTGCTTGCCTCTCTGTACAAGCAGAGGGTTTTCTGGAAGCAGCCTTCAAGAGATGCCTTTGGCTCCCATAGTCAGAAAGCATGTTATTTGGATTTATGCTTCCACCAGGACTATACAATGGGGGAGAATATTCCTCAAAAGGGAGTTGGGGTGTTTTCAGGAATGGGGCTGAATGTTGGGCTGCCAGAAAATGACATATATCCACTTAATACACATCTGACAGTGATCACATTATGCTGGAAAGCTTTTTTTTTTTTTCTGTAGCCAATATAATCAGCCTTTTCTACATAGAATACTCAGAATTTTTAAAATGTGGACTATCTAATGTATTTAGATTGAGAATATTTTAAGTTTTTCTGTCATTTGCTTTGTCTCAGATAGTATTTTTTTTTTTTTTTTTGTCTTTTGTCTTTTTCCGTGTCCGGCAACGTATCGCAACCCTCAGTGTTGCCCCCGTACCGGACCGGGGACTGGCGACGGGATTGCAACCCTCGGCGTTGCTCCCGCGCCTCGCTCAGCCAGTGAGCGGGAACCGGTCTGTATGTGGGATCCGAACCCTTGGGCAGGAGCGCCGCCGCGCTTCCCAAGTAGCGCACTATCCAGTGCGCCACCGGGCCGGCCCCTCAGATAGTATTTTAATTACTCTGATTTTTTTTTTTTTCCCCCATGAGTGGCTAGAAGACAGGAACAGGGGAATTCAAATCTAAGATAGTGTTTTTTTCTGAATTTTACACATAGCATTTGCTGCCCACAGTGATTGGAAATAATGAATAATTTATTGCTTACCTGCTGGTTTAAAGTACTGGATTTAAAGTACTATATAGGCATTTTACCTGTGTTTTAAATACAAGATCTATTTGAGGTCAGAATCTTAGGTTCAGAGAGGTAATAAAGGTGCAGTGGAGCATGGTGTTTAGAAGTATGTGGGTTAGAGTGAAATTCCCTGGGTTCAAATTCTGACTCTGACACTTGCTAGCTGTGTGACCTTGGGCAAGTTACTTAACCTTTCTGTTTCTGTTTTTTCCCCATCTGAAAAGAAGGTAAAAAAATAGGATCTATGTCCTAAAAATGACTGTGAAAATTAAAAGTCATAATATTTATCAAGTGCTTATTATCATGGTGTCTGATACTTAACAAAAAATGTCAGCTATAATTATTTGTATTAACTCTTGTTAATTGTACTAGTTGCATTAAAAAAAAAAACCAACCCACTTTTTGTTGAGGAAAAAAGCACTACCAAATTGAGGAAGAAGGAAGATAACTAAATAACTGGACCTAAAAATGATATTACGCTTTTAACCCCGTGGAGTAAAAACAAATTGATAATTATCACTCCAGAAATACTTATTATAGATAGTCTAGTTCCTGTTATGCTAGCAAGGTGAGGGCTTTTCATATTGTTATAGTCATTTTGAGGGAATTATTAAAACGATTTACAGAGCATTATTTTTGTCTTTCCTTTCTAATGTAATATTTTACACACACAAGAATGAAACATAATAATAAGAGGAACAGCATGCATTTGTCACTGAGAACATTGTCAACACCTTACATCCATCTGTGCATTCCTCCCCTATCAGATTCTGCTGCCTCTCTCAGAATAGCTAAATTTTGTGTTTATTATTACTCTTTCTTCTTTTATCTTAAACTTTTTATTTGGAAATAATTTTAAACTTGCATAAAAGTTGCCACGATAGTACACAGAATACTCATGTACTTTTAAACCAAGATTTACCTAGTGTTAACATTTTGTCCCATTTGTTTTATCATGTGATCTCTCTATCTCCATGTTTACATACATATACACAGAAATATATATATCCTCAGAATTTTTGAGAGTAAGTTGCAGATATCATTGCCTTCCTTTACCTCTAAATATTTCAATGGGATTTGCTAAGAGTAAGGCATTTTCCTGCGTAAATGCAGTACAGTTCCCAACAGCAGTAAATTTAACATAGATATAATACTATTATCTAGCTTACTATTCATATTTGACGTTTGTCAGTGCACCCAATAATGTACTTTATAAACATTCATTTTGTTTTTTCCCCTCTCAAGTGCAGTATCCACTATACTACCATGTATTGTATTTGTTGGTCATGTCTCCTCAGCTTCTTTTAATCTTTAATGTGTAACAATTCTTTAGCCTGCATTTTTGTCTTTTATAACATTGATATATTTGAAGAATACAGGGCTGTTGATTAAAATGATCGGAGATGCGAAGGAAGACGCAGCAGATGAGATGCAGGTGAAGAGCGGGTGGCTACTGCTCTCTCAGGCAAATAGCACCGACCCAGCCGCTGTTACAGCTTTTATTACATTTAGCAAGCTAGTGCATGCAAGATAAGCATGAATGCATAAATTCTGTTGTACTTTTCTCAAGAGCAGAAGGCCGCTACCTCCCTTCTCAAGCACTTGGTTATCTATATTGCGTCTCCTGGGAACATCCCAAGAAAGTGTTCTCATGACTTCAAGTGTTGTAAAGGATTGTTTGCAATCCTTGACATTTCTTGGTTAACTCGTTTGCGAGTTCGCCAAGTGAACACGTCCTTGGGTGCTGTCCACAGAAGTCCATTAACCATTTCCTTCACAGGGCCCTCCCCCTTCTCTGTATTTTTTTTTTTTTTAATCTAATGCTTCTCATTTGAGGTATGTCTGATGTTTCCTCATGATTTAGATTTAGATTTAGACTTTGCATTCTCAGCTAGAATACTGTATAAGTGATGTTCCCTTCTCTAGGTAGCACATCTGAAAGCACTCATTGTTGACCTGGTCAAGGTGTTATACAGTTTTTCTATTTTGTAATTATTAATTATCCCCTTGCTCTTGATGAGCAATCTGTGTGGAGACATTTTGAGACCATGCATATATTCTGCTCCTAACTGCAATTTCTTCTCTTGATTTAGCATCTATTAATAATTCTTTCCTGGACCAGGCTTTATTTTGATGGTTGCAAGATAATGATGTACAGTGTTCGCAGTTCCTCCACATTTACCAGTCAGCCCTCAGGATTCTATTCTGTGAACCTTCCCTTCTCCATTTCTTTCTTTTTTATTTTATTTATTTATTTATTTATTTTACTATTTCCCCCCCATGCTTTATAATTCTGAGTTCTTGTGACAGGTATTATTATCCTTTGAGCATTTCCATATTTTCTGACATAACAAGACGCTCCTGCTAATCGTGTACGTTCTCTGCCCAGTCCTGGAATCAGCCATTTCTCCAGAAGCCATGGTTCCTTTTAGCGAGGAATGGCATTGAAAACCAAGGTCTGGGGCTAAATTAACTGACCTTGTAAGCTGATTAAATTGTGGTTTATAAACTAGCTGGTGATTGTTTCTTCTTTTCATCTTAAGGAAGTTTTGGTTATTTATTGAGTTTCTCTCACTTAAGTCAAGATTCCTCCTTCAGAGCCTATGATGTTTTAATTCTCTTTGCCTTATTTATAGTCCTTTATATATTTATCATAGTATTCCTTATATGAATGTCAGGATTGGCTGCCAGGTTGTGGGAAATCCAATAGCTGCTCTAGTGTGGCAGGAAATGAGCAGCCTTATGGGATTAGTAATGATGTCTGTCACCAGCAGATGAAATAAAGCATTATGATGTGGCATTGTGAGAAAGGATAAGAGTGAAAATATTTTCAAGAAATGAAATATTCATGACAGCAGATCGTGTTTCAGAAACTGAGCAGTTTCAAATCACTTATTTCTTCTGCATCTTTCATGAAGTCAGGAAACTAAGGTAATATAGGATTGTGCAAAGGCGACTCCAGGATATTAATTTTATACTGAATTAAATTTTCAAAGTTCAGCAGCAGAAAGGTTAAGACCTTCTCATTTAAAGTTTATCTTATTTCTTAAGGTATTTCCTGCTGGTTTAGAGTTTTAACCACTAGAGATTTTGCTATAATGGATGTGATTTTAATAAAAATAAGTAATTACTATGTATTTAATATTTATAGTTTATATAAAACATTTCTATGCATCTCTAATTTGATCCCACCTACCTAACATTATCCTGTAATTACTCTTTTATTAATAAGGAAACCATGACTGAGACAGATTATGTGATTTCACCAAAATTACAGAGCCATGCTCTAAATATGTATGTATACCCTGCCTATTTGGAGAAAAGGAAATGAGGCAGATTATTTAAAAAATGCCAAAATAAAACCAAAAGATAAAAGCTATCAGATGACATAAAAACACTAAAAGCATATGAACAGGGAAGAGGCAAATATACTAGTTTTAGGGGCTATTATAACTATTATGACTAAGAATTGAATTTTATTCAGTTTGATTCTTAATATTTATCACTTGCTTTGTGCTGTTGATTTTGTTAGTCCCTTGAGATTACTGTCTATGTAGGGAGACAGAGATTTAAAGAAATTATTCAAATATAAAATAAGTGCTGTAAAAGTACAAAGAAAATAAACCTTGCCCCCTGTATGTGTATGAAGAGGGGGAATGTGGGGCGCGGGTCATACATGAAAGCTTCCTGGAAGAGAAGATGGCTGACCTGGGCCTTGAAGGACAGGTAAGAATTAGCTAGGTGATAAATAGGGTAAGGGTATTCTAGGAAGGGACAACACGATGGACAGTTAATAGAGACATAAAACCACATGGCGTGTGCAGGGAGCTAAAAGAATAATTATAGGAGGAAATGGCAGGTGGTTTGTTGTGAGATGAGGCCAGAGAGGTAAATAGGAGCCAAGTAATTATGTCTTCATATGCTTATATTTTATTTTGAGGTTGGAGACACCTTGAAGGCTTTTGAAATGGGAGTGACATGATCACATATTTTTAATGTAAATTCTACTCTTGCAGCTATGGAGAGGATGGATTGAAAGGAGGAGAGACTGTAGGTGGACAGGATGGCTAGAATAACACTCCAAAAGTCCAGCATAATGAGGAAGAGATGAATATGCAGTATATTTTTTATTTCGAGATTTATGGTTTTAGGAGTTAAACTGGCTAGTGCTAGTAGGATGGACAAAAGTGAAAACGTGAGGGTTACCTAGTTCTTATGATCTGAAGTGAGGAAACATTATTTGTTCAAGAGACAATGTTGTTGTTTTTTTTTGACTGGTAAGGGGATCATAACCCCTGGATTGGTGTTGCCAAGAGACAATGTTTTGTACATACTAAAGTTTCAAAATTGTCTTTTCCCTTCTTAGGTTGGCTTCTCAAACTTTTATCTATATAGGAATCACCTGGAGATTTTGTTAAAATCAGATTCTGATTCAGTCGATTTGGGGTGGGGTCCCAAATTCTGCATTTCTAATAAGGGTACAGAATATACTTTATGCTCTTGTTCTGAGGACTATACTTTGAGTAGGAAGGGTTTACAGCTTGTTTAGTATTGTGATTGTGGCACCAACAATAGTTTTGTAGTATATATAGAGGTTATCTTTATATGATTGTTTTCTGTGAATGTGCTTTGTGTGTGAGTGTGTGTGTGTGTGTGTATGTGTGTGTGTGTGAGTGAGAAAGTTTCTTAGACCTGAGGTCTTCAAGTTGGTACATTATTACTTTCCAAGGGGCATGAGTTGATTTTGAAGGAATCCATTTCTATGTCCTCAATTTTCATAGTCCTTCCTAAAATTGGTTCACCTGAGAAAGCAAAAGCAGATTTTCCTTTTCTATCTCCACTTTCACAATAGCTCTTCTCTTCTGTTACAAGAAAGGCAGACTTCTTACTCATCCCAAACCTTATTATGGTGTGTTTCTTCCAGGTGGAAAATTTCCCTTGTATCAAGCCAATGTTCAGTCCAAAATATTGGTATTGGTACCGAAAAAGTGAATGACCTCAACACAAAGTAACAAATCCTTTTGCAGCTCAGATGGTTTCCAATTCTTTGGTTTCAACAAACTTGAAGGAAGTTGTAATTGAGTTATCAGCTGATAGAATACCAAAATTTTTGATGTATGAAATCTATGTGATTTTGAAGACTTGAGTAACATTGCTATAACAAAATTTCCTTCTCATCTACTTATTTAAGTGAATAAGTCTTTTCAGTTATTTCATAAAAAGAAAATTAAAAAGAAAATTGCTGTGAAACCTTATCTTATACTAGCAATAAATAATATTCAGAGACATATGAACTATTTTAAAAAAGAAAAAACTAGCTCTATCTTATTAAGAAATACATTTCCAACATTTTTTTTAGTTTGAACTTTACAGTTTTAGGAAATAAACAAAGTTAAAAGTTTAGTGTTAAGATTTTAAGATAAATATTTTTAGTACAGAGAACTATGATAGGGTGATCAATTAAAAACTTTCAGAAATAGGTGCTTCCGGTCAGGATGGCAGAACACGGTCCCCAGTGTCACTCTCTCCCACAAATCAGCCAATTTAAAACTATATAAAAAAGCAACAACAGCCAAGCTGGGCTGCTGGAGTTCAGGGGAAGAGGAGGAGAGACCTATGGAGTTCATGAAGGTGGAAGAAGCCACAATGAGAGAAAGAAAAAACTGCTCTGACCATTTTATGCTGTGGCAGCTTTAAGGCTGGAGCAGCTGAGCACATGGAGTGGGAGCCAGCAGGATCTGCAGCTTTGCCCTTCAGATGGAGTTGCTTGGAGGCTGCAGGGTAGAAGAGGGCCTTGGTGGCCCCCAGGCCAGCAAGACCACTAAGAGGGTTCCCATGGACCCACACAGGAATGAGGAGCCAGAACAGCTGAAAAAGTGGAGCCGCTCAGAGGCTGGGGAGTCATCACAGGGGACTGGTGTATGGCCCATCTGACAGGAAGTGTTTGCACGGGCAGTGGGAGAGATGGGCCCACAAGGGGAACACTGGGGCACAGCAAAGACAGCTGATCTGCCCCCCAGTCAGTGTAGGACCATTCAGAGGATACTGGTCAGGAATACAGAATTGCATGGGGCACAATTGGATGAAAAGACTCAGGCCCAGATCAGAGTTACTACACAACCCAGGTGCACTGAGTCTCTGGAGAGCTGGAAGTACAAATAACAAATGAAGTCAACCATTATAATCACAAAAAGCCTTCCCTAGGGAAGCAGCAGCAAAGCAGCAATTTAGATCAACCACAGAGCTCAAGTACTGGTCCCAACAGGAAGATCCCCCACTTAAGATGTAAGCAAAGGATGAAAAATTAGTTCCGGCTCAAGAGACACCACCAGTGCCTCAGGTCTGCCTTGGGATGGGAGGTATGGAGCCAGGTACCAGACCCCCCTCCCACAACCAGGCACACTGCGCCAGTACTTTGGGGTCCACCCACGGACTGAGGCATGGAGTTGGGGACCAGACCCCCCTCCCACAACCAGGCACACCACACCAGCACTTCAGGGCCTGTCCAGGGACCTGAGGCATGGCGAAGGGGACTGGAACCCCGTTCCACAAACAGGCACACTGTGCAGTGGCTCGAGGCCTGCTCGGGGACTCGGGGTATGGAGCCGGGGACCCGACCTCCACCCCCACAGCTAGGCACACCATGCCACTGCCTCGGGGCCTGCCCAGAGACCCCAGGTATGGAGCCAGGGACCAGACCTCCCCCTGCCCACAACCAGGCACAGTAAGCCAGTGCCTTGGGGGCTGCTCAGGGACCTGAGGCATGGAGAAGGGGACTGGACACCCCCTTCCACAACCAGGAACACTATGCAGCACCTCGGGGCCCAACTGGGGACCCCCTCCCACAACCAGGCACACTGCACCACTGCCTAGTGACCCACCTGGGGATGTGAGACCTGGAGCCGGGGATCAGACACTCTCCACAGCCTGGCACACTGTCAGCACCAAGGACCATGCCAAAAACATCATCTCCATGTGGATGGCCTAGCACAACCACCACAATAACCATGGCTGCTGCAAAAGTGGCTAGATGCCACAACCACCACGCAGATTGTCTGCCAGCCACTGGAGTGCATTGACACAAGGAGAGTCACCAGCAGAGATAAAGAAAAGAAGAGGATGTCTCTACAAAGCCCATTTCAGAGTGACAGAAGAAGCATCTGCTCTAAAATAATATTGGGGGACCTGATCATACCTCTCAGCATTGGACAGAACATCTACGCAACAAATCAACAGAGTAACCATTATTCTTTCAGAAGGAGAGAAGAAATCTAGTGTAATTAGAGGGGGGGAAGGGGAGAATGAGGGGGATGGGGTGAGATTGGACAAGGGGCATAAAGAATAAGTATGATTTGTAACTAAATATGCTATGATATTGATTTTGTCAACATATGTTAACTTTGAACCCCCATATATGTATAATCAATTTTGATTTAATAAAAATAAAAAAAGATAAAGAAAACTGCCCCAAAAAAAAAAAAAACTTTCAGAAATAAAAACTATATTATCGTAGGGTAAAATTCTGTGGGGAAGCCAGTGGAAATGAGTAAGCAAAAAAGTGAACCATGTAGATTTTCTAACTCTTGACTGTTTTTTTGCAAATGGATGCTGTTGTTTATCAAATTACTGTGGAATTTAGATTCCTTTGGCACCCTTGAAGGAGTGATGTAACTGTTTTATTTTAAAATGGCAATATTTACAACATACTGGAAATTACATTCTTTGCAATCATTTAAACTTGTGAAGAAAAATTTTAGATGTCAACTGAAAACATGTATTGTGGAGTTTTAGAAAATTATTTTAGGAATATGCGAGAAAAAAATGAAGCCTGTTGCTTTAGAGCTTCTTTCTTAGAACCTATCTTTTCTCAACAAACCTTTTTGTAAAATATAGATAAGAAAAAAATTGAAGTTATGCTCTTTGAGAGTCTATTTTGTTTGTGACAAACAGTGGATTCCTAAGTTTTTTTTTTTTTCCTTTTTGTCTTTTTCCGTGTCTGGCAACGGATTGCAACCCTCAGTGTCGCCCCTGTACCGGACCGGGACCGGCAACGGGATCGCAACCCTCGGTGTTGCTCCCGCGCCTCGCTCAGCCAGTGAGCGGGAACCGGTCTGTATGTGGGATCCGAACCCTCGGCGGGAGCGCCGCCACGCTTCCCAAGCGGCACACTGTAGCAGTGCGCCACCGGGCCGGCCCGGATTCCTAAGTTTTGGATGCCTGACAAATATGATAAAATTGGTCTTCTGTTACCAAAGATGTGTGGCCTATACAGCTCTCTTAGATGGACACCTCTTCATTGAAAGATAAAAATATCCCTTGGCAATACCAGCATTTTCCTGATCAGAAGTCTTTGGATCAGTGCAAATATTTGAGCAGGTAAGTATTTTGTTGAGTTTCCAGACAGAAAGACAGTTATGATTTGGATGAGGAACGATTTTATGATAGATTTTATTAAATTGCTTTAGCCATACTCAGTTATGCTGCAACTGCTACTACAGAATGAGTAAGTAACTCTGAATAGTGAGTTAGCTGTAAATATACTCCAGATAATTGAATTAGTAATTGTATATAATTACTCTATATAATCCTGGGTAATTAAGTGTTCAAGATTGCTTACAAAATGTAACCATTTTAGTTTTAATATTCTTACTGTTGAGTTTGTTTTATTGGTAGTAGTGAAAATAATAGGGACCAGTTGCCCACATAGCTTCCACATTGTGACACTGGTATATAAACCCATGTGTTCAATACCACGTTCTTTCTGCTGCGGCAGTTAGAAAGGCTCCCTAGTATTTTATACGTATAGAAAGCTAGTTATATTTAAATATGGTTTATTGTTTACTAAGAGGAATCCTGGCAATATTATAGGATTTTGCTAATTTGTTTATGGTTTTGTAAAACTCTTAAAAATTGAGGACCCTAAAGAGCTTTTGTTTACATGAGTTAATTTTACCAATATTTAGCATACTAAAAACTAAAATGGAGAAAATTAAAAATATGTATTTATTAATTCATTAAAAATAATAAATTTATTATATATTAATATGAATAACGTATTTTATGGAAAATAACTATATTTTCTTAAACAAAAATATGTTGTCAGAAGAAGGGTACTGTTTTACATTTTTGTAAATCTCTTTAATGTCTGGCTTGATAGAAACAGCTGGATTCCCATATCCACTTTTGCATTCAGTCTCTTGTGATATGTTGTTTTGGTTGAAGTATATGAAGACAATCTGCCCTCACACAGATACATACTTGGAAAAGAGGGAACTTACAGATCCCATGAAAAGTTCTTGGAGACTGTCAGAGGTCTTTGGCCCACGCTTTATGAAGACTGCTGCCTTAAAATATTGTTACAAGTGTTATACTACACTTTCAAATATGTATGCATGTAATAAAGTGGAAATACTGTTTTTGCATATGTGTTATTTTGATGTCGCCTGCATTTGATTTTTAGCTTCATGTATTATGGAGGGTTTTTTCTAATCTTTGGATGTGTAATTACATTTATGGAAAAATTGTAATTAGAATCTGAAAACATTTAAAAAAATTTATGGAATATATTAGAATATAAGTTTCAACAGGATATGAATAGTGACTAAATGTTTTACTGATAAAGAAAAATTTGTAGAAAAGAAATTCAAATATATTATTGTTAATTTAGTAGTTGTAATAGTACTGAAGTTCTGTACTTCAGTAGAACATTTATCCCATAAATGCTTTAAAACATCAAGATCCCCAACCATCCATTCATCTTTCTCCATCCTTCCCACTCTCCCTCCCTCTTTCTTCTTTATTTTCTTGAAACATAATTAATTATACATATTTGTGAGGTACAGATTTGAATATCAATACCTGTGTATAATAGTTGGTGATCAAATCAAGATAATTAGTATACCCATGTTTATAGAATGTAATCAATCTTTGTGACTCTTAATCAATTTCTTGCTAACCCGCCTCCCCCTTTCCTACCACTAGTAATCAGTTTTGTTCCCTTTTTTTTGAAAGTTCAACATATTATCATGGTTGTTGTTGTTGTTTCTATCTTTTCTTTTTTTCCCCTTTCTTTCTTTCTTTCCTTTTTTTTTTTTCTTTAGCTCCCACTGAACATGTTTAAGGTAGGCTAGACTAAGCTATGATGTTTGATAGGTTAGGTGTATTAAATGCATTTTATTTTATTTATTGATTATGAATATTCATGGGGTACAAAGCTGACCATCACTACTTGTGCCCAAGATGTGAAGGCTAGATCAATACTATCAGCATGCCCATTAACACAAATTGTGATTATTTCCTGTGTTCCCCACTCAATCCCCGACCTCCCTCCTTCTCCCCTCTTCTCCCACCCCTATTCCTCCACTCAACTTCACAACACTAGTTATGCTCTCTCTCTCTGCAAGTCCAATACACCACTATGGTCTTTCTTTCCTTCCTTCTTTCTCTCTTATCTCCCACTTATGGGTGAGGACATGTGTTACTTTTCCCTCTGTACCTGGCTTATTTCACTCAAGATAATTTTCTCCAAGCTCATCCATATTGCTGTGAATGGCAGAATTTCATTCTTTTTTAATGGCATTCCATTGTGTATGTATACCACATTTTCCTTATCCAGTTTTCTGATGATGGGTATTGGTTCCATATCTTGGCTATTGTATATAAAGCTGTGATGAACATAGGTGTGCAGGTATCCCTTTGACATAATGATTTCTATTCCTTTGGGTATATACCTATAAGTGGGATTGCTGGATCATATGGTAGATCTATCTGTAGTTGTTTGAGAAACCCCCATACTGTTTTCTGTAGTGGTTATACTAATTTATAGTTATACTAACAGTGTGGGAGCACTCCCGTCTCTTCATACCCTTTCCAGCATTTGTTATTCTGTCTTTTTTTATTATAGCTAGTCTAACTGGGGTGAAATGATATCTCAGTGTGGTTTTAATTTGCATTTCCCTGATGTTTTGTAATGTTGAGGATTTTTTAAAGAGCCAGTAGGCCATTTGTATATCTTCCTTAGAAAAATGTCTAGTCAGCTCCTTTGCTTATTTTTAAATTGGGTTATTTGGGCTTTTTTTTTTACTGTGTAATTGCTTGAGTTCCTTGTATATTCTGGATATTGATTTCTTGTTGGATGTATAGTTTGCAAATATTTTCTCCCACTGTGTAAGCTGTTGTTTCACTCTGTTGATTGTTTCCTTTGCTGTGCTCTACAATGAGAACTACAAAGCACTACCGAGAGAAATTAAAGAAGACACAAAAAGATGGAAAGACATTCCATGCTCTTGGATAGGGAAAATTGACATTGTGAAAATGTTCATACTACTCAAAGTGATCTACAGATTTGTTGCAATCCCCATCAAAATATCAGTGATATTCTTCTCAGAAATAGAAAAAACAGCCTAACATTCATGTGGAACAACGAAAGACCCCTAATAGCCAAAGCAATCCTGAGCAAAAAAAATAAAGCCAGAGGCATAACACTGCGTGAGTTCAAATTATACTATGAAGCTATAGTAACCAAAACAATATGGTACTTGCGTAAAAATAGGCACATGGACCAATGGAATAGAGAACCCAGAAATCAACCCACAGACTTACAGCCAGTTGATATTTGACAACTGCAACAAAAACATACATAGGAGGAAAGACTACCTCTTCAATAAGTGGCGCTGGCACAATTGGATATCCATATGTGGAAGAATGAAACTACACCTGCACCTCTCAGCATATACCAAAATCAACTCAAAATGGATTAAAGACTTAAGTATAAGTCCTGAAACTGTCAAACTACTAAGGGAAAATATAGGGGAAACACTTCAGGAACTAGAACTGGGCAAAGACTTTCTGAACAAGAGTCCCAAAGCACAAGCAACAAAAGAAAAAATAAATGGGAATGGGATTATATCAAACTAAAATGCTCTTCCTTCCTCTTTCATTTGCACTCTCTGCTTAACATTCATTCAATAAAAATTTATTGGACTCTTTATCAGTTAGGGTAAGCATTAGCTTATGTAATAAGCTGATTTAAAAATCTACAATGGTTCAAACACAATAAAACTTTATTTCTTGCTACATCCAATGAGCAAATTTCTTTTTGGGGGAGGGGTTGCTCATTGCAGAGATGGCCAGCCAAGGAAGCTATAATTTCTGCCATGTTCAAGAACCTGGAGAATTAGGAGGTCACCTCACAACTGCTGGCTCTAGGATTATATCATCTTTGCTATGATTCACACTGGTTGTATTAGTTCATTTCTGTTGCTTATAACAGAATACTTGAAACTAGGTAATTCATAAAGGAATAAAATTTATTTCTTACAGTTTTAGAGGCTGGGAAGTCCAAAGTCCAGGAAACACTTCCGGTAATGGCCTTGTTCTTAATGGTTCCACAGGGACACAGAGTATCATGTGGCCAATGGCTTGAGCAACAGAGATCTAACTTGCTCATTTGCTCTCCTTATAATGTCATCAGAACCACTCTCATTAAATCATGAACTCATTACTCCATGAATAGATGAGTCCATGTACTAGAGTATGGTCCTTACAATCTCATCATCTGTTAAAGGCCCCACTTTTCAGTTACCATAATAGGATTTCCCACACTCAACATTGTTACAGTAGGAATTAATAGATACACCTTTGGGAGACACAGTTCAACCCATAGCACTAGTAAAGCGGATGCCCTGGCCCTAGCTCTTGACACTCATGAAAGTAGGGGTTGGACATGAGGATCTATGCTGCAGAAAAATAAAATTTCTCTGTGACTAATTTTGCAAGTAAAAACAGCAAAGGCAGCAGCAGGCAGCCTCTGCCTCACTGTGTTAAGTCTGCCTTCCAAAGTCATGCAGGTACAGCTGCTTGGCAAGAGCTGGATCATGTGCCAAAGTCTAGCTGTCAGGGAGTCTAGGAAATAAACACTTTCTTTCTAGTCTAGCTTTTTTTTTTTTTTTTTTTTTTGTCTTTTGTCTTTTTTCCGTGTCCGGCAACGGATCGCAACCCTCAGTGTTGCCCCCGTACCGGACCGGGGACCGGCAACGGGATCGCAAGCCTCGGTGTTGCTCCTGCGCCTCGCTCAGCCAGTGAGCGGGAGCCGGTCTGTATGTGGGATCCGAACCCTCGGGCGGGAGCGCCGCCGCGCTTCCCAAGCGGCGCACTATCCAGTGCGCCACCGGGCCGGCCCCTAGCCTAGCTTTTTTTAAGCTATCTACTTAGCATGCATTGAAGAACACAACTGAAATGAAGTTGAGGGAACCTTTCTGCACACGTAGAAAATACTAAAAT
>NW_007726138.1:354528-471712 GCF_000696425.1 Galeopterus variegatus | reverse complement strand
GGCTGGCAGTGCTATAGGAGTCCATGTTATCTTTAGCCTTACAAAGAGCAGGATCTCTTGTTTTTTCAGTTTTAAAAGTCTCAACTTTCAGCATTGCTGAGGAGCTCTTGCTGATATTGAAAGGCAGAGAAATTAGAGGAAATCATATTAAGCCACTTGATTATCAAAGTTGCCCCACTACCACTTCTTGCCCATCTAATTCCACATCCACAGTTTTCTGGCGGAGAATGGATAGAATGGGTAGGCTGGAAAGGGACCTCAGAGGTCTTCAAGGCTAACCTTCTCGTTTCATGGGTGGGGACATTGAGGCTCAGGCAGGTGAGTGAGCTGCTCAAAGCCACATGCCTAGTAAGTTACACATGGGTAAAGTCAGCTTTGTCTTGGTTTTGTTTTTCAGAGTTGTTGATTAGCATTATGCATGATTATACTAGAAGTAATTGGGCATACATTTCTCTACTAGACATCATACTATAGAATGATGCCTGCTTGTACTTTTTTCTTGCCTACCAACTACCTCCTATGATGCTTTTTTTTATTTTTTTTTTTATTTTTTATTTTTATTTTTATTTTTTTGTCTTTTGTCTTTTTTCCGTGTCCGGCAACGGATCGCAACCCTCAGTGTTGCCCCCGTACCGGACCGGGGACCGGCAACGGGATCGCAAGCCTCGGTGTTGCTCCTGCGCCTCGCTCAGCCAGTGAGCGGGAGCCGGTCTGTATGTGGGATCCGAACCCTCGGGCGGGAGCGCCGCCGCGCTTCCCAAGCGGCGCACTATCCAGTGCGCCACCGGGCCGGCCCCTAGCCTAGCTTTTTTTAAGCTATCTACTTAGCATGCATTGAAGAACACAACTGAAATGAAGTTGAGGGAACCTTTCTGCACACGTAGAAAATACTAAAATGAAATACAATAAAATCTTGATAGTGATTTTCTCTGGGTAATTAAATTATGGTGCTTTCTCCTTTACTCGCTTGATTTCTGCCCTCACCCTTGTTAATCTTTATCATTATAAGAGAGACTTTACCTTTCTCCCAATTCCAAATATCTCTCTTGGTTGCTATAAAAGACCAACAGTTAGAACTGGTTGTATTGGTAATTTCTATCAGCCACGGAAAGATTTTACTTTTAGCATAAAAACTATAGAAATTTCACCCAGTTCTCCTGGGGGTGGGGGTTACCTAGTGAATTGGTTAACTGAGCCTTTCAGTGCGACTGTATGCATGTTGAACTATGTCAGTCTAGATCATTCTTGCTTTGCTTCCTGGTGTAGGTATTTTGATGTTACTAACTTCCAATTGAGCTTGGGCATTATGGTAACCAGAGAGTATTGTGTTATGGAAGAAACCAAGATAGTTTTATGCTTTGTGATTTTTCCTTGGGCAGGCCAGAGTCAGTCACTTTTCTCTTCTGGGCATTACTGCTTGTTGAGGATTCTATATAATATATGACGGGAAAGGAGACGTTCGTTAATGCTTGGAGGTTGCCTAAGTAACTGTTGAGTAAATAACTTACTCTCAATTCCTTGTATCCTGATCTGAGGGAGCAGGGAATAGAGAGAATAATAAGGTAATGCATCTGAAGCTGTGGTATGGGTGAGGAAATGTGAAAGAGGATCCCAGAAAGGAAGCCAAATCCAAATATGAGTATATTGGGGGTCTGCAAATCAAATAGCTCATTCCGGAGTGTGAGGCACCCAGAGGGTATAGAAAAACCAAGCCAAATGGTATGTACTCTGAACCTGCAAGGCCAGTGGAGATTGGGTTTCCAGATCTGAGTTAAGGTGTCCAGAGGGTCTAGATAGCCCTTGGGTGAAAGGCCAGGATCTTTGTGGCTTACAGAGATCAATGAGTATGGGGATGGGATGGGGTGGGCATAGCGTAGGAGTGACTATAGCAACAATTTGAAAGTTGGCTAGTGTCCTTGGTTTACTTTCAGGTTTCTTTGTTCATAGAAAGATGGTATATGTCTCAGATGGTTAAAGGTACCAGATAGGAATGGACAGCAGCATATATATATATTTTTAATAAATTCTTCATGATGACTTACGTTGCTTTAAGCTGAGAGTATTTTTTTTAAATGCATTGCTTACCTCATGAAAATAAGTTTGGATTTAATTACATTAATTTGTTTAATGAAAATATTTAGACATAATAGCTAGAGCTTATGAATGTTACCAGTAATATAAATGAAAACGCCAGGGCAATATTTAGACAAAAGAAGTTAATTCAGTTGACACTATTCTGAGTTGTAAAAAGACAGACCAGCATCTGAAGGAAATGCCTTTAGGATTTTTAATGTGGCAATTAAACATGGCTAGGGGGCTATGTAAATTAGCATGTTTTTAACTGCATTTATGGTCATCTTAATCTGATATGGCTGACTTAATTTCATAGTCATTTTAGGATAGTTAATTCTACTTTATGGTTGCTTACCAGGAAATTATGCCTCATGCTGTGTGGTGAGGTTTTGTAAATGAATTTAAAGAAAATTGTTATTGTTGGGGAAAAATGCATTGTTGAGGCATCATCTAAAGTTGCTGCCTCTAAGGGGTCATTGCTACATGGTATTTAAAAAAAAAAAGATTTTAAATGTGCGTCATATCTTGATAGTTTAAATAGAATGACACAGATGTGTGTATTTAGCCAGAAAACTTTAAATACCACAGTGGGCTAGTCTATATCCACATCTCGTTCTTGAAGTTGCTAGTGATTAATTTCATGGCAAAATGAGTTTGCAGTTTATGAAGTACTGTACCAGTTGATAATAATCTACTGGTTTGTAGATATATGTTGTTCAAATATTTCACATAAAATATCTGTAAAAATGTCAATTCTTTCTCTCCTTTTTAAAAAAAGTTTTATTTTTCCTAGTTAATCTAGAAAGATAACTAATTTTCTCATATATAGCGTTGCTTACATTGAATGAGTCAAATTTAGTCTAAAAAGGAATCTGAATCCATTGATTCACTTTATGGCTAGTTATATTTTATTTAGTATGTAGTTTTAAATGTGTGTTTATATGTATGTGTATGTGTTTGTATGTACGTATCTAATTTTCTAAATTCTGCCTTTGTGGAACCCCATGTGGCTTAATTATACTTCTTTGGAGCTTGTTTTTCAGATAATTATTATATATTTATGAAAGCAAATATTTTAAGAATCAGATTTTTTCTAACAGAATTAGAACTTTCTATTTGGATACATGAAATTAAAGACCTATTGGTAGGAAAATAACTTAAGGAGTACTGTTACTAAAGCTTATATGTGAATCTTTGAAATACGAAACAAAGTTAAAATAGACTACGTTGTATGTTCTCCTTAATTAAGAAAAGATAGCTTAGAATATGTTTGGATTTCTCAAAAAGAGTGGAAAATAAATTGCATTTGATATACAGGTGAAAATTTAAAAGATTACCATGAACAACATTTTTGTACATCTTATGAATGAATGAAAGTTTTTTCTATTCTAATTTTTGTTATTTTTAAAGGTTTTGTGTTTTAAAAAAGTTTTTAAAAAATATTTTTAAAACTATGGAGAAATTTATGAGAATAAAGAAAAGCAAGAAATTTTGGAAAAATTTTGAATTACTAATTAAGAGGATGTGCACTGGTTATATAAGTTAAGTACTAATGCTCAGTATTACAGTTTATATTGAAAAAGTTTTGAAGAGTAGTAGCACTTTGTATTTACACAATGCCTCTGGTTAAAGTTTAATATTTTATAAATTACTAATTTTCATAAATTGTATAAAGAAAACATTTTACCAAGCTTATTTCCCGCATTAGTATTATTATGTACATTATGTATTAGCTTATGAGTGAAGTGATCTCATCATAGTCTTAAATAACTGTTGTCTTGGCTAGAAGGGGATTTGAAGATTCAGTAGACATGGCGGTTCTATATCCTTTCCTCTTCTGGCTGACCTGGCAGGGATGATGATAGAAATCCCCTTTGTTGAAAATTTGAGCAGGGGACATTTGTGCTTCACTCTCTAGGTGAAAGCCAGGGATATGGCGAGTCTTAGTCCCTGGGTGACCATGGCGTGGTTGCAGTAGCCTTGGAATGCACTGCCTACCCCTTTGGGAGTTTTTTGAAGCAACAATCTCATGGATGTGTCCCACACTAAAGTGACGAGGGGTTAATTGGGTAGACATGGGTATGAGAGGAATCTGGAGACAAAGAAGGTAGAATGATAGTGCCCAGGCTCTTGTGGGCCCAGGAGGGCGTTGAGACTTTTTGTGTTCTTGAGCTTGGCAGGGAAGCTGGATGCAAGACCAGTGCATAAACGCACCTCATGGTTATGGTGAGGAGACAAAGCCAGGAATGGCGTATGAAGTACATGATTAGAGGCCAAAAAGACTACAGATATTTCACCGAAAACCAGATTGTGCAAATGCTGTTGATCAGAGGCCTGACAGGTGCCAAAATAGGACACTGCAGATCCAGAACCTCCCACTGATGCCGTGCAACTGTTGCGTGAGCTTCCCTCACCATGTAACCCTCAGCTTAGGGAGAAGAAGGAGGAGTCATGATTCTTGAATTGATCTCCTGCAAACATTACTGAAAAAACCCAAAAGTGATGTAAGTTTATCTAGAAATGGCAAGATGATTTTCTAATGTTAGGTGGAACGGGAGCTTGAGAGATAGGTGATAAGTTCTTCTGTAGAGAATAAAAATTTTATATTCGCATGTCTGAATTTATATTTTATGAAATAATATTTAAAATATAATTTTAGGATATAATATCAATAATATACTTTAGAACCAAAGGTTCTCAAAATGTGGTTAAGGGATGCTAGGGCATCCCTGAGACCCTTTTAGGAGGTCTGTAAGCATAAAACTATTTGCATAATAATGCTAAGAATTTATTTCCCTTTTTCATTCTCATTCTCTCATGAATGTACAGTGCAATGTCCCAGAGACTACAGGACATGTGACATCACAACAGATTAATTCAGAGCAGATATGAGAATCCACTTGTCTCTATTAAGGCAGAAATAGAAGAGATCTCTAAAAACGTAAAATAGTGCCACTCTTCTCATTACTTTTGGGGAAAATATAGTTACTTTAATCAAAAGTGTTATTTATGATAACATGTAACGGGTTTATAGTTATTTAAAAATTGATAAATGTTTTAATTTGTCGATTTTAGTTTCTAATACAGTATTAATGATAGATATAAGCCACATAAAGAAAAGGTCTTTGGGGTATTCGATAATTTTTAAAATGCCAAGAGTTTCTATATACAAAAAGTTTGAGAACCATTGGCTACATGTAGGTCAACACATGGATTGGAGGTTGGAGGGTAACTGTCGTAGAGACTGGAATTTGACTGGTAGCTGAGTGGCATTGGATATGTTTTTCAAATCTCACTTTCCTCATTTATAAAATTAAGCTAGTAATGTTTATTTTGTAAGAACTCATGAAGATTAGAGATAATATATGTACATTTCTCACCGTATTCTATGTACTAAGTGCTCAACACTTGTTGGATAGATGGATGATTAAATGGATAGATATATTTTTAGTTATGTTCCAGATATCATAGCCTATCGTTTTGTTTTCTCTTCTACTTACTTTGTCTTTGGACGCTTTTTCAGGACTTAGAAAAAAGTTGAGAAGATCAGTAATTTTCTTTCCCAAGACAAAATGAACAAAATTTTTAGTGTAGATACATGAGCCTGTCTTTCCCTAGCATTTTAGAGCCAGTCATTCATTATTATGTTTTTTCTATGTTGCGTGTTCTGAATTCTTTAGTTTTTTTGGTACTTTCTCTGCTAACATGCATGTCCAGGTGTCACCCCTGTACTGTGTGTCTAAGATTTTTGAAAAAGCACTTCTACCATGTCCTGCTGAGCATTACCGTTTATGTAGGTTTTATCATGCCTCTGGTGTTTGTGCCCATGATTCCAAACATCTGGCTGTTTGACTGCATTTATACCTTTTACTTGTACATCCTGGTGTTACAGATATATTTGTTATCTTAATGGGAAACAAATTGATATAAAATGCTACTTTAAAAAATAGTACAGAAAAGGGAAATATTCCCTGTCAAGGGCAATTGTATTGATATAAAACTGATGTTTAAAACTCATAAACATTATTTCACTGAGAAGTTGTAGCCTAATCAGATTCAGTTGTATATTAATAAATCAAACTGGAAATATTGAAGTACTTTGTAGCAGCTGTCTTGAAATATACAGGTCTAAAAAAATCTAAAGTAATATATATTGGATATTTGGTATAATATTTATGAAATTGAGATGAACAACGTGTCTGTATTTACTCATTTCAAATATGTGGCTGGAAGTTTAACACAATGATTGTGTAATTAGATGACAATAAAAAAGTGAGTGGATGGCTTTTCTTTTCACAAGAGCATGTTTCTATAAGTCACTCATTTAACACTTTTTATCTGTAATACTCATTTGAAAGTTACATGTGTCAAAAATGAATAGGTTTTATCAGGAATGAAAGTAGAACTTGATGATAAAACAATGTTGGTGATGAATTGCTCCTGCTGCTGGTTATCTTCCTGGATTGGGAGTTATCTATAGTGCTGTACAAGAAAAAAAAGATGCCACCCTCATTCTTTTTGATTTAATGGATTGGTGTAGAATGCAAGATACCTTTTCTCCCAGTGCAGATGCAATAGTGAGTTGAGCAAAAAATGTATTAAGTAAGCTTTTTAGTTTTACATCAAAATCAATACCAGCCTGTTGAAAATTTTAAGATTATGATTTCCTCATCAATTTGTGTTGTACTTTCATCTCTTACAATATAATAGTTGGCCATCTAACCTAATAATATTAAATGCAGTGATTGAAAATGCATAGTCCATTTTCATCTAACTCATCATCCCCAGCAATTATAGTACTCATTGTTCTGGGCTAAGTAAATGGAAACTCTATGAGGAAATTAGTGTAGCGTGGATTCAAACACAATTAAAAATAGATCAAAAGAATGAGAGGTGAAAGTTTTTATGGTGACTGTGAATTAACTATGAAATGTTTTGGATTATTTTTGGAAAAGATATTAGTCTATTTTCATATACTACAAAATACTCTGTAGAAAAGAACTAAAAGATTAAATATTCTTTGGAATGGTCAAGCTGAAGCCTCCTGTTAATCAGTAAGGTACTTTAGATGAAAACTGCTATTGTGGCTATGATTATTTGTGGAGAATGATCATGTAACATTCAGATAATTAGTAAACTTCTAGACCGTCCTTTTGGAGGAAGGACTATTATACCATTACGATATATTGAACACCTACTGTGTACTGCTCTAGGCTCTGGAGACACTAAGATGACACTATCTTCAAGGAGTTCGTAGCCTAATAATTTATAATTAAGTAATACATTAATTACAAAATAGAGATAAGTCCAACAACATAACTATGTATGCAACCTTAATGATATGTAATATATTTTATTTTAATATTTGGCATCAGGATTCCTTTTAAAAAGGGAAGATCTTTGGATAAATAACGTAATGAGCTCACTGGATTAGATGAGAGCCATGATATTGGAGGGGTAGGGGGCTGGAGCTCTTACTGTGTTACTTGATAGAAGACACATTCATTTTGATGAGGACAGGTAGAGGGCTGCTCAGAGACATGAGGAGAGGCAGTTGAGGTAGAAGGCTGGATTGAGGCTGGTGGTCTGGCCCTGCTGGGAGAAGGCCATGCATTTCCCTTGGCCTGCCACTCACTCCTACCATTCCTTTCAGTGGCTATTCCATTGACTTTTCTTTCTCCTCAGCAAGGGACTCCAGTCTGCCTCCCTCAGCTCGTACCACATGACCACCCTGCACGCAGACATTCTTCGTGAAAGCCTGTTACAAAGGATAATCTATTTAAACCTGTTGCATAGTCAAGGCTCTTAGGGCTCCATGAAAACCAAGAAATATTTATTTGTTGTACTAAAGTTTAGAGGGAAAAGCTGACTTAACATTTGAAATTTAAAGAGAAAGGCACATGATCTAGATTAACTGGCTGTGTTTGCCGAATTCTTGCACAAAACTCCTTAAGCTATTTTTTCTTTCAGATATATTCTATTCCACTTGTCTGTAAAATTCCTGGAGGGTGGGAATAACATAAAAAGTATTTTGGTTACTATCCCAATGTCTAACATAGCAGCTATCCAACATAGTTGCTCATTCGTATTTGTCAAATGATTTATTGTTGTTAATATTAGCAAAATTTTTTATTTAATTTGTTTTGCCAAAATTTTTAGAGAAATATGTAACTGAGATAATCATTGCTCTGATTTTTGTAATTAGAACTCTGGGAGGTTCTTCTGTTTTGATATTGTGGTAGCTCACAAATCATTCTTTTCCAATGGCAAACAACTAAAATTTTCAAGAAAACTATATCTGGAAATAAAACAGCCTCTGATGTGTTCAGTATGCAAGCCCTAACTTATAAAGAATTAACCAGTACACATAGAACTCAGTCTACTTAGGAAGGAAATAAATACTTGAAAGGCTTTTTGATGAAGAAAATATTTCTTTGCTAGTTTAAATTCATTCTAGAAAAGTCCTTAGGAGTTTATGATATGTATGCATAAGAAGGATAGAAGAGGAAATATTATTTGCTTTCAGATATTGGGAACCCTTGGATGTCAGAGTCAGCTAGTATGTAAATGGCAGAGGTTCATTTTCTATAATGGGAACATCTAGGGACCTGTGAAATGTAGCTCAGTGCTATCTTAACAGTCTCTAAAGACTATCTTCCAAGTCTAGTTCTTTAAATGATGCTGATAATGCCAGCAGGCATATTTAAAAAACATATGGAAGCAATGATCTTATGCATAGAGCAGATTTGTATTAACTGTTTGTTATTAGAAAAATTTCGTAGGTTTTCTCAGTATTATTATACTAAAAAACTGCATCATTTGGTTTCTAACATACTAAAATGGAGAAAGAAGCATTTAGAGTATAGTTAGATGGATAGATAACTGGCTTGCTCCTTTTAAGAAAAAATGAGCACCTATTGTGTTTAGGGAATGGCTGAGAATTTAACACTGAACAAAATGTGATCTAGGAAGTAACGTTATCAAGATGGCAGAATAGACAGTCTCCAGAGTCACGCCCCCCCCCCCCCCCCCCATCAATCCATTTATAGCTATTAAAAAGCAAAGACTGACAACCTGGGACTGCTGGAGCTCAGGAGAAGAGGAAGGTAGAAGCTGCAGCAAGAGGAAGAAGAAACCACTTTGACTGTTTCAAGCCCTGGCCGCTTCAGGGCCAGCTCTGTGAGAGGTGGGAGGAAGCTGCAGCACACAGAGCAGGAGCAGCAAAAGCTGTAACTGAGCCCTTTGCATGAAGTTACCTGGAGTTATCAGGGAAAAAGAGGCCCTCAGAATGCACCATACCAGGCCCCAAGCCAGTGAGACCACTGACAGGGTTGCTTTACACCCACATATGGGTGTGTGTGTGCCATAGCTGACCAAAGAAAGGAGCCACCCAGAGGGAGGGATGAGTCATCATGAGGGACCCATGCATAACTCACACCATGGGGAATGTTTGGAGTGTGGGAGGGAGGCTGACCTTCTTGGAAAACATTGGGGTTTAGAGTGGGCAGCTGATCTGCCTTCCAATCAGCATAGGCCCACTCAGTGGGAATAGGTTAGGGTGACAGAAGGGCAGAGGGTGCAGTTTGCTGGAAAGACTAAGTCCCAGGCCAGAATTTCAACAGAGCCCATGTGTATCTGACCTCAAAAGACCTGGAAGTAATCAGAAAGCCAACAATTAAAATCCAATCTGCACAAAAAGCCTTACCCAGAGAGTCAGCAACAGTTGAGCTCTATAGAGCTTGTAGGAAGTTCTCCCAAATTTTGGAATTAGCCAAAACCAGAGATCAGAGAAAAAGCTCTGATATTAACTGGGAAAGGTCTAACACCACCAAAGAACATCTATAAAACCAAGAAGAGGTAGTAGTATCTCCTCAAATGCCCAGGCATCAACATAAAGACATAAATATATAGAAAGAACAGAGAAATAGGACACCAACAAATGAAGCACCAGGAATGGATCCAGAGGAGCAAAAGATGTATTAAATGTCTGAGAGAGTTCAGAATAATCCTCTTGAAGATGTTCAGAGACACACAAAATACAGATAGAAAATTAAATGATACCTGAAAAACAATCCAAGAACAGAATGAGAAACTTGACAAAGAGATTGGATCAGTCAAGAATCCTGTATCCGGCAAAAGTAACCTTCAGATATGAAAGAGAAAAGAAGTCTTTTCTAGACAAATAAAAGCTAAGGGAATTCATCAACAGTAGACCTGCCTAGCAAGAGATGCTAAAGGAGGTTCTTCAGTCTGAAAGAAGACAACAAATGGGTCAAAGAGAAATCAAAAAGAAAATTAAAAAATTCCTGGAGTCAAACAAGATACCAGGACCTATGGGATACAGCAAAAGCAGTTCCAAGAGGGAAGTTTATAGCAATAAATGCCTACATCAAAAAAGAAG
The DNA here is from genome assembly GCF_000696425.1 of Galeopterus variegatus. Classification (NCBI taxonomy): domain Eukaryota; kingdom Metazoa; phylum Chordata; class Mammalia; order Dermoptera; family Cynocephalidae; genus Galeopterus; species Galeopterus variegatus. Next base: position 461,238 of record NW_007726138.1, on the reverse strand, counting down.
AAAGACTTCAAATAAACAGCCTAACATTACACCCCACGGAGCTGGAAAAACAACCATCAACCAAACCCCAAATCAGTAGAAATAACAAAGATAAGAGCAGAAATAAATGAATTAGAGATTAAAAAACAATATAAAAATCAATGAAAGAAAGATTTGGCTTTGCCAAGAGATAAAATTGATTAACCTTTAGCTAGATTAACAAAGACAAAAAAGAGAAAACAAATAAATAAAATCAGAAATGAAAAAGGGGACATTATAACTGATACCACAGAGATACAAAGGATCATAAGAGACTACTACAAACAAGTATATGTGAATAAAGTGGAAAACCTAGAAGAAATGGATAAATTCCTGGACTTATCAAGGCTGGATCATGAAGAACTAGAAAACCTAAACAGAACAGTAACAAGTAATGAAATTGAAGCAGTAATAAAGAGTCTCCCAATGAAGAAAATCCCAGGACCAGATTTCTTCACTGCCAAATTCTATCAAACATTTAAAGAACTAATACCAGTATTTCTCAAACTCTTCCAAAAAATTGAAGACAAGGGAATACTTCCAAACTCATTCTGTAAGGCCAACATCAACACCATACCAGAACCAGAAAAAGACACGACAAGAAATGGAAACTACAGACCAATATCCCTAATGAATATTGATGCAAAGATCTCAATAAAATTCTAGCAAACTGAATTCAACAACACATTAAAAAGATCACACACCATGATCAAGTAGGATTCATCCCAGGGATGCAAGGTGGCTCAACATACTCAAATCAATAAACATCACACATCAACAGAATGAAGGAAAAAAAAAATGATCATTTCAATAGACACAGAAAAAGGCAGAAAATAACAAATGCTGACGAGGATGTGGAGAAAAGGGAACCTTCCTACGTTGTTGGTGGGAATGTGAATTGATACAGCCATTGTGGAAAACAGTATGAATGTTCTTCAGAGAACTAAAAATAGATCTGCCTTAGCACCCAGATATCCCATTACTGGGTATATACCCCAAAGAAATGAAATCAATATATCAAAAACACACCTGCCCTCCTGTGTTCATCACAATGCTATCCACAATATCCAAGAGATGAAATCAACCTAAATCCCTATCAACAGATGAATGGATAAAACCATTGGTGGAATATGTATGCATATATTACTATTCAGCTGTAAAAAGAAATGATATCCTATTATTTGCAGCAACATGGATAGAACTGGAAGCCATCATGTTAAGTGAAGTAAGTCAGGCATGGAAAGACTAATACCATATGATATTATTCATATGTGGAATCTAAGAAAAAGAAATTCTCATATAAATAGAGAGTAGAATGATGGTTTTTACAGGCCAGGAGGAGTGGAAGAGTGGTGGTGGTGGTGGGGGGAGTGCGGTGAAGTGTGGACTAATGGATGCAAAACGATGTGTATACCCTAAGTGAAAGATTGTGTAGTATATACTTGTATTGAAATAACATGTTATACCCCACAAATATGTACAAGTAAATTTTAAAATAAAGAAAAATGTGATCTAGTGGACAGATTAATATATATTTTATTGTAATCCTTAAATAGAATTTTTTAAACCAAATGTTGTGTGAGAGATAAAAGTTTCATTTATGACAGAGGAAAGATGGGGAAAATATCCCCGGTGACAGGCAACCGATTGGGCCCTGAAAGATGAGTAGAAGCTCATTGCAAGAATGCCTTTCCCTTGCCACTCTCTTTCGTTTTTGTTTCAAATATTATTCTAAATCGTTATCATACTCAAGTCCTATGCCCTGCTCTCCAACCTCTTCCTGCTCCTACTCCCTTGTTTTTGATCTCAGGTTATTGGGAAAGACGAACTTTGGAGAGAAGCTTTCTCAATTTTCTGCTACAAACTTACCTGTGTTTGCATTCATCCTTGCCTCTTTCCTGCCTCTCTAGGCAGAAGAAGTTCCCTTTGTTCCTGCTCAAGACTTGTCCTTGTGTCCTGGGCCCATTTCTCTGGTGTCCATTCTCTCTTTTGCTCTGGTTAGGTGTACCCTGAAGTAGTCCACGACAGGGAGTCAAACATGGTTTCAATGCCTGATCTTGTCACTTGGAGACTGGTTTCACTTAGCTAACCTTATTTTTGCCTTTAATCCCTCCCTATCTTCAGGCTTTTCTTTTTAAAACTCCAACTATGTGCACTCACCAAAATGAGTCACTCCCGTCCTCTGGCCCTTATTCTGCTTTCCTTCTTAGCCAAGCTTCTTTGAGAGGCTGGACTACCTCACTGATACTTCCATTCAATCCATTGCACCTGCCCCTCAGACAGCTCAAGCTCACCACATTCAAAACCAAACTCGTATATTCCTCCTCAAGCCTGCCTTTCTTCCTGTGTTCCCTCTGAGTTTATTTAGTCACCTACATGGAGAACTGACAGTCATCCTAGACTTTTCTCCCTTTCTTCCTCTTCTTCCTTCTCAACTTCATTGCTAACATTGATGAAGATTTCTTATGTAACAGGAAATTTTCTGACTCTTTTTTATATCTATTATCACAGTTAATTTTGCCAGCATCTCCAGTATTTAGGCACTCTTGTGCTTATTTTACAGTTGCAGAAACTAAAGTAAAGCTTCGTTCACATGAATTAAAGTGGTGGAGCTGGAATTCAAATCCTGAAGTCTAACCAGAGCTCTTCTAAACCACTACTCTGTTATAGCTTACAAATGTGAACCCATGCCGAATACTGTCAGTTCTGCTTTTCAAATCTCTTTCGAATGCATACACTTGGTTCCCTCCCCACATCACCAGTCTAGTTGGACTGTTGTCATTGGCTCACTTGACTATTGTCATAGCTGTCTTATGTGTGTGGCTTTCTGTTTACCTGTCCATATCTACTTTCAGAGAGATCTTTTTTTTTTTTTTTTTTTTTTTTTTTTTTTTTTCCGTGTCCGGCAACGGATCGCAACCCTCAGTGTTGCCCCCGTACCGGACCGGGGACCGGCAACGGGATCGCAACCCTCGGTGTTGCTCCCGCGCCTCGCTCAGCCAGTGAGCAGGAACCGGTCTGTATGTGGGATCCGAACCCTCGGGCGGGAGCGCCGCCGCGCTTCCCAAGCGGTGCACTATCCAGTGCGCCACCGGGCCGGCCCCTCAGAGAGATCTTTTAAAATTATCTTGGTGAAAGTATAATTCTGCTACTTAAAAAACAGCCTCATATATCTTGGGTGAGTTCATATTTCTTCCTGTAGCATTTGGAAAGCTCTACTTTCAACTGAAGTTACTTGGGGAAAAAATGTAGTTGGTATGTTGATCACATAGATAGTTTGAATATGTTGGTCAGTTTATATATTAATAACAGAATCTGAGTCTAACAGATGTTCAGTAGCCTCTCTTACTCCCATTCTCTCCTCTGCTTTGGTTAGGTCTCCCCTGATGTAGTCCAGGACAGGGGTTAGGGCATAGGCTTTGAAGTCAATATGGGTTCAATTCATTACCTTGTCATTAACAATATAGCTTCTAGCAAGTATTTCTATTGCTGTAATCCTTATTATCTTCATTATAAGGTGGTAATTATAATTTCTTCCTTATCAAGATTTAGTGAAATAAGATGTGCAAAACACTTAGTACATATGTTGGTTCTTATTGATAGGTTAGTGTGTTTGGCTTTGATTACTGAAATATAACAATGACAACATATTCAGAAGGGAGGGGCTAGATAATTGAAGTGACGAAATACTGTCTTACAATAAAGGTTACAATTGAATAAAGTACACCTGTTCAATCTGAAGACAAGAAAACTGAGTCATGAGGGTATGAAATAGCTGTTTTCAGGTATTTGTAGGGATGTGGAAGATGTATTCTATTTATTCTGTTAGTTCTGGGGAGCATAACCTAGTGTGTGTAAATGAAAGAGTAGAGGTAGATTTTCACTCAACATAAAGAATTCCATAACAAAGCTGCCTTAAATGACCTGCCCAATATAGCAGGCGTTCCAGTGGAGACCCAATGTATACCAGTCAGAGTTGTCAAATTGTACATTAGTGCTTTGGATAGTTAGAACTGTTAGCCACTAGTCAGAGCTCCACTAGTTAATCTCCATGGTGCCACCCACATCTGTTATTCTACAAGTCAATTCAATTTTTGCACATGTTATTTTCCAGCATTCTCCACCTGGGCGCCATTTACAGAAAATAGTTTCTGTGGTAACTGATCCTTGTAATACATTGCAGTCCTCAAATAATCAAATACCATGCATTATTCTGCTTTTGTACTTGGATGTTGTCATTTATGTTTCCCAAAGTGTTAAATCTGGCCTTTAGGAATCAACATCCTGTAAACCTCTGGAGACAGTCTAATGTCTGCAACATGGGGCTTATTGCAAACAGCTGCTTACTGCAGAGTGGCAGGTAGCAAATTGTGCCTCAGGTGACCACCATAAAATGTACATGAGTGCGTTGAGCTTTCTAAGGAAGCACAACTAAAACAGTTCGCTGTGAAAATTCATCTACTTGTCATTTTTTTCTGACCTCAAATTAGTAAAAGTACACATTTAGCAATATTAGTCTTGTCTGGGAATTGTGATGGAATTGAATCTTAAAATGTGTATAATATTATATGTGATCCTGAATTAAATTTTTGATTTTCATTCTTAATATTTCCATTTGGGAAAATTCTAGGAAAAATCATTTGTGAAATAATCAGGATTTATCTTTGCCACTGCCTCTGTCCCCATCAGTTTTACTCCTTCTACATCCCTGAGTTGAGTTCCTGAGTTTCTGGGTCTGAAATGTTCTTTTGCCTCATTTTCTTCTCCAAAGCCTTATCATTGTGGCTTTTTCCTGTTGCCTTTCAGTGGTACTTCATTTTCAGAACTCTGTGGATTTGTTCTCCTATCAGAATTCTCAAGTATTTTCCGTTTGTCCTTCCTAAGGTAACAGATGTCTACTTTCATAAACCCAGCTATACCAATGAATGACTTATTTCAGGTAACTTATGTATAAACAGCAGTCTTCACCACAGGAGGCATTTATTCACCTCTACTGATGGGTGCCTAATTATTTCCCATTGAAACTCTCACAAAATTGCCCTTGTTTGATGAGAGGAATGAGCAGGATCATTGTCGTGGTGGAGAAGGATACTCTGGTGAAGCTATCCTTGGCCTTTTTCCACTAAAGCTTTGGCTAATTTCCTAGAAACACTGTCATAATAAGTAGGTGTTATCATTCTTTGGCCCTCTAGAAAGTCAACAAGCAAATGCCTTGAGCATCCCCAAAAACTGTTGCCATGATCTTTGCTTTGACTGGACCACTTCCACCTCTTGGTAGCCATTGCTTTGATTGTGCTTTGTTTTCAGGATCATACTGGTAAATCCATGTTTCATCTTCTGTTACAATTATTTGAAGAAATGCTTCAGGATCTTGATCCCATTTGTTGAGAAATTTCACTGAAAGTTCTGCTCTTTTCTGTAGGTGATCTGGGCACAAGAGTTTTGGCACCCACTGAGCAGAAAGTTTGCTGAACTTCAGTTTTTCATTCAGAATTGTGTAAGACCAACCAATTGAGATGGCTTGTGTGGTGCTGGTTCCTGTTTCTGCTGTTAATTGTTGGCCATCTTCAGTAAGGGCATGAACAAGATTAACTTTTTCCTCACAAGTTGATGTGGATGTTCTGCCGCTGCAGCTTCATCTTCAACATCATCTTGTCGCTTCTTAACACAAGTTATCTATTTTTTATCTTCTTGATTTCTCTGGGGCATTGTCCCCATAAACTTTTGGTGAAAGCATAAGTGATTATTTCACCATTGTTTCACCCAAGCTTCACCATAAATTTGATATTTGTTCTTGCTTCCATCTTAGCAGAATTCATGTTGCTTTGGTAGGGACAATTGTCAAATTGATGTCTTACACTTCTTATTGTCTCAAACTAGATCCTGTTCAGACTGTTATAACAAGTTAGTATGAGTGTATTTTGGTGGCAAAAAACTTGCAATCCACGCATAGTTTTTTCATAATATGCATTTTTCCACAAACTTTCTGAAGACCTCTTTGTGTGTGTCTGTGTGTGTGTGCGTGCATGCATGCGTATACTTATATATTTTAAATACTGATTTCAGTTTACATTATTCCTACATCCATTCATTCATTATGTTTGCTGCATATTGTCTATTTTTCTCCATTAGAATATAAATGAGAGGTGTCTAGAGCGGTGTCCTATACATAGTAGGATCACAATAAGTGTTTATTAAATGAATAAACATGATTTAGTATCTTTTTAAAAAAATTTTCAGAACTTCTCTGTGAAATATATTGGCTACTAGAATTATCACCGAGGTGTTAAATTATGTTATAGATCACATAGCTATTCAGTAGAAAAGTCATTATTAGAATCCAGTTATTATGAATACTGCTATACTGAATTCATTACTCCAGTATATAATCTTAGAAAAATTCAAACATATGCTTAGTGTTCTAGGTAAAAAATTTAAATTGAAGTATAATATACAAACAGAAACATATTAGGGATTTATTTTTGAAGAAATAGGGATCACAGTGACCAAAAACATACACAGTTTTAATTCTTAAGAAATCTAAATAAAGTATAATTACTTTGTTTTTTAAAATCTACTAGAATACTGTTTTTTGTGCATCTTTTTTTTTTTTTGGTTCCAGCCTTTTCTTTTGATAAGGGAAAAAATTGGATGGATAAGTATATTATCTTGCAGCTGGCATCTTGAAGTACAAAGAGATCTGTAACAGGACAAAAAAATGCAAATGTCCAGGGAACACATTAAATTACTCTAGATGTATTTGTTTCCCAATAGCAACAAGTTTGATTTGTTGTGATTTCTTTTGCCTTATGTATACTACAAAAATGTTACTCTTGTTCTTCAATTCAGAAAAAGAGAATTTCCTGATTTCGGTTAATTTGGTGTTCATTAAGCTTTTCTATTTTTTCCCATTTACTAGAGTTTCTTAATTATGTTTAACATGTTACAGCAAACCATGTCTACAGTATTCTGTATACAGAATGAGGATATCAGTGATCTACATAGGATTGATATCTCTTTGACAATTATAATTGCCTGATAATCCCAAATTAGCACTTTGGGGTATATGCAATTATTACCATGTAGTTTAAAGCATAGGCATCCTGATTTGATATGGTTTTTGAATGCCATTTTAGCGTCAGTGCCATTTAGCATAGTGCTTGGAAAGTATTGCAGAAGGCTAACTACTCTATTTTCACCAAAATTATTTTTCTATACAGCTGTAGGTCCAGAAGAAAAAGTTGGGTTGAAGTATGTAAATGAGATAAGGGAATGAAAGTACTACTAGTTTTCATATCTTTCTTTGTTTTATGTTCACGTGTACCGAATAGCTTTTATCTAGCTGAGAAGGTGGTATAGTTTAATTATTCCTCTTTACTTCTTTCAATCACTATTTCTGCAACTTTGGGTAAACCCTTTGCTTCACTGGGTCTTAATTTCCTTATCGGTAAAATGAGGGTGTAGGACTGTTCTGGTTCCTTCCAGAACTAATATCTGGGTTATGTTCTATGTATTAATATAGGGTATCATGTATGTGTTTAATAAAGAGAGGCTTTTGTATGTGAGTAGAGAGATTTAGATGGGCCTCTGTTTTTATTTTTACTTTTATTTTTCTGCTTCCTTGTAAACAAAAGGAAGTATTTCAGAGAGAGAGTAACTGTTCTCCCCTACCAGAGCTTCATGAATAGTGCTGAATGAACCAGGGAGTGAGATCTGCTCAATCATGTTATTGAACTTGGTGTTCTAAGCATTATAATTTCTGATGAATAGTGTCTCAGGAGACTTCTGTAAAATGATATATTCTGACATCCAATGACCTTTTAAACTAATATTTCTATTATATAATTCAGTTGCTCCTGTTTCCTGAAAGTAATAACATTAGTTTGTACTGAGGTAGATAATGATTTTGTTAGCAATTTCCTTTGTGGTAAGTGTTTTTACAATAATTTAGTTTGAAGGAAGAATCATTTGTACAAATAGAATCCAGAGGAGCTCACCTATAGTGTACTGGGAAAATATTCTTGAGACTCAGGGTAAATAGTCACTTTGACTGAATTTACTTTTGGGAAAGCTCGTTGCCAACTACAAATCTTGCTTAAACGCACACACATACAGTGGCAAAGGGACAAGAATTTGGAATCAGATCCATTGCTAGTTCTCTCATTAATGGGTGAACAGTGTTACACACCTGGACTTCTTTATCTATAGGACAGGAGTAATGATATTTCACAGGATATATAGGATTAGTGAAATAATAACTAGAAGCAAATACTATAGTGCCTAGCTAAATTGTGCTAAATAAAGATCAGCAATTTTTCTTTCCTTCTTGTGTGCTATAAGATCCTAAAATGACTTCTGAGTTATTAAAGGCATTTTAAGTTATTTTTGTCAACTATTATTGTTAAGAATATTTATTATATCTGATTGTTTGAGCCAAGGTACATTTATTAATTATTCTTATCAAAGTAATTGATTATTCGAAATACTTGTCCCAATTTAGGACTGATAACAATTTACTGTAGTAAGAATGACAAAGGTGGGGATGGATGGTTGAATTTTAGTCTTACATTCTTATCTAAAATATTGACAGCCCTAGCAAAAAAAGGAATGTGCTAAGGAAAAAAAAAAATAGCATTTTTCCCTTCCACAGTTTGCTTCTGATCTTTAATCATGCATGGCTTCCACACATCTTTCCTGCAAATACTTCCTTTGCTAAACTGATCTTGTCTTTGCCTGAGAGCTATCATCTCTGCCACTGTGCATTTGACTGTAGAACTTTCTCTTCTCTAGCATAGGTAAGGTCGGGCCTCCTCCCGATGGTGCTTTTACTGTGTTTCTGCCCTTGCCTTCTTTTGTCTCATCTTGTTCTCAGTCTCACCTACTTGCCACCTAGCTCAAGCTGCGCTGAATTGTAATAAATCCTTTTACATGTGTCTTAACTCCCCAATTGTTTATGTGTAGAGGCAATCTTTTTATTTCTTTATATCGCTGGTGAACTGCATAGAGTCCTTCACATGGCAGATTTTCAGTGAATATTTGTTGATGCTGTTACTGCTTTTGCTCCTGCTAATGATTAAAAAGAATGAAAATCTGCACCTAGATGAATTATGGTACTTAGTTTTGCTTTTTCTCTTTGGACACCTAAGACATTCTAGGTTTGACTAATTTCAGGTTAGACTTAGTTCTTTCTGCTGAACAGTTGATTCATTCTTGTCCATCTATTTGTCTGCCTGTTTATCCATTTATCCATCATCCATCAATCTGAATAATTTATTTAATGTGTTCACTTAGACAGTGCAAGGCATGTGCTAGGAGCCAAGGGAGAGAGGAAGAAAATCGATTAATAAGGGATGATTAAACTGTAATTAGTTATTAGCTATGCCTAAATAATAGTTTTCATATCTTTAAGAGTGGTGAATCAATGTTTATTTATGTTTTGAAGTTAAAATAAACTCTTTATTGTAATGTATTACTTTTTATGATTTTTTGCTTTTTTAAAAACCCTGATATTTTTATTTAACTGATAACTGCTGATCCTTGTTGCATTAGGTAGAATTTTCATCTTAATATAAAAATCTTACTCAACCAAGAAGGTACTACAGAATTTTTGAAGGTCCGGTATTCAAACTTAAAGTCATTACAATGTAGGCTTGCCTTTAAAGAACTTGACTAAGATTTAGAGATGGAGTTGAAACAAAATTAGGACAACTAACATTTAAATATATGTGGTGCTTACTAATCTGTGTTTGGCACTATTCTTGCTTATTTGGTCTACCTCATTAAGACTAGTTTCTATTGGGCCACTTTACTTCATCCACTGTAAATGAGCATACATACCAATATTCTAAAAGAACATGAAGAAATTTACTTCTGTGAAAGGCAACTTGATCAATCATTAATATGAACATGAATTCATCTTGGATAAAATTGATTTAATGGAAAGGTCTGGTGAACATTTTAAAATAAGTATGCTTGATAATCATGGAGATAAATGAAGAAATAATTTTTTTAAAATTTTACTTTATCAATATACAGTGTAGTTGATTTTCATGTCCCTTTACCAATTTCTCCTTTCCCCCCTTCGTCTCTCCACCCATCAACATCGTATCTGTTCACTTGTCTTAACAAGTTCAAGGAATTGTGCTTGCTGAATCTTCTTCCCCCCAACCCTCATTTATTTATTTGCATATTTATATATTTATTTTTTGTTCCCACAAATAAGTGAGAACATGCGGTATTTCTCTTTCTGTGCCTGGCTTATTTCACTTAATTTTATTTTCTCTAAGTCCATCCATGTTGCTGCAAATGGTAGTATTTCATTTTTTTTTAATAGCAGAGTAGTATTGCACTGTGTAGATATACCACATTTTCCTTATCCACTCATCTGATGATAGACATTTGGGCTGGTTCCAACTCTTGCTATTGTAAATAGCGCTGCAATAAACATGGAAGTACAGGTATCCTTACAACACAATGATTTCTATTCCTCTGGGTATATTCCCAGCAGTGGAATAGCTGGGTCATATAGAGATCTATCTGTAATTGTTTTAGGAACCTCCATAACATTTTCCATAAAGGCTGCACCATTTTGCAGTCCCACCAACAGTGAAGGAAAGGTTCCTTTTTCTCTGCAACCTTGCCAGCATTTATCATTCTCAGTCTTTTGGATATTAGCCATCCTAACTGGAGTGAGATGGTATCTCAAAGTGGTTTTGATTTGCATTTCTTGAATGCTGAGTGATGTTGAGCATTTCTTCATGTGTCTGTTGGCCATTTGTATACCTTTCTTTGAGAAATGCCTATTCAGTTCCTTTGCCCATTTTTTAATTGGGTTACTTTTTACTGTTAAGTTGTTTGAGTTCCTTGTATATTCTGGATATTAATCCTTTGTCACAACAGTTTAAAAGGATGTTTGAGCTACATACACAATGTGGAAAATTCTTCAACAGACTGTTGTTTTTTTTGCTCAGGATTGCTTTGTCTATTCAGGGTCTTATGTTGTTCCATATATATTTTTTGATTGTTTTTTCTATTTCTGTGAAGTATGCTATTGGTAGTTTGTTGGGGATTGCATTGAATCTGTAGATTGCTTTGGGTAGCATGGACAATTTGGCAATATTAATTCTTCCACTCCACGAACTTGGGATGAAAAAAAAATGAACAAAAACTTTTCATTTTTTTGTATCTTCTTTAATTTTTTTAGTGTTTTATAGTTTTCCTTGTAGAGATCTTTCATTTCCTTGGTTAAATTAATTACTAAATATTTTGTTGTTGTTGTTGATGTTGCTGTTGTAAATGGGAATGCTTTCTTGATTTCTTTTTCTGTTAGTGCTATTCCATTTTAAAAAAATCTTCCTCCAGAATTACATTTATATATAAATTGGATCTTCTTTTGCTTGTCCTTCATTTCAACCACTTTGTCTCTGGCCCCTTTTACTTTTTTTCTCTTTCATTTTATTCACTTGGTTGCTTTTCTGTTATTTTTCTAATATCCTTATTGTATGTTCTTTCAAATCTATTTTGCCTCAGGCATCTTGTAATTTAGTGTCGATTTCTGATGTGGCTTAAAAATTGTTTTCTATTTCTGAGTTCAATCAACTCTTGTTTTCTTTCTTTTATTTATTTTGTGGTCATCCATTTTTCTTGTTTGTTTTTAATTTCTGTTTCAGGGTGTTTCTTCATCTACCTAAATGCAGGGTTTGTGGACATTTAATTCAGTTTTGAGTATTACAGTTTCTTTTCTGTTTTGCCAATTTTTTGGCAGGAGGGTGGAATTTTTATCAGCCTAATTTTGGGGGTTCTCATTTTCAGTTTTCTTTTTGTATAAGTTTTTAGTTTTTCAGTTGATTGGGAAGGTTATGACATTTCTAGTTGAAAAGTACCCTCTCCTGTCATTGTAAGCAAAGTATTATTTCTTTACTGGGTGGCGTGGCTTTTGAATGGTCAGATGCCCTTCAATTTTTAAATTTTCTTTTGTCTTAAACAACTCTAAATGTTCCCTCTTCTTCTTTACCCCTCTAATATATAGTTTCCAAAGAAACTTCTTTTGTTTTAGCTCTCTTTTCTCTCCAAAGTAACACCTTTCCATGGTTGTCTTGTCTTGTCCCATGTGCCTTTTCAAGTCTCTTCTGTGTTGTCAGTGTTCTGATCTGTTGACTTTTCAGTATTTTCACACGTAGGGATGACTTTCTCTTTCTTGCAGTGGTTTTAGATCATGTTGTGGCCTGCAGTTAGTTCCTCTCTTCTCCCTTCTGGGTATTTTCTTCTGGAATGCTCTTGGTCTCCATGAAAGCTGATGGCAGGGTTGTGCAAGACAGAAAGGTAGGTTTTGATGTTTATTTTTGTACTTAAAAGTAATTTGAAGTTGTGAGGTTCCTTGTCTTCAAGCTATGTTGAGTTCATGAGTTTTGTATTGTTTTATTTTTCCTTCTCCTCCTCCTCCTTCTTCTTCTCCTTCTTCTCTTCTTTCCAGGATGTTTTGAGACTTTCAGATTTACACCTCTGCCACTGCTTTGGCTACCCACAATCCTCTTTGTTAATGCATCCTTCATATCACCCAACATCCTCTTGCCAATAATGTTTTCTGTTTTTCTTACTCTGAAATTCAAATCCTAAATATACATGAGTGTATATGAAAGCTGTTCATAAGATGAGAAGATATTTTAAGTCATTGTGGGCTTTATCAGAAGCATAGTCTAAGCAGGTTGGGAAAAATTCGTATTCTGAGGTCTTACCAAGGTCTTAGTAATATAAAAATTAATGGCTTTTTGTTTTTCTGTTACTAATTTTTAGAGTCCTAATGTGTTTTGTGAAGCTAAGTAATAAAACAATGATCTTGTTTTTAAGTGTGATGCATGATTGATTGCTGTATTTTTGCTAAGATTATCTGAGATAACTGTGTGTGTTCAGTAAGTCCAAGGGCATGTTGAAGTTTCATTTGGAATAGTTACGCAAGAATTTGCTGCAGCAATCACTCTGCTGTTTAATGACAAGTAATTATCCACATCACTTCCTAAGCTATACATCTCTCTCTTGCCCTTCAGCATTATGAACATCCCACCCATAGGCATTCACATTTATTCTGTCCAGTATCTAGCTGTTACCTGCTCTAGGACATAACACACCTCTTGTTTATGTAACTAAATCTAAGCCTTGCTTTTTTGGGGCTTGTAAAAATATAAAAATGTACTTTTTATAATGACCATTTACTTTATCTTCTCCAAGCTTCGTAACGCTTTTAGAATCTCTGGCCTCGAAATAATTTTTGTAATAATAAGGAGCAAGAAGGGACAGTTACTTTCCTACTGGGGAACACTAAGTAATCATGTAAATGCATTTCTAATTATCATTCTGTGAGTGCCTATTCATTTCTGGCTGTCATGGGTTTAACTGTAATATGTCGTAATTGCAATAATATTGTTTATGTTTCCTGAATTATATCAATTTTTGAAGCATCTTTAATATTTCTTTGTAACTTGCACCTGAGTTGAAAAGAACCCCAACTGAATTGACAATTTTCAAAATAACTTTTAAGAGTTTATGGAGTCCTCAGAGAGAGCTGTACCAGTGGTACTCCTTTAAAAAATCAAAAATCAGACAAGTTCACTGAATAAGATTGGATCACTGTACTTTCATTAGTACTATTATGACTGAGAATCATGAAGTGGCCATGCAGTTATTTATATTTTTCAGCTTAATGATGAAACGATGGAGACATGTGAGTGGTTCCTGTGCTTCATAATGCTTTATTCCCATATTATTCCCATATATTATATTTAGTCTATATTTATCCCCCCCAAAAAAACAACAACAGGTGATTGGGTATGTAGTTAAACCCCCATTTCTACACTAAAATAAGGAGCCTTTTGATATGTGGAAATCTGGAGAGTTCAGAATTGTCATATATGCTCCATGTTTTTCAGCTTCCATTTCCAACTTCAAGCAATTTATGGCTCTGCGTGTATCTTGGAGTTGATGATAACATTTCAGTTATCAAGATACCATAATTACTTTTTAGCTTCTAACTTCTTAAGATAGTTAAAAAATGTTTTTATTTTTTACTCAGAAATAGCATATTTGTGAGCTAAATTTTTCTATACATTTAGCTTTTATTTATTCTTAGATTGTATATTTGCTGTGTGCCAAATGCCATGAGGGATATGATTTAGTCTTCTGGAATGAAATTAGATAGCTGGATAAATGAACAGTCAGTTATAGTACCTTGCAAGAACAATTGTAATAGAGATGTGCAGCAAGGGGTGTAGACTACGTGCTAATGAAGTCATAGAAATTATTTCATTACAGTGACACATTTATACATAGAGATTTATATTGAAGTTGACAGAAAACTCATATAAAGTAGATTAAATGAAGCATTTTATTTAGATAACATTTTCTCTTACATAAATTTTAAGAATTAGTATCTTTAGTCACATTTTTCTGTATATTAGTTATGTTTTCTGATTTGGGTTTAGATTCCTACTCCTTTAAAGCCATGGTATACAAAATATTAAAAGAAAATGTACAGGCCCCAAGGTATAAGTTATTCTGTATTTCATTGCACAGATGCCAGTTTGTCCTATAAGTAGTTATATAAGGTGATCATTTATATCATAACTATTGAAATTTAAGTGTTTGGGTGATATATCTCTAACTTTAGCTAGGTAATGAAATCACACTCTGTGTTTATATTGGACTTTGAAGAAGTATCAGTGTATAGTCAATTCTCTTTTAAAACCCAATGGTGAGATTTCCTAATTTCTGTGTACCATAATGTTGGATAATTTTTGCTAGATACTATTACATGGTGTGTTTCTGTATGTCATACATTAATTATCTCTATATATTTTCTGAACATTATTTGTTTTTATTTTCCAATATTTAGTTAAAATGATTCTGGTGGCTCTTTCTCTGGAATATGCTATTTCCTACCCACACTATATTTGATGAAGTCTTTGTTAGTCCATACATATATATCATCTAAAATGATCTATATTTTCAAATTTAGGATAGGAAAATGAAGTTATATATTATGAAAGTGAAAAAATACATCTAAAAACTATAAGTGAATAAGAATGGCACATAAACAGTTTAATGTTATAATAGTTATTTTTATCGTATTATCCAAATAACAATTGCATTGACAGAAAAGGATATCTTAAAGAGGAGAAAAATGCCCTAAAGCCTTATTTATTTCTAAAATAAATTACTAGAAAGAAAATGATAGCTGCTGCAGTCACAACTTGTGTGACTGTTTTTGAGGGGCTGCCCGAGAGTCTGTGAACCAGTGACTCCTCTCATGACAGTCGTTGGGCTTACTCAACAAACAGCTAGACAGGTGACTAAATGGTAAGGGATATTAGGTTTGGAATAGATCATTTAAAACCTTGTCCATTGTATGTGTCAGAATATTCTTTTTAAATAGATTAAGGAATACATTGAGTATAAAAACTTAATGTTCAAACTCTAATGTCGTTGTGAACTCCCCAATGTTTACTATTAGTCAGCTAATTTAGAAAGTAAAGAGTTGTAAGTTTTAACAATTAAGGTGTGAGGGACCACCTTTTAAATCTTTCTAACTCAGTTCACTTAGTAAGACAATAATCTAGCTGTCCACATATAATTTAATGTCTTAGATCACTGTGTTAAATGCTAATATTAAGTAACTTAAATATTTAAACTACTCTTCTCCCCTCAAATACAATACAAATAATAATTCTCATTCTTTGTAAAGACCTGAAAACAAAGTGAATCTGAATCCCTCTTTTTGGAAGAATGTTTTTTGGGGAAAATCCCCCTTACATTTTGGCATATATGATATTTTCCCTATCCTGAACAATTTAGGATAAGTTTGAGCTCATTTAAATTTGAGTAAATTTAAATTTACTATTTTTTTTTTAGTAAATTTCACCCAAAGCAAAAAATTTATTTATTTATTTTTTCCTTTTTGTCTTTTTTCGTGACCGGTAACGGGATCGTAACCCTCAGTGTTGTGCCTGCACCGCGACCGGCAATGGGATCGCAACCCTCGGCGTCGCGCCCGCACCGCGCTCAACCAGTGAGCAGACCGGTCTCTATATGGGATCTGAACCCTTGGCGGGAGCGCCGCCGCACTCCCAAGCGCCGCACTCTACCGAGTGCGCCACCGAGCCGGCCCAATAATTCTCATTTTTAACACTGAGTATTATTAGTGTTCCTAACTACATTTTGGTGTTTAAGATAGTAATTGGGGATCAAATATTTAAAGATAAATACTTAAAATTTCATACTTGTAAGAAAAAGAACAAAAACATTCTCCTATATTACTATGACTACCTTTCATACCTAAGACAATTCACACTAATTCTGTAATATCATCTAATATCCAGTCTGCACTTCTCCAAAATGTCTTCTATAGTTTCTTTCCCCTCACTCCCACCCCCACCCCCACACCAGGACCAGTTGATGTTCACAAGGTTTTCATATCTTATAGATCTTTCTGAATAAAATACTGTGCTTTCTGTTTGGTGGCTGTGACTATCAAAAACAGAAGTGGCTCTTTCCCAGTGAATATTCTTTCTTTATAAAGAAAAGGTGGTTGAGAGTGTTTCCCACAAAAGCTTAGTGGCAATAACGCTGAAGCCCTGGCTTTGCCTCCTTTGTTGATCCAAGTGGGACCGACACTGGAGGTGGAGTGATGTCTAGCTCTTTTCTTCTCCCCTCTCCACCTTTCACTCCCCTTCCGCTTTGTACTTTACCCCTTGACTTCTGCTATTCCATATTCACGAAGTAGAATCTCTTTTTTTAAAAAAGTGAAGATCAAAAATCAGTTTATTTTGTTGAAGAGTATTTCTTCAGTAGCCTTTTTAAAACACTCACCAGATTTTTAAGTGTATAGCACAGTATTGTTAACTATAAGTACAATGTTGTACAGCAGAGCTTTAGAACTTTTAAATCTTGCTTTACTGAAACTTTATACCACTTGGACAACAACTCCCCATTTCTTCCTCTCTCCATCCCCTAGCAACCACCATTCTGCTTTTTACTTCTATGGGTTTGACTGTTCTAGATAGCTCATCTAAGTGGAATCATGCAGTGTTTGTCCTGTGACTAGCTTGTTTCTCTTAGCATAATGTCGTCCAGGTTCATTCATCTGGTTGCATATGGTAGGATTCCCTTCTTTTTAAAAGCTGAATATATACCAGTGTAAGTGTATATACCACATTTCTTTAATTGTTCATCCATTGATGGGCACTTAGGTTCATTCCATATCTTGGCTGTTGTGAATAATGCTGCAATGAATGAATACTTATTCGAGATCCTGTTTTGAATTATTTTGGAGAAATACCTAGAAATGGGATTACTATCGGAAATGATAGTTCTTTTTTTAATTTTGAGGGGAACCTACATACTGTTTCCATAGCTGTTCACCATTTTACATTCCCATCAGCAGTGCACAAGGGTTCCAATTTCTCCTCAGCTTTCCCAGCACTTGTTTTTTTGGGGTTTTATTTTTGATAATAGTCATCCTAACAGGTGTGAAGTGACACTTCATCATGATTTTTATTGCATTTCTCTGGTGATTAGTGATGTTGAGCATCTTTTCATATATCTGTTGGCCATTTGAACATCTTCCTTAGAGAAATGTCTGTAAGAAGTAGGAATCTTAATGGGAATATATTATGAGCAGCTGAAGAGGATGTCTGAATTGGGTAGTGTAGGGCACAACTGAGAATTGGGCCATTTTGGAAATTTCAGTTATGGAGGGAGATGACACATCCACAATTTTGGAATTATTGTAATGTAAATAAATGTCTGAGATGAAGAGAGATTTTAATTCTGACCTTGGGTCTTCATCAAAAATTTAAAAAAAGAAACTTTTTATCATATTTATTATTTGCTAAGCATCTTAGTTTTTTTTTTTGTAGTCTCACTTATATATGGATAATTAATATTCTTAATTGAGGAATTCTAATGAACTAAATGCTTTCAAAATACATAAAATGTATAAAACTCAGAGTATAATTGTTTTTTATATATTTGTAGAACTGAAAGTAATAGCAAGTGAGGAGAGAAGAAATTTTCTTTGATTTGGTTTAGGAGATTTTATAAAACGTAACTTAAAAAAAAGTACTGTATATAATTTAAGCACAGCATGTTTTACCGTATGTGACTTCAAGCAGTAATAAATTAGAAACAGCACTGTTGCTCACAATTCAGTTGTAGGCAAAACTACATTATAATTTAAATTAAAATTTCAGCAGATTATTACTACAGTAAAATTTCACGAGGGGTTCAACCTCCCTAATAAAGAAATGCAAATGAATCAACTGCGAGATGCCATCCTGATCCACCACACTGACAATGATAAAAATATGTAGTACGGGCAAAGGTTCACGGGAGTAGGAGAAATCATACACTTATGGTGGGAATATAAAATGCTTAAATCTTTTTGTAAGATATTTAGATGATATGAAGATTTACATTCTCTGATTCAGTAATTCCACTTCAAGGAATTTTTCTTAAGGAAATAATTGGAGTGACACAAAAAATAACATCAAGGCTTTTATTACAGAAGGATTTCTATTACTAAAACATTTTTAAAAACTTAAACTCTAAAAAATTATAGAATGATTAAAATATTTTGATAGGTTTATGTAATCATTATAGTGTACATTCATTTTAAATTACATTTTGGAATTACTGATGTGGTAGAATATCTATAATATTAAATGAAAAAGGTAGAACAGAAAATTGTATTTATTTTATATTTTCACATTTGTATTTCTAAAAAAAGCATCTGCATATAAGAAGATTGAAACAAAATTTACCAAAATATTAGCAATTATTACTCACAATTTAAAGACCAGCTGATTTTTAAAGCTTTTTATATGTCTTTTTGAATCTTTCGAGGTTTCTAACATTAACAGGTGTTATTTTAAAATTTAAAAAGTTGTTAAAAAAGCTGTCACCATTAGCACAAGAATATGCATCTACAAAAACATATATAAGTTATTTCGTGACTAAAATCTTAGATTTCTTTGTTTTTTTGTGGATTAACCTACTGTTGGATTTTGTGCTAGTAAAATAATATTCACCAAACATTGCATTTCTCTGTGGGATGGCATTTGCAAAACTCATAAATTTAGAGAACACAATTATGTCAGTGAATTGAAATTAATGAAATGGCTTCCCACACAGGCACCGTAATTTGCATATTAATTTCAGTTAATGCTTTTATGGATGTGACAGACTTATCCTAGTCATATTTGGTTAAAAAAAAAAAATAACAGATTGTGAAGCAACCAAATGTTGAACAGTTGTTCCAGTAGATTCTCAGTATTCTAAAAAACATCTTTGATATGTTATTATTTGGTTTTTTGAGTTTTAGTTTATTTAACTTTGATTGCTTTTTGAAAAAAAAAATATGTTTTGTAAGTAAATGGAAAGATAGTTGTTGATAATGAATAATTATTTTTTAGCTTTCGAAATTATTCCTTGTGTTTTAGGAATACAGAATTTTAATTTCTCATTTAAAGAAAGTACCTTTAAATTAAAAATTGTATTATAGATGACTGAATGAATTTTATTTCTCTCCTGTAACTGTTGTTAAAACTTTTCAGTGGTTTACTCAAACATGCCTCCAGGTTTTTTAGTTTCTTTTCTTTCAGGTGACTTGCCTCAACTTAAGTTAAAGAACCTCTTTTGAATTATGGTATGTAGTTGATGAATTGGTTTTACCTCTTATTTAGGTATTACCTTAATAGCATTCTCTCTCTATTGCGGTCAATTTCGCCAAATGAAATTTTATTTCATCTGTGTTTCAAATTTATTTGCACACACAATACACTTTTCTTTCTTGTGCTTCATCTCCCTCTTTTTTTGTGTGTCATCTTTTTTTTTTTTTCCTTTTTGTCTTTTTTACTGACCGGTAACGGGATCGCAACCCTCAGTGTTGCGCCCGTACCGGGGACCGGCAACGGGATCGCAACCCTCGGTGTTGCGCCCACACCGCGCTCAGCCAGTGAGCGGGAACCGGTCTCCACATGGGATCCGAACCCTCGGCGGGAGCGCCGCTGCGCTCCCAAGCGGCGCACTCTCCAGTGTGCCACCGGGCCGGCCCTTGTGTCATTTTTTTTGATGATTATTTCTCCCTTATTATTTTTCGTTTTGTGTTTTTGGGATTTCTATTCACCCTGTTTCTCCTCTCTCCCCCTTTTTATTAGGTTGACTAGTAGTTTGTCTATTTTGTTGAGTGTTTCAAAGAACTAGACTTTTGATTTATTTATTCTACTGTTTTTCTGTTTTTATTTTTATTAATTTTTCTTCTGCTTTTATTTTATTTAGTCTTTTTTTAGCTTTTTTGAGTTGAATATTTAAATCATTTCATATCTTTCTTTAAAAAGTTTATTTGTGTAAGTATTTAATGCTGTGGATTTTTTTTTTGGAAAATGCTTTTACCCTGACCCATAAATATTACCTATTTAATAACTTTCTTATTAATTTGCAGATGACAAGGTCTTTTTCTCATTTATATTATTATTAATTATTAGGGTTTTCCTGTTTGGTTGTTTCATTGTGCTCTGAGAACACAATGTATTTGGATATTAGTATTAATATGATAAAATTAGTATATTTATAATTTTTAAAATTCAGTTCATGCTATTACCCAGACTTTGAGTTCCTTTTTCATTTTTTGGCACCTGGACATTTTTCTTTGTTTCAAGTTGATGGTATAATCCAAAATCATGTTATTCCCTTCTGCCTCAGCATTTACTTGATTTGGAGCAGAAATGACTGATGGTTCTGTCCAGTATAATATTATGCTGAACTTATGCTTGTATTAAATTCAGTTCTAGGATATCTATATGAGGCAAACTAAAATTCTGCGTATAACCCAGTCATGGGGTCAGTATGACCTCAATAAATATTTATTGAGCATCTATTGTCTGTCATGTCTTATTCCCATGGGTCAGGTGTAAAGGAATTTTTGGGACAGCTTCTTATTTATTAGTAATTTTTCAATAAATAACAAGTTCTAAAGTCACGGTAGTCATATTCAAAACTAATTATGCATCCAGAAATACAAATTGGAAGCTGTTATCTTACTTTAATTCCTGTCTCTTGGCATTGTTTTCTGTTGCAGAAGTCATAAAAGTTTAAAAATAAAAGAAAGTACTTTAAGTGCTGTGAATGAAGTAGGTCACGTTATGCTTAGCGTTTTAAAATTCGAAGGTACTTTAAAAAGTTCATGGAAAGATTTGTATTATCTTTCAATTCTATTTTTCCACGAATTTTTTGAAGTACCCTCATACTTTGGGTTTTTAACATAATTTGGGTTTTAACACAGGCGTTTTAGATTTAAGGATTTATATCATAACTCAATGTATTTTAAATGTACATTGTTCACAGGGCAAGGATGGAAGTAAAGTCTTAGAAGTATTTTAAGACTTTTGTAAAGGCATGCTGAACTTTTCTATACTATTCACTCTATAGTTCTACACCTTTTAATTAAGTAAACTGCTAATGGAGTTTCCCCTCATTTTGAACTTTGAATTGTGAGTCTGTTAAGAAAGTACTTAAAGTGAAACCACATTCAGGTGTCTATATTCAAGGATTTTTGAATTTAGAGATTTGGGGCATAGTTACATAGTAACTCTAAGCTTTAGATTTAGGACTAGAATTTTGATTTGCAGTTTTAAGGACTCCTTTATTATTTGCATGATACATTGCAAACCTGAGAATCTCAACCTTGCAGATAAATAATTTAGGGAAAAAAGACTTTTTTTTTTGCCATTGAGAATATTTGCATTTAATTCACGACATTGAGCACACTATCTCAAATCAGAGATCTGATCTTAGAGCACTCAAAATGCATGGAAAACATTTTTTTTATAATTGCTGTCATTTATTTAATCAGTGTGCAGTGATTAAATCATGTAAAGAAGCAGGATTTTGATTAAAATCCTTTTCTTTCAATAGAGATTGTAATTTGCTGACGCTGAGCCGATTGGGTGCTGATAAACTCTCACAGCATGGACAGGGGCTTTTTTGTGTGTTATGGGGAGGCAAATAAGGCTGAGTGACGTAAAGGCCAGCATGACTCTATAGCTTCTTGATCAGTAAACTTTTCTGGATTCACTAGGGGTGTCTTGGAATTTCTGACATACTCTTAGCTGTTTTTTTTTCTTTGGGTGGAGATGGAGAATACTTCATTCATAGTTCATATACATTTTGGTAGCCATTTTTTCTTGAAGAAAGTACGGATTTGTGTACCATCACATCCCCCCTTTTACTTATGTATTTATTTATTCAGCAAACATTTTTTGAGAGTCTTATTTGTTCCAAATACTGTGCTAGTCACTATGATATAGATATGAATGTGTGCTTCTACTTTTAAGGATCTTATAGTCAGGCATGGGAGGGGAGAAAAAAGTAATCATTGCAGTACAGTATGATAGCTGTAAGCACAGGGTACTTTTGGAGCATGCAAATGGGTCAGCTGGGTAAACCAGAGAGGTCTGACAATGTTTGCTTAAGGATTACACTTGAATTAAGCTCTTAGTGATAAGGAATAGTGGAGCCTGGTGCTGAGAGAGTATGGCCAGTTGAGTAATCTCAAATAGTTTGGCATTGTTGGGTATGAAAACTAGTGGTAAGAGAGGAAGCATGAGGCGTAACCAGAGTTAGATCATAAAGGGCTTGGGAATCTGTGTTAAGAAGTTTGAACTTGACCTGAGGGTGGTGGGTTTAAGGAAGACTACTCTCATAGTGTTTTGGAGCATGAATTTGTGAATCATAGGCCAGAGACAGAGAAATCAGTTAGGAAACTGGTGAAATAACGTGGGTCAGAAATAACGTGGGCTTAGGCAAATGCTGAGGCAGTTAGTTGGCGACAAATTAATAATAGATTCAGGAGCTAACAAGAATTTGTACTGATTGACTGTGGGAAAGGGAAGAGGCAGGGTTGACTCCTAAGCTCCTTTGGGTGAGAAGGTGGATGGTTGTTCACGCCACTGACTGAGGTGAATGGGACAACACGAGAAGGCACAGATTAGGGGTTTAAAGTTTTGTAGAATTAGCAGCTGTCCTGGAATGACGGCCTGACCAGCTGTTCTCCATTGGCCAACATTGTGCAGCCCAGGTGTGATCTATTGATGAAGCTTCACGTGACTTATGGCTGGGAATCAAGGACATGTCTTATCTTTCTGTGTAGATGTCATCCCAGGGTGGAGGTTGATGTGAAGATAAGGGTATTTTTTTAAAGAGGTTTTAATGCACAGAAATATACAATAATGAATAGTTAAAAAGGGAGGAAAGAGTTCCAAGTAATAGTACTAAAGTTCAAAATAAAAGAGAAAAATAGAAGTAATTTTCATGTGAAGTCATTGTTATCACCTCCTATAGATAGTGGCACCTGAAATATTAACCATTAGTTATCCCCTAACAGGCCTTAAGCATTGCCTGGAAGAATATACTGAAGTGTATTTTTTAGCCACTGTTCTGGCTTTTCTCTAATCTGTTTGTTTCCCTTTTTATAGCATATGCTATTTAGCATTCTGGGAAAACTTATATTTTAAATTGTCAACAGTGGAAATAAAACTGCCTCTTTCCTAAAACAGTACCTATCTCTATGAATATATGAGGGTACTTCAAAAAGTTTATGGAAAGATTTGTAGTATCTTTTAATTCTTTTTTCCCCATGAACTTTTAAAAGTACCCTCGTGTTCTTCCCTGTTAAAACATATGGGATTGTTTTTGAGGGCTGGTCTTTGGGACAGTCAAACACGTAAAGCTGATACATGATAAGAATTTCAGTAGTTCACTGACTACCATTTTCTTCTGACTTTGTTTCTTTCACCTCCTACCCTAATCCATTTCCACCATCTCTACAGCCAAAAAGGGTCCTGGTTGGATCTGCTATACTATGCATTTTTTACTGTTCTGGAAATAACACTGCATCACATTTGGAATATACTGGAGAAATGTAAAACATGTAGCACATTAGTGTAGAAGGATATTCTCCTCGTGCTGATATGGCTTTCAGTGCTTATGAGGACTTTAACCATGGTCTTTAAGTGATAAAAAAACATCGGGTCATGACTTGATATTGGTGAACAGTTCTCTGAATGCTGTGAGGATGAAAAAAGAATGCTCTCAGCACTTTGTAGAATGTGACATGATTACAAATGATTCCTTACAAAGTCCTGAAAGTGTAAGCTTGGCCTTAGCCTTACCCTCTCTCATACGTATTTGGTAGCATTTACTTAGACTATCAAAGTCTAACATAAAATAGTCTTATATTAAGCCATATGGTGATTTTCTGATTATCATGAAGGTACAAGAAGGAAATTTTCTTCTTTAGTTATTATGACGTGTGGGCAGAATTTAAGGTGATGACAACAAAGATATAGTTGATGTAGACGGCTAACTAATGTCTAACTAGCAGGCGAATCTTAGAATTATTCATTGAAGTCTGGCTAATACCTAATCTTGTGAAGAATAGATAACATATTTGCTCATTAATTGATTTGGAAGAACTGTTACTTCCACACTTAAAATGTAATTAACACCAGATATTTAGTAGTCATGATGTAGTAATTAAAATATTTTAAAAAGAATATATTAAGATAATTCTTTTTTATGTTATAGTTATTTAGTTGTTTAGTCTTGAAGTGGCATGGTAAGGTATTGCCTTAAAAAAGTGCTATCTTCTAGGATATTGTTTGACTTAAAAGTTTGCCATGGTTTGATCTGAGCCATACCACTGTTTGGCAATTAATTACTTTGGTCCAGGGTTTAGTCATGTTTGGGCCTGCTGTAGGTGGCATCTGATCTGAGACTTCTAAGACTGCAATGACTTCTGTGGTAAATCTTCATGGGAAGTTGCTTCCCAGATCTCCTTTCTGTTTCCTTCAGATATCTGTATGTATGCATAATCTATTATCACAAGACTTCACCACCACCCTTGTACTCACCTTGAATTTCTGTGTGCTCAGACCCTACCCTAGGCTTTGTAAGGGACCCAAGTTCCCTGTCAGCTGCCACATCTGTACTAACTGAGCATCTTGGGGAAAGGATGCCATCTGCTTTGTGGACAGAATCAATCAGCCCTTCAACTACACTGATATTTGGGCCCCTTCAAGGCCCTCTCCTGGTACTTGTGGCCCTCCTTCACTCTTTAACTTTTAAGATTCTGGCCTATGTTGGAAAATATAACTGCTAAAACATAAACCACAGTATAGTTTCTTCTTCCCTAATCCTCCATGGCTTGGATAAGTATAACATTATAAGGATTGCATTATAAGTAAATATTTATGTTATATTAATATTTAACATATTTGGTGTTCATCAAAGGGCAGATCACAAAATGTATATTTAAAAAATAAAACTGCCAGGCCGGCCCGTGGCTCACTCCGGAGAGTGCGGTGCTGAAAAATAAAACTGCCTACTTAATATTTTTCTTAAAAGTAAAAGAAAAGGGCCGAACCTGTGGCTCACTCGGGAGAGTGCGGTGCTGGGAGTGCAGCAGCGCTGGGAGCACCAAGGCCGTGGGTTCGGATCCTATATAAGGATGGCCGGTGTGCTCACTGGCTGAGCGCAGTGCGGGCGACACCAAGCCAAGGGTTACGATCCCCTTACCAGTCATAAAAAAAACAACAAAAGAAAACAAAACAAAAAGTAAGAGAAAACGAGAACATGTAGAACCTATAAAAAACTTTATTCACCCTTTTCTGGCATTTTGAAAGTTTGGTTTAACTCTGACAGCTTCAAATAAGTAATGAAATATTAAAATCACAAACTTTAAAAATCGTATTATTAATATGTTTAAAGAATTTGCTTTAAGCATCGTAAATTTTCCTTGAGCAAATCAGCAACAAAATAAACACCCTAAACTAATTGAGTGAAATCAGAGACTGACAGCAGCTTTATAACTGTCTCCTTCGGGCTGTGACCTGAGGGAATGAAGATGAATTGTTGATTTTTGTAAATCTTTAAATTTCCACATTTAAAAGTTAAATAGAATCCCATGTACTCTTTGTTAAGAATTAGACTTTTGAATATTTTATGCTACAGTAGTTTTTTTCTGTCTCTGATTCATTATTATTATGTCTTCAAAATATTGAATATCTAGGGCCCCTTTGACTGATAAACCTCAACTTCCAGGGAGCCATGCAGTATTTCTTTGCCTATGTAATATTGGATCTTAACATTTAAATCTTGCATTCATTCAGCCAATCACGTTAAGCTTGGCCAAATCTTTTGTTTCTATGTTAGGTCTTAATCACGATGCATTGAAAATTAGTGTTTTTGTTTATTTCTATTTCAGGATAGCTTTAGATATTGTTGAACTTTGTGTTGTATGTGTGTCTTAGGTGAAATGAGGAAGGCTGGAGTGGGTATGGGATTTAGGGTTAGAGGTCTAGATGAAAATTTGGCTCTTCCACATCCACTTAACCACTTATAAGGGAGCCAATAATATCTCTCTCACTGGATTGTTGTGAGAATTCAAAGAGATCATATATGTGAGGTCCTTTATAAATGGTCCTTTATGACCATTTGTAAATATGAGAATATAATTTTTCTCACTTGAGCATATAAATATATGAGACAATACATTTTGACTATCAGATATACTCACTCACTTCTTTATTTTCCCTTTCTTCCCTTTTCTTTTTTAAAAAAATTGTTTATTCTCCTCCCTTGTTAAAGAATGTGCATGTTGAATTGAAGTCCCTGGTAGCCTGAGTCTTCTAAGCTACAGGCCCCTTCAGAATGGAGTCCTGAAGAGTAAGAAAACCTTGGTTCAGTTTATTCATGGTGAAAGAATTGTTCTTTTCTCCTTAAATATGTATTTGTCCCTAAATCATACATTTAGATTATAACTAAGAATTTTTGTTGGGTCTTAATACAATGAAATATATTCTGGTTTTCAGACTCTTTCTCCTACTTAATATTTTCCCCACATCTTTCTTCGTCTAAGAATCTTTCATTTAACAGTGGTTGGCTTGTGCCTTGAGTACATCCACCACCTTCTTTGCTTTATTGTACCTTTGCTTGTGCCTTGAGTACATCCACCACCTTCTTTGCTTTGTTGTACCTTTACTTATTCCATCCTTCCTCTTGCAATTCCTTTTTAATCATGAAATACTTCACTATTATTAAGCCATGTTAAGCCTTATGTCTTCCATAAAGTCTTTTCAGACTACTGTGGCCAGAGTGATTATTCTGTTTTTTACATTCCTATGTAGTTATTACCTGTAATACTCATCTTTTTATTAGCTGAGAAGTGTGGAGTCCTTTTTTCTAGAAGCCTGTAAGAAACCTTTTCTTGTGTGTTACTTGCCCAAATTGATGTAGTCTTACTCATTACTGAAGCAGTAGTTGGTGGTAAGGAAGATATTACCATTATTGGTTTACATTAAACAGAGATTAAGTCTGAAGCTGGAGTGGAATGGATTTGGGGGAGTAAACTGCACTGTATACACAGTCAACCCCCCCCACCAGAATATATCCATGTAAATTTTTAAGAAATCTGAAGGCTTCAGAAATATTTCAAAAAATATGTCATTTCTTTATTCATTCTTAAATTTATGTATTAATTCTTTTAGTTATTTCCTACTATCAGGGGACTCATGTTACTGGAGGAGTCAGATAAATAATTTTTAGCAAAGTATCCTAAGTACTGTAATACAAGTGTAAGTAAGACGCTAAGGAAATGCTGGTGTCTTCCTGTTGTCCTACCACTTGTCAAGGCTAGTTCCCTATTACTTGCCCTGTTCTTTGGGTCTACCTCTATCCAACTGCCCAACTTTTCCTTAGCAATAAAAGAAGTGTAGTACAAAACCACCGATTGCAATTGGGGAGGACCTCTTTCCTTGTTGGAAAGTATAAAATACACAGTGATATAATGTCACAAATGTTTGCCTTTCATTGTGGTATAAAAAAAATCAGTGCTGTTCTGGGGGAGGACAACTTAAAAGCAATAAGAATCAATTCTTAATTTTTCTATAGATGGGATTTGCCACTATACTTTAAAAATATTTTTCTTTCAGTTTACTTCAGGCAACTTCTAGTTTTTCTAGTTGAGATGTGTGAATTTGACATATTATGTGACAGAATTTAAATGATAATATAAAGAGAATATTATTAAAAGGGTAGATTTTCTGTAGAACAATCATGCCAAAATAGGCAAATAAAAAATAGAATATATTCAACAGTTTAATTTTAATTACTTTTTACTAGCTACGTTTTTTACTTATATTCCATAGGTCTTCATCTTTTGTTTAGAAAAATCTATAGGGTAATTATGCTTCTTTAATCTTAGTAGAGAAATTAAAAGGAGAATTTTAATTTTAATTTCTTAGAGAATTATTAAAATGTACATTGAAAATGTATTAATAGTTCTCAAACTGGGCTTAACTGACAGATTGATTAGAAGCTGGGGAACTTATGTAGGGAAGTGGGAGGAGAGCCAGCCTTTTCTTAGACTATGCATATAGGTCAAGTGGGGATTATTTTATTGCACCTTTAGTTCTATTATGCTGAACTAGAATAGCTTTCTAACTGGTCTTCCATTCCCTCAGTCTTATCCGCTCTAATCAATCCTTCATTCCTCCAGCAGTTATCTTTCCAAAATGCAAATTTGATGTTACAAAGCTACTGTATACCATTCAATCAATTGTAAGAGTGATACAGAATCACACTTTGTTCACCTTTTACCTATCCAGCCTTTTCTCCAGCTTATACCTGATTATCTCCTCACTTGCTGTATTTCAACTGTATAACATTCTGCCACTGTCCAGGACATCTCATGCTTCAACATGTCTATATGCCTCTGCTCAGGCTGTTTTTCATAACTGGAATCCTGTTTTCATCCTGTATTCTGGCCAAATCCTAATTTCTTTCCAAGAGTCACTTTCCTGAACCATCCATGACTCGTACTGTCCATCGTGGTTGTCTCTCCTCAATCCATGGTACAAATAGCCTAGTTATTAATCATTAAATTGTATTTTGTTTCTTTCTATTTCCCAACTAGAGTAAAAACTCCTGTAGTTAATTTTACATATGTAACTCCAGCATTGACACAATATCAGGTGCATTGACACAGTAAGTATTTGTTGAATATTAAGAAAGTTTAGATTTTCAAGATTAGATTGAAAATGGCATTTAGAGTGCTTCTGTGGTATTTGGTTTTCTTTACAGTTCTTATTACACTGTAAAATATGAATATAACTTCTTTTAGAAATGGTTAAGAAGGATAAAACCATCATACTTTATTTTACCATTATTGTTAGTTTTGTCCCAGTTAGTGCTATTATCTCTCACCTCTATCTACACCTGTCCTCCTACTCTCTACTGAAGAGATATAAAACCTGCGAACCATGTATGCCAGGCTCCATTATTAGAAAGTTTTTGTTATGTACAGTCAAAGCAAGGCAATGGTCAAAGACTGGAAGGTGAGAGAAGAAGCTATTTATTTCCTTCTATTGGATGGCACACTCAGCATGCAGCAGGAATAGAGGACAACTGAAAGTGATCACAGGTGATCGTGTGTTCCAGTACCATCGGTGGGGGCTTGAACATCAGTAGTAGTATGGCCTCTGGTGAGCAATAACAGAGAAGTCCTGGTGGTAGCTGTGTCAGTGTTTCCAGAAGCTCAGCAGTGTTGTAGGCATGTGGGCCCCAGTCTAGCATGGTAGCATCCTGGCTTTGGTTTGCAACCCTGTTTTTGTTTTTCGCCTCAAAATACACTCCCTTCTTCCTTTTGCTCTCCTAATCCCTTCAACAACTATGTAATCATTTTCTTGTATTAAATTCCCTATGCTGGAAGTTTCTAGAGTAGTTTCTTCTTTCTTGAGTGGACAATAACTAGGAGTGGTCTTAGGAAACAATGTCAGAGATGAGAACTTGGGATTGTTTATCTGACTTGATTAGAACTGGACACAATAGGATATCATTGTCAGTAGAAAATCGCTGAGGCACGCAGGGACAGCTTACTTAAACTATCAACTTTCTTACTGGAAATGAAGTGCTTACTATTGGCAAAGTTTTGGGAAATCAAATGGAAGTTGTAATTGACTATTATGGTAGGAATAATGACTTCTTGGTCTCTGGGCTGTGTTGGCTGCTTTTGACTACACTAGAAAGTTTATAGAAAGGAATTATGAGTTCAGGGCTTTAAACTCTCAATTCAAGGATGATTAGAGAAACAGAGCTCCACGATAGACCCCCCAAGATTGTCTCATCTTTTATTGTTGCAGTACTGATGCAGCTGAAAATAAGAACCAAAATTCAATCCTGAGAGTTATAGGATCACAGTACAAGTTGAATTCACAGCCTCCTTTGCTTTTTTATGTGACAGATAAGAACTGAATGGTAGATAGGAATCATGAGAATTGGAATAAACATACATAGGAGGACTCAGATGAATGTGAGAACTTTGAACCCCAATTTCCTCTGTACCTCCTTTGCAGTTTCCCAGTGCTTTATTGTGGAACAGTCCCTTCTCCTTTCTCTGAGGGGATTAATTTCCCCCTGCTCGAAGATCCTGTAATGGCTTGCAATGAAAAAGTCTGAAGGTTTAGGGAGATAGGAGTGTTGTAGTGGATGTATCACGTGTGATCTACAGATACTTTCCTTATGAAAATATTGGGAAATATATTGGTGAAGGGAGCACCAGTGTCCTTAAAAATTTCTGGGATGGCTGTATTCTGATTGCCTTGGATGTAGTGTTAGATGCCACTATTGAATGTACTCTCTCATTTCAATGGAATGATGAAATCCCAGAGTGGCAGAGGCTGAGTGTCCCAGAATAACTGCTAGAGGCAAGGTGAGTACAGTTACTATAATGGGCAGAAGAGCCAGAGTGACAATCAGAATGTTCTGACGCCAATGTTGTAATCATTGATGGTGGCTAAACAGTCACTAAAATACAGCTTCTAGGATACAGAATCATTTTGGATCTTGTGAACAGATTTTCCCTCACCATAATAGAATATCATAGTCTCTTAGTTTCTTGTCCTGAGCCAGTTCATAGACTCAGAGTCCTTAAATGGGGGAGCTGGATTCCTTTGAGGATAAATGTTACTATTTCTATAAATATATACTGAAAAATTTCCTTCAAGTTGTCCCCAGTAGGATCTCAGTCATTTACCGGGGTAGTTGTACGTTATGGAAAGGGAAATCCTCAGCTTTTTCAAGGATTACCAGACATGGCCCTTAGTTGATCCTAATCCTTGGAGGGATCCAAAACACTACCATTTTTCTTGGTCAAAATTGGATCTTAATGGTGACCAAATGATTCCCTCCCCATCTCCCTCCCTTCCTTCCTTTTGTTTTCTTTTCTTTTTCTTATTTTATGACCTGAGTTTGTCTCACTGTAGATCCTTGAAGTCTTTGTATCTGCCTTATGGTCTTTGTCCCAGTTCTTGAATGCTTGCATCAAGTAAACATCCTCTGTATCTTGCAGAACTTTTATATTGGCTTTCTGAGCCATGGAATAAGAGACATTATGGTAGGAGGAGCCAAGTAAACCAAAAGTAATAATTGCATCAGAGGAATTTCAGAGATCAGTGTTACCATTAAATACTTGAGAAATTTAAAAGCAGAGGATTTTTTAAAATCATGTACATACTTTACTCACCTACTTGGCTTGTGCAAGTGGAGAATGGGCCTTGGAAATATATTTTATTTAAATTCAGTCAGGTTCCTACTCCAATTGCAGCTACTCTTCCAGATATAATCTTTTTACTAGAGCCAGTCATCTTGGTCTCTGGCACTTGGTATACAGCAATTGATCTTGCATATCCTTCCCCCCCCATATGAATTAGCTAGAATTACAATAAGCTGATTACATTCATCAGACCAAGAAAGCGGTATACTTTACGGTCAGGAATATGTAAAATCTGCTCTCTATTATTAAGCTAGTGGATATTAGAGTTATTTTAAAATGGCTAAGAAGGACAAGAAATTTTATGCTTTTTCCATTATTCATGTAAAATTTTAAGCCGAAGAACATTTGCTAGAACTAATAAAAAGTAGAAGAGGAAGGTGTTAATTAGTGCTTAAAGCAATGTTTGATTGGCTTCATCTGGAATGATTGTTCTTCTACAGTTAAAAAATAAAGCAAAACAAAAACAAAGCTTTAACACAAAAATTAGTTTTAAGCTGCAAAGTTTCTTGTCTCCTCATCCTTTCCCTTATCTTACCTGCTAAATTAAAAATCAGTGGTTCTTTATATTTTTTGTGCTATGGACTCCTTTTGTAGTCTGGTGAAGTCTGTGAATCTAGTCTCAGAATGTTTTTAAATGCACAGAATAAATGTGTAGGATTTAAAAGGAATAAGTTAGATTGAAATAGAACCACCAAAATATTTTAAAATCTCTAATATAGTAATGTGAATAATAATAATAATAAGACATAGCATTACTTCTAATAAGTACCATGACTTTGGAGTTAGTGATGAGCGTAACAGTTTTTCTAAGTATCTATGATTTCTGTTGGTCACAGGTACAGCTACTACTACTGCAATTTATTGTTTGCATTCATAATGGAGGGAAATTTAAAATTTTATTTAAATGTTAGTGAAAACAAATGTACGGTCTCTTTTTTATCCAAATAAATGGACCTTATCTCCTGAATTCTGTTTGTTGAACTCTGGTGGCAGAGAGGTTCATGAACCCCACTTGAAGAACTTCTGCTCCAAATAGATTTATATAACTCAATGACAATGAAAATGAATATTTATTTTCTTTTGAACATATTTGCTTAACTACATATTTTACCACAATGTTTTATTTACTTTATGGGAAAATAAAAACCTTTGTAACAGAATGGAAAGAAGAGACTGAGTCTATGTGAATGAGTATTAATTTTTTAATCAGTGAGATACCACATAGCAAATTAACTCTTTGCACTGGGTTACATGGCCCCCCAAGTCACTGAAGCTTAATGCCTATTATAACTGTTGAGGGTGAGAAATCCTATTATGGTAATTCAAACGTGGGACCTTGAAGAGGTGAATAGATGGTAGGACCATGCTGTAGTGAATGGATTAATAATGGTGGTCAGGGGCCTAGTTGTGAGGGTTTTAAAAGGAGAGCAAGTGAGTCTTTTTCTTTCTCTGCTTCCGTCATTTCACAATGTGATACCCTGTGTCACTGGAGTCACTACCAAGGAAGAACCTCGCCAGATGTGTTCCCTGGATTTTAGATTTCCCAGCCTCTGAAACTGTAAGCAATAAGTTTTGTTTTCTTATAAATTACCCAGTTCCAGGTATTTTGTTATAGGCAACAGAAATGGACTAATACACTCTGGTGCCTTACAGATGTTTAGGAGCGAAGTCAGTATGAGCATACACTCTGTTTTCTTCCATTTTATCAGATGGTCCAAGCTCATTTACTTGTAATGCTCAACTCATCTGCCCACATACCATTTAAAATTTTTGTTTGTTTCCAAAAGATTAACTTCTTACAATAATTTTCACTAATTGCCTGGTGTAAAATTCTTACTAGGGTATTTAAAAATGTGTTATTTGTTGTACATTTGTCAGCTTACTGAAATAAAACTGCAAATAATGAAAACAATTGTGTTTTGCCCACTATAGCTATGAAATAATTTCTACATTTTTCCTTCCTTGTCTCCAATCTCAACCCCAAATTATGGCAATTTAACAAGCATTTCAAGAAGTATTGTGTTTATTCGATTATTTGCAGGTGGGGCTCTGTACTTTAGTCTTCAAATCAGTGGTTAATTTGATGATGTACTAGTTTATATTTAGCAAAATGAAGCATAACAAGCTCAGCTGAAAAATGATTCTTGTTTTAACCCGTATCTTCACACAGCTGTTTAAATACCATATTGTACTTTTTTTTCCCCTTTCCTTATTTAGGATGACACACGGTGCTTGTGTAATCTTTGTTTATTTCAAGCTGGCATAAAAGAGTGTTTCTCAGCAAATTGGAGGCAATTTGCAAAACTGAAGGATATTTTTATGAGTTCAGGCCAAGGAAAATTATTGTCAAAGAATGTGTCTTTTTATTCTCAAAATTTCTCCTGAGATTTTTTTTATG
This sequence comes from Galeopterus variegatus, assembly GCF_000696425.1. NCBI lineage: Eukaryota > Metazoa > Chordata > Mammalia > Dermoptera > Cynocephalidae > Galeopterus > Galeopterus variegatus. The sequence continues at coordinate 427,168 of NW_007726138.1, read as the reverse complement.
ATAATGCTGTGTTTCAGGGTTTATGACAGAAATACTTTTTTTCATATGTTCCATGCACTTTTCTTTCTTTTTTATGATGAAACCATTAAAGTAAGATTGGCCAGGAAAAGTCACATGTTTTAAAATTGCAGTCGTTTACTCTATGCAAATTAAGAATTTTATATTTTTCTTCCTAAAAATTTTTTTGTTCTCCATATACAGATATAAAGCCTGACTAAAAGATAAGAGAGTTTATAATTTTTTTGGAACTGCTTTTATTTATTTATTTTTTTTACTGTTCTGCCCCATCCCCACTGTCTACCTCCTCCACCCTCAGACCCCTTATCAACAAGACTCAAAGTTTTCTTTTATATCAAGTGAACCAAACAAAACCTTATCTTTGGATTTCATTGTTTTATTTGCTCATATAAATTTATTTAACTTTCATATTTTCATGAAATGTAGTATAATATTTTCAGATAGTCCCATTTTGTCACAATACATCTGTGAAATAGGATACTGCCATGTCTAGACATTACATCTGTTTTAGGCATGGGATTCTTTCCTCTATATTGGCTGATTTAAGCAAATAATCCTTTAGTCAATGAATACAATCAAGATTGGAAGCATAAGGAATGGAGATGTAGGAGCAAAGTTATAACTTACATGACCGAGTTGAAGTACATCAGTGTAATTGTTCTATGTGGTAACACAAATCAGTTTACATCTCTATTTCCTAAAATGTGTAGTGTTGCTTAAAATGTTCAATTATATTATATACCAATTTCAATTCTCTTAATATCAGGACTGATTTTGGCTGATTTGTACTTAGTTTTTTATTTGTTAGAACTGTTGTATTTTTGTCTTATTACTAAACTTGAAGCTAGCAACAGGAAACACTATCCTATAAACTATTATACCAATAAAAGTTTTACTGCTATGGTCATTTCAAAGGAAGTCAGAAATACAATGGGAGTGTATAAGAAATAGTTCCAAGTAAGAAAAAAAATCCTGTCAAAGAATAAAGACAAGTTGTGTAAATTATAAATATAGTAAAACTTACAGGGAATGTAGTGACTTGAAAATTATTTACTTAATTAATAAATAATATTTATATACAATATAATAATAAATATTGTATGTGTAATAATATTTTATAATTGTACATTAAGTTTTCATAGAAAGTTAAGCTTTATATGTTGTATTATGCATGCATAATTGGGGGAAGTGATTATTACTCCGGACTGTTCTATTTTTTTACCTACTGTGAGGTAGATAATTACAGTTTTTATCTAGTAGTATTTTATAATAGATTATGGCACACATAAACATGTTTATTGCAAAGTTCAGGACTAAAATATCTAAATGAAAATAGAAGGAATGGAACCAAAAATCAAAACTTAGTGTCTTAGTAGTAAATGCTGTTACAGTAAGAATAACAAAAGAAGTAATAACGTCTGTGTAACCGCCAAATATTAATCACTTTTCAGACTCTTATTTCAAGCGTTATTTTAAGGCAAATACTGAAAATCCTTAAATTGTAAAAGACTTTTTAGGATTTAAAAACGGTACTAATTTTTGTAACAATTTAAGATCATGGATATATGCTTATTTCTTTTTTAAAGAAATAAGATATTTATCTTTTTAAAAAGATAAAAGACTTTTTAGGATTTAAAAAACGGTACTAATTTTTGTAACAATTTAAGATCATGGATATATGCTTATTTCTTTTTCGCTTTTGAGTTTTCTTGTCTTCATTCCATTTATTTGGAAAATGGACTAAAATGATAAACTAAGAACTAAAAATTTACTTAGAAAATAGTTCTTACAATTAACCAGTTCTTTTAAACATCAGAGAAGCTCTTTTTGTAATGAGGGATCAATTCCGTAAGCATAAATTTAAAAACATAATGCTAATATATACTGATGATCATTTTGCTGAAGGTAACAGGATCTTAATCCTGTTAATTTCTTTATTTCCCCTAATTCAACCCAAGGGATAAAAGTTAGAAAACATCATTAAATTGAAATGGTTCCTAAAGTTGGCTATGGTGCATTATTTTACAAGGAGAGCCCATCATTACAGAATCTTGGTCAGTAACCCCTTTTCTAGATTAAACACACACACACACACACACACACACACACACACACACACACACACACACATACGAGTCTAGTGATCATCAATGTGATCCCATAGATGAAAATGAAAGCTTTTAAAGTTTCTGAAAACCTGTTGTAAATACGAGATAAATAAGATCAAATCAATGCTAGAATTCTAATAGACATTATTTTTAGAGCAGTTTTAGGTTCATGGCAAAATTGAGCAGAACATAACATGCTCTGTCCCTGTACAGTTAACTCTTGAACAACATGGGTTTGAACTGCATGGGTTTACCTATACACAGATAATTTTTCAACTAACCTGGATCAAAAATACAGTGTTCATGGAATGTGGAACCTGCATATAGTGAGGGTCTACTTTTCATATCCACAGATGCAGGGTCTCCAGGGGTGACTGCAAGACTTGAGTATCCTCAGATTTTGGTTCATGTTGGGGGGAGTGTGGGTCCTGGAACCAATCTTCTGCAGATATGGAGGGACAACTGTAATGCACAGCCTCACTCATTATCAACATTCCTGCCAGAGTGGTACATTTATTACAGTTAATTAGTTGACAGTGACACATGATTATCACCTAAAGTCCATAGTTTACATTAGGGTTCACTCTTGGTGTTGTACATTCCATGGGTTTGGACAAGTTTATAATGACATGTATCCACTATTACTGTATGCAGAGCAGTTTCATTGCTTTAAAATTCTTCTGTGAATTTTGAACTATTTTTTTCTGAGTATTAAAATTATATACTTCCACTTTGAAAAATATGGAATAGAATGAAGAAGAAAGTGAAAAGATGGTCATTATATACATTTTGATCTGTCAGTTTTATTTATTTATTTTTTTGTCTTTTTGTCTTTTTCCGTGTCCGGCAACGGATTGCAACCCTCAGTGTTGCCCCCGTACCGGACCGGGGACCGGCAACGGGATCGCAAACCTCGGTGTTGCTCCCGCGCCTCGCTCAGCCAGTGAGCGGGAGCCGGTCTGTATGTGGGATCCGAACCCTCGGACGGGAGCGCCGCCGCGCTTCCCAAGCGGCGCACTATCCAGTGCGCCACTGGGCCGGCCCTGTCAGTTTTATTTAAACAAAGATATCGAAATGATCCCTGCAAATTTGAGATATCTTATTTTACCTTTCATAGTAGAGACCTATTATATGTATGCCTGACATTTGTGATAGTTCCTAGAAGGTATCTACCACCTCTTCCCCTCCGTACTCTTTAATTCCACCAGTTTTCCTCAGAAGCTGCTTCACCCAATTCTCAACAAATTCTCTTACAAAAATTTGTGTAAAACGCTTCAGGTAGAGAGCAACAGAATAGAGACCCATTGGGATAGTGATAGTCTCATAGGGAAGCTGTTGGTTCGAGGACCAAGTTGTAGGATAATGTATTATGTGATATTACTGATGTGTAAATGAGTAGTAAGTTATTACTTTGTCATTGCAGGTTAGCCCCAAGGAAATGGATGTCTTTCAAAGCTTCACTGAACTTCAGGCTGCTGCCATTCTAGGTTGCTGCTAAAATGCCAATCCTTTTCCAATAATCTGGCCCTCTCCTCTGCTCAATTCATACGCTTCTCTGATTTTTTTCTCTGCCCAACTTCCCACTCTTTCTAACCCTTGCATCCCTTTTCAGACCCCATTTCATAGTAAATCAAAGAACCCCCCCCCCCACCTGCCCTCCCAAAAAAGACAAATTTGTTTTTCTGTATTCTTATACTTAGATAGTCATACTTTCAACTTTTTATTTCTGGGCTTTCCTTTGATAGATGTCATGTAGATTATTCTTTGAGTACATTTGTTTTTTATTTTTGTTGTTTTGAGGAAAATAGGAAGACTCATCTTTAAACTTTCTAACTCACATTTCCTTTTAACTTTTACATTTTTTTTAAAAAATTGGGGAATACATTTACTGTGGAGGTCCCATCTTTTTCTTTTCTTTTAAAATTAAAGTGTGATTGATTATACATATTTTTTGGGTACAATGTTGACTACCATCACCAGTGTACAACATATGTTGATCAGATCCATATTATTAACATATTCATTATTATAAATCATAATTATTCTTTATGCCCCTTATCCAGTCTTTCCCTCCTCCCATCTCTAATAGCCATAAATTTGTTCTCTTGTTCGGAAAGATTAATGTATTATCTTGTGGTCTTTCCTTTTTCTTTTCTTTCTTTCTTTTCTCTCTCTCTCTCTCTTTTTCTCTTTCTTTTCTTTTCTTTCGTTTTTGTGTTGCTATAACAGAATACCTGAGACTGGGTGATTTATAAAGAAAAACAACATTTATTGCTTACAGATTCTGAGGCTGGGAAGTCCAAAGTCCATCTGGTGATGGCGACACTGACCCAGGGGTCTCACATTGTAAGATAGTGGAAGCAGAGATTGCAGAGGGAGAGACAGACAGACTCTCCTCTTCTTTTAAAGCCCTCAGAACCATGCCACTGACCACCATTTTTAATCCATTCACTATTCTTTGGTCCTACAACCCAACCACCTCTACAAGACCCCACCGTACAATTACCATAATAGGATTTCCCACCCTCTTTACAGTCATAGTGGGGGTAATTTTCTAATACATAAAACTTGGGGGACACTATTCAAGCTTCAATAAATTTGGAGGGGGCATAATTCAATCCACTACTCACTCTTTTCTTTCTTTTGTCCTTCCTTCCTTCCTTCCTTCCTTCCTTCCTTCCTCCCTCCCTCCCTCCCTCCCTTCCTCCCTTCCCCCCTTCCCTTCCCTTCCTCCCTTCCTTCCTTCCTTCCCCTCCCTTCCTTCCTTCCTTTCCCTCCCTTCGTTCCTTCCTTTCCCTCCCTCCCTCCCTCTCTTCTTTCTTTCTGTCTCTTCTTTCTTTCTTCTCTTTCTTTTCTTCTCAGCCCCCTTACGAGTGCAAATATGTGAATTTTTCTTTCTGAAGTAACACGTGGGTCATTTTGATTTGGGTCATTGATGTTCAGGTAATTTATTCTCCTCTTTCCAGGTTTTATATACTGTATACAGACAGTCCCTGACCTACAATAGTTTGACTTACTATTTTTCACTTTACAATGGTGCACAAGTGATCCTTATTCAGTAGAAACTGTAGTTAGAATTTTGGTCTTTCTGGGGACTAGTCACATGTGATACAATACTCTCTTGATACTCTCTCATGATGCTGGTCAACAGCAGTGCTGCAGTTCCCAGTCAGCTGAGTGATCATGAACCTGAGCTGATACTCTACAGTGTACTGTTTTGTCATATGATTTTGCCCAACTGTAGGCTAACATGTTTAAATTAGGCTAAGCTAGGCTACAATGTTCAGTAAGTTAGATGTACTGAATGCATTTCTGAAAACAATATTTTCAATTTATAATGGGTTTATTGGTACATAATACTATTGTAAGTTGAGGAGCATCTGTGTATATGTGTATTTGTAAATAATAAATATGTGTGTGTGTACATATACACACACACTGGTTCGCAGTATTTCTACAAATGGCTGAACATTACATTTTCACTCTTCCCAATGCGTTCTTTCTCAGGTGTTAATTGCATTTCCATTTTTGGCACAATATTTACTATTGTTCTCTTTCTCCACTCTACCACCATTAGCATATTTTCGCTTTGGAAAAAGCTATCTCCATAAATACTGTGGCATTTATTTTCTGTAAAAGCTTTAGCTGCACATTTTATTTGGACATTGATTTCTCATCATATGACAGAAATGGCAAGGTTAGCATTTCAGGAGAGTTTCTTTTCTGTTAACAATATCTTCATTCTCTCATTAGTTTAATTCATGATAATAATCCAGACAAGCTTTGACCATTAAGTCCTTTTAGGCAGCAATGTTTCCCAAAGGCCTTTCTTCGTTTTTAAATAATTAGTTTCTTCAATTCATTTTAGTGTATGAAGTTAATAGTATAAGGGAATTCATTTTCTTTCTGATGCAATAAATCTTCCATTAATGTATGAGATTAACTTTTATATATTTTTTCTTTTTCCATAGCACTGACTGTCAGAATATCCCATAGGGTCTTTCATTCTGTTCAGACTGAAGCTCTTTTGACAGGGTATGTGGTTTTAATAGTTATTCCCTTAATTCTGTTCCTTCCTTCATACCTTTTCCTTTTACGGCAGAGGAAATGATGAGATCTCTCCAAAAAGCATTTATGAAATCCCTGAAGAACCCTAGAAAAGGTGCTGAGATTGATTTCTTTTGTTTCCTTTTTAAAAAATGCACAAGGAAATTTGTGAAGCTCATATCTTTGGGAAGCTTAGTAGTAAAAGACTGTCTACTCAGTTTTGAAAAATTGCTTTGTTATTGTCATTATTATTTCTGACAAATGGATCAGGTATAGTTTCAAATAACAAGAGAATTGATCTTAAGTTATTTCTCCACAATTATGAAGGGAGTCTCATAGAAAAAAATGCAGGATGTCCTAACTTTGCAGAGTCATTATCACAGAAATAAAATCCCAAAGTACTTTATAGAGATAAGTAAAAGCATTGCAGAAATAAATAATCGAGATTGGCTGCTTCCAAACTGTGAGTATGTGTAAGTAAATAAAAAAAACAACTTGCTTTATGAGACTGAGTAATTTAATTTAAAATCAGTGTGCTCAAAGAATGATCTACATGACATTTATCAAAGGCCAAAGCCAAAGATTTATTGCACTGATTTTTGTGTGATTTTGTCTTGAAGGAAGGGCTGAGAACACATTCATACTTCATGAATATTTACTAGTTAATGTAATGGTGAAATGACTTGTAATACATAGTAAATGCTGTTTTAATTTTTCAGGTTTCTATAGGCCCTTAGATTAAGAAAAATCAAAGCACTTTGAGGACACTTAGAGTAGAACATGGCATTCAAAGTGGGAAAATGTATAGTTAGAAACACATTTACATTTAAAAACATTTATGTCTTGATATCTACACAGTTTCAGAATTCCAAATGATATTTATGTAAGGCCATTTTTCCTTTTCTAAAATTTCAAGAATGGTGGCAAAGAAAGCAGTGTAATGAGCTGTCATGAGGCTAGTGGGGTATAATTATGTTTGAGAAGGAAATTCAATGAATTGTATATTGGGGGTTTTGGTTACTGGAGCCCAGTGTGAAGCTAATGATGTTGTAGCCCAAGTAATTGTCTCACAAATGAGTCATGTTGAGAAAACCCTCCTTAAAATCTATTCTATGTCATACCTTTTACTGATATAGCAACATTTTTCTTTGGGACTGGAGCTAGAAGCAATCAAACAAAAGATGCTAGGTAATAAAGATTTTTATAGTTGCCATGATCTCCACCAGTGAAGCCAAAGAAACAAAAACAAAAGTGTTCTTCATTTTAGTACTTTTTTTTTTTTTCCTTTTTTTGTCTTTTTTACTGACCGGTAATGGGATTGCAACACTCGGTGTTGCGCCCGCACCGCGCTCAACCAGTGAGCGGGAACCGGTCTCCACATGGGATCCGAACCCTCGGCGGGAGCGCCACCACGCTCCCAAGCGGCGCACTCTCCAGTGCGCCACCGGGCCGGCCCTTCATTTTACTACTTTTTGATGTGATGACTAATATTCTGCCACTTAGTAGATGTGTGTAACCTTAGTTAGGTCATTTAACCTCTGTATGTCACAGTTTCCTAATTTACAAAGTGAAGGCAGTAATAGCACCTGCATAGTTATTATTATTCATACTAGACTTCATAAATAGGGACTGTTAATTTATTCAGGAAATATTAATTAAGACTCTGCTCTGTGCCAAACACTATTCTAGGTGCTGAACATACAATAATGAACTGGGCAGACAAGGACCCTGTTCATATGGAAGTTCTGTTTTAGTTTGGGAGGTCAGGAAGGCAATTTAGGAACAAGTAAATAAGTGACAAAAATATCAGGTAGTGCTAACTGCTGTATAGAGGATTAAACTAGGGTGATGGGATAGATCAGGTAGTCAAGGTAGTCTTTTCTAAGGTGACATTTAAGTTGAGAGCTGATGACAAAGAACAAATCTTGTAAAGATCTGTGGCGAGCATCCCAGTGAAGAGTTTCTAAGATGTGCTCAGACAAGAAAAAGAAGACTGGTGATGCTAATGGGCATGAGCAGTATGATGTATAACCTGAGAGGCTGGATAGGGCTCTGTGAGCTGGATAAAGAGTTAGGATATTATTCTAAATGTGGCAAAGAGCTCTTGGAGAGTTTTTAAACAGGAGACTAGTATAATCTATTCACATTTTAAAAACTATTTTGATTAAGACCTATTGCCTATTGTATAGCTACAGTATTTATGGCAACGTGTTATTGGTGAAGGGATAGACACATAGATCAATGGCACAGAGTATGAAACACAGAAATAGACCTACACAGATATGGCCACCTTAAGTTTTGACAAAGGTGCAAAAGCAATTCAATGGAGGAAGGATAACCATTACAACAAATAGTGCTGGAATAACTGGACATTTACAGGTGAAATAATGAACCCTGACATAAATCTCACACTTTGTACAAAAATTAGCTCAAAATGGGCCAGTGACTTAAATGGACCACTGAAGTATAAAACTTTTTTTGGGGGGGAAGATAAAATCTTCAGATCTATGGCTAGGCAAAGAGATTTTAGATTTGATACCAAAAGCATGATCCGTAGAAAGAAAGACTGATAAATTTGCCTTCATTTGTTCTCTGAAAGACTCTTGTTAAGAAAATAGAAAGATAAAGTATAGACTAAGTGAAAATATTTGCAAACCACATATCCAACAAAATCTAGTATCTAGGATATTTGAATAAGTATATTTATAAGATATACAAAAATTATATCTAGGATATATAAGTAACTCTCAAAACTTAACTGTAAAAAACCAAACATTCCAATTAGGAAATGGGCAAAGATAAGAAGAAACATTTTACCAAAGAGGATATACGGATGGCAAATAAGCCCATAAAAAGATGTTCAACATCATTAGTCATTAGAGAAATGTAAATTACAATCACAATTAGTTACTACACACCTATCAGAATAATTAAAATAAGAAAGTAACACCACCAAGTGCTGGTGAGGATATGAAGAAATTGGATGACTCATACGATGCTGGTGGGAATGTCAAATGGTACAGCTACTCTGGAAAACAGTGTGGCAGTTTCTTATAAATCTAAACATGCTGTTACTGTATGACCCAGCCGTCGCATTTTTGGATATTTATCTCACAGAAATGAAAGCTTATGTTCACATAAAAACATATACATGAATGTTAATAGCAACTTTACTGATAATAAGCCTAAACTGGAAACATCCCAGATGTTCTTCAATGGTGAATGGTTAAATAAATTGTGACACGTATGTTCCATGGAATCTTGTTCAGCACTAAAAAAAAAATGGTACACAAAATAACTTGGCTCAGTCCAGAAGGAATTATTCTGCATCAAAGTAAACCAATCACCAAAGGTCATGTACTGAATGATTCCATTTATATAACATTCTTGAAATGACAAAATTGTGAAATGAAGAACATTAGTGGTTGCCAGGAGTCAGGACCAGGAGTTGGGGATCAGGGAGGAAGGAGGTGGTTGTCTATGAAAGGACAACAGGCGGAATCCTTGTGGTAATGGAATTTGTGTCTTGACTGTGTCAATGTCAATATCCTGGTTGTGATTTTGGTATTATAGTTTTGCAAGATGTCACCACTGGGAGAATCTTGGTGGAGGGTACATAGGATCTGTCTGTACTATTTCTTACAACTGCATGTGAACCTGTAATTATTTCAAAATAAAAAAGTGTAATTAAAGAAAAAAAACTCCTTTAGTATTTTGGCTGATACTGTATGGAATGTATGGTCTCCAGTCCTAATAATTATGGTTTAACTGGTGGGTTCTGTGTCTTATACTTTTAGAAAGACCTACAGGTGATTCTACTGTGCAGACAGGATTGAGAACCTCTTCAAAGCTGCAAACAAATCCCTGTGGGCTTTTAAGTACAGGATGTTATCCATGAGTTATTTAGGTTGTGATATTTCTTACAGGGATTCAACTCTGCATGTCTGTGACCTGATCCTAGGGGACCAGTGTCACTTCCTCAACTGAGCACCACCCAACTGAGAATGTCTGAGATATCTATATGTCTTTATATATCTCAATATTTTTCCCTTCAAAGTAAATTTTACTCTTTTTCTCCCTGAGGTGCATTCAGCTTTCATTTCAGACACCTGTTGAAATAATTACTTTCTGTACTTGTAGTTACTGTAATTGTCAGCACAGATGCAGCCACTGCTTATTTGTGCTTGTGGATTGTTGTTAGTCCTTTTGTTCTCCTTTCTCTTTGAAATGGGCCCTGGCTGGGCAATAAAATACTACGTGTAAACAGAACACATTTAAGTCTTTTCACATGGTAGCTGCAGGATTCTACTTTAAAAAACCCCAATGCTTAATTCACATGTGATTCCTCTTTTGAGTGCATGTTGCTTATAGTCAGAAACTACAGTGAACTGTTACATTGTGAATAAGTTTAACACTTTATTTTTCACAAGACCTACTTTCTGTCTTTTTAAAATAGAGAGGCACGCATTTCTTTTTCTTCTGCTTCAGCTATACTTTTCAACAATATTCTTGCAAAACCCCACTAATAATAGGTTTGTACCTGCTCCTGAAAGTGCCAAACTCGTTTAATTTTCTAATGTCTAAATTATGACGTCTATCCAAGACTTGTAATCATAATATCTCATTTATCAACATGATGGAAGCTCTTTCTAAAATGTATTTGGTATTTCTGTGTGTGTGTGTGTGTGTGTGTGTGTGTGTGTGTGTGTGTGTGTGTAACACACTAGTCGGATGTCATTGCGTTTGTCTCTCTTCTTCTTATGTCTCTGTCATTATTATACACCTATAATTTATGGTTCTAGTAATTCAAGACAAATAGTGAAGTATGTAGGTTGTTCCGTTAAGTAAAGCATGGTCAAGACAGTTTTGCCTTTGGACTGTACTTTATGACCTCAAGTGCACAGAATTTGTCTGCTTATGACATACTCTCTTTTTTTTAAAAATGGCTTTATTGAGATACAGTTAATATACCATACATTTCACGTATTTACTTTTATATTTCAAATGACTTTATTAAAAAAAATTTTTTTTCCTACCGGTAAGGGGATCGCAACCCTTGGCTCTGTGTCATCTGCATGACACTCAACCAGTGAGTGCACCAGCCATCCCTATATAGGATCTGAACCTGCGGCCTTGGCGCTATCAGCACCGCACTCTCCCAAGTGAGCCATGGGGCCGGCCCCTTAATTTTTTAAATTTTTAAAATTTTACTTCTCCATATACATTGTAGTTGATTTTCATGCCCCTTTACCTATTCCTCTCCCCCCCCTCCCCTCCCCCCCATCATATCTGTTCACTTGACTTAAATAGTTCAAGGAATTTTTGTGGTTATACTGTTAGGACATACTCTCAATCGTCTATCAGTATTAGCCCCTCATTTATTTTATTTTAGTTTTCCTTTTTTTCATTCTGTGGGCATTCCTCTCCCTCCTTCAAATATCTATGTAAAGTATTTAATGCATATCCCTACAATTTGCTCTCCATCATTTTATTTAGACCTATGTGTATCCTTGAAATAAGAATGTGCTGTTTTATTTTGTAATAGTTAGTTATTTTTAATTGTACGTATTTGTAGGGATACAGTATTCAATTTTTTTTTAAACAAACATATAGCATTTAAACGGTTTTAAGGTTTTAACATCAGTTCATTAAATCCTCACAACAACCCTGTGAGGCAGGCACTCTTACCCTTATTGGCACGGGAAGGTTGAGTGACTAGCCTAAGGGTACATAACCCCAGAGGTGTGGAGCCAGGATTTCAACTTAGGCTGTTTGGTTGTAGAATTCATACCCTTAACCAGTATAGTAAACTTCTCCATTAATATGAAAGTATTGTGCTATGAATCCCACTTGTTTTTCCCCCTTTTCCGTGTTGCCATGTATATTAAATTCATGACCTTTACGAGTTGCTGCTTGATCTTCTGTTGTGAGCATATACCACATTTTACAAAAATCAACTTTATTGAGGTATAGTATACTCATACATGCAATAAAATAATCTCATTTTGAGTATACAGTTTACTGAGTTTTGACAAATATATACATCCCTGTAACCAACATCACAATCAATATATAGAACATTCCCTTCACCCCAAGATGTACCTTTGTGTCCCTTCCCAGTCAATTCTACCCCAACTCCCAGAAACCACTCATCTGTCACAATGGATTAATTTGCTATACTAGATTGTGTGTGTGTGTGTGTGTGTGTGTGTGTTTACTTATGTGTTTATTTTTATTTTTTGGCAGCTGGCCGGTAAAAGGATCTGAACCCTTGAACTTGATGTTATAACACTGTGCTCTAACCACCTGAGCTAGCTGTCCTGCCTAGATTTTGTATAAATGGAATCATGCAGTTTGTATGTTTTGAGTCTGGCTTCATTTGTTCAGCTTGCTTTTGAGATTCATTCATGCTGTTGTTTGAATCATTAGTTCATTTCTTTTTATTAGGTGCAATTTTTCATTGTAGGGGTGTACCATTATTTGTACCATTTACCTGTTGGTGGACATTTTGGTTGTTTCCACTTTTGGGTCAGTGTTAATAAAGCTGGTGTGAACACTTGTGCTTAAGTATTTGTGTTGACATATGTTTTCATTTCTCTTGCATAAATACCTAAGAATGGAATTCTTGGGTCTTATGATAAGTATATGTTTGACTTTATAAAAATCTGCCAAAATGTTTTACAAAGTGGTTGTACCATTTCACACTTTTACCAGTAACAAGTAAGAGCTTGAGATTCTCCACATTCTTGACAACTCTTGGTATAGTCAGTCTTTTTATTTTTTAATTTTGAAACAATTGTAGAGTCATAGTTGCAAAATTAATACAGGGAGATCCTGTGTATATTTCACCCAGTTTTCTCCAATAGTAACAACATGTATAATTTTAGTACAATATTAAAACCAGGGAATTGACATTGGTACAACCCATAGACTTTATTCATATTTCACTAGTTTTACATACATTCATTGTGGTGTTCATGTGTATATAGTTCTTTGAAATTTGTCACATGTGTAGATTTGTGTAATTATCACCACAATCAAGATTCAGAACTTTTCCATCATCACAAAGATTCCTTTTGTTACCTTTATGTTTGCACCCATCTGTCTTTGCTCCCTTTCCCCCTTTCACTTTTTTTGTGAACCTCTGGCAAATACTAATTTGTTCTTCATCTCTATAATGTTGTCATTTTGAGAATATTATATAAATGGAATCTTTTCACTCAGCACAATGCCCCTGATATCCATCCAAGGTGGTGTGTTAAATGTATCAATATATTCTAGTAGTAGTATGGATGTAGCACAGTTTGACCTACCATTCATATACTGAAAGTCATTTGGGTTGTTTCTAATTTTTGGTTATTTTGGGGGTTTTTTGGAAGAAAAAGTTATGAACATCCATGTACGTGCTTCTGTATGGAAATAAGTTTTTATTTCTCTGGGGTAAATGTCCAGTAGTGTGAGTGATAGATCATACTGAAAGTCTGTGTTAAGTTTTTGTTTTCTTTTCTTTCCTTTTTTTTTAACAACTGCCAAACTGTTTTCCAGAGTAGCTGTACCATTTTATATTCCTACCAGCAATGTATGATTATCCAATTTCTCCATATCCCAATGCTATTGCCATTAGTTTTTCTTTTAGCCATTCTAATAGTTGTGTAAAATATCTCATTTTGGTTTTAATTTGCATTTCCTTAATTGCTAATGATGTTGAACATCTTTGCAATGCTTATTTGCCATTTCTGTGTCCTTTCTGGTAAAATGTCTGTTTGTGTCTAGTATTATCAGTTTCTAATCTTAACTATTCTAGTGGCATGTGTTGGTATCTCACTGATCTTAATTTTTGTTTTGCTGATGAATTTGGATGTTGGACATCTTTTCAAGTGCTTATTGATCATCTTCTTTTGTGAAGAAGTCAGTTCAGATTTTCTTGCCCTTATTTAAGTTGGTTTGTCATCTTATAAAGTAAGGATTCTTTACTTCTAGATACACATCTTTTGTCAGATACGTGTATTGCAAATATTTTCTCTAGTATGGCTGGCATTTTTCATTTTTAAATGATGTGTTTTGAGAGTAAAAATATTTAATTTTGAAAAATTTCAATTTGACCGTTTTTTTCTTTTATTATTAGTGCTTTTTACATCCTTTTAAATAAATCCTTGCCTATTCAGAGGTCATGAAAATTTTCTCCTCCGTTTTCTCCTATAAGTTTTATAGTTGTAGATTTTACATTTAGATCTTAGATCCATTTAGAGTTAATTTTTGTTCACATGCCAAATTTTTATTATCCAACCCCCTCATGATTTTTATTTAGTTTTACTTGCATATAAAACACTGATGAAATATTGTCATGTGTGGCTCCATGTGGATAGGTGGAAAAGTATCTCTGGGTGGTAAAGCATGTACATATTAATTTCACTAAGTGTATGCAAATTGCCATCCACAATGGTTTTGTATATTTATGCTCTTGCTAGTATGGCAGGAGGGTTTGTTTTCTTTACTTTGACTTCTTATGAATAATTATATTATATAAGATATTTTCTTCACTTGCTTCCAAACTCCTATTTCATGTTACGTTGTTCTCAGCATGCTTCTCTGTGAACAGTATTGTGATTCCTTTCCAATTTGCTTATTCTAATCTTTTGTAGAAGGACAAACTTGTACTCTTCACCTGTGCAAGTTGTGTCTGAACTATGACTACATGGGTTGAGTGTGAAAGCCTGAGGGCTGTACCATTAGTTCAGTGTGTAGGCTTTGTGATACCTGTTTTGCCAACTTAACCTTCCTTTTGTCACATTTTTGTTTCTCACCTGTGGTCCTTATTTTTCATGATGCTGAATTTGTGACCTCAGGTAAGTGAGATATTAATGTATGTAATTAAGTGCCAAATTGTGTGAAGGTAATTTGCTAATATAGTTATAAATGCTGTATAATTTTAGGTGAAAATATATGGGAACAGATGGTGAGGTGAGCAATAATTTCAGTTCCTTATTAGAGGTCACATCTTAAAAGTCTCCTATCTAGTAAAGGACAAAACCATCACATTTATAAATATGCTGCAAAATGCTGTAATATGCAGTTTGAAACTTCATGTATTACAGGAAAAACATATTGAACAGATGTTTCAAGTCATAAGGGCTGCAGTATAAACCAGTTGAATTTACATAATGATTTCATGGGCTAAAATATTAGTTATCTTCTCACTGATTGAAAAGTCCATTTATTGCTACATAACATTTAGCTGGGGTAAGAAATACCCATACTAATCTTCACTCTGAAATACAGACTGAGAAAATTACATATGAAAATAAAATATTCCATTTTTTAGTTCTTTGGTAAGTTCTTTGAATATTAACATTAGTTATGAGTTATATTTATAGAAACTGTCAGTTGCATTAAATGTCATTTGCGTCTGGTGAGCATTATTTCCCAGTATCGGCAATTTAGCCCAGTTTTGGTATCAACACTGGAAAATACGGGGAAATCTTTGTGAACTATTGACAAGGTTCTAATGGTTTCTTTGTTGCGTTTGCTTCTGTGCATTGGATGCCCCACAACCTCACTGAGGCTTAATCCCCACTGTAACTGTTCAGGGTGGGAAATCCTATTATTGAAAGGTGGGGCCTTGAAGAGGTGATTAGATATTAAGACCATTCTGTAGTGAATGGATTAAAAATGGTGGCCATGGGTGTGGTTTTGAGGGCTTTAAAAGAAGAGGGATTGAGGAGGTTAGGCTCTTTACTCTCTCCCTGCTTCCGCCATCTTGCAATGTGAGACCCCTGGGTCACCGTCACCATCACCAAGGCCTTCACCAAATGTGTTCCCTGAGCTTTGGACTTAGCCTCAGAAACTATAAGCAGTAAATTATACTTTCTTTATAAATTACCCAGTTCCATGTATTTTGTTATAAGCAACAGAAAAGGACTAATGCATTTGTTCAAATGTATGATCTTTTCTTCCTGTTACTCTCTTAACTTAGTGTTAAAGTTATGTAAATATTTTTAAAAGGAAAAAAACTAGAGCATGGATAAAAGAGTTAAAACTTATAACTTTATGTGTAAGTTCAAACTATTCTGCTTTGTTTAAAAAAAAAAAACTTTCATTGAACAAAAATTTTTCTCCATGTTTACTTGATAGACAAGTTGTGGTTTATTTCTAAAGCCATATACTATTCATTCTGATTTGTCCAGGACAGTTCAGGCTTATGCCTACATTTCCGGTGTAATTATTGATAGCATCCCCTTTCACTTGTAAAGTAAAATCTCCCTTACAATACATCTCTCAAATCAATATACTTTAAACAGCCCTGAGGTCTTGTTCTAACTGTGCTACCAACTAGCCATATGACTGTGGGTAAAGAAAGTCATCCAAAGTTTCTTTGAGTTTCTTTACCTATAAAGTGAAATAAGATAGTAAGGCTAAGTGATCTCTGAATATTCTTGAATGCTTTAAAGTTCTCTTTCTAGGTGTTTGGTTACCTCTTTATCTTCATTTAGATATTCCTGAGTATCATTCTTAGTTTGTCACTTTGACCAGTGACTAATCTTCTCTAAGCTTCAATATCCCCATCCACCTGTGTAAGGGTGTTCTGAGGATTAAATGTGACAAGCCATGTAAAATACTTAGCAACGTGCCTGGTGTATGGAAGATCTCATTGCATGTTAGTTATTCTTGGTATTTCTTGATACTACAAGCATGATTTCTCTCTGCTAAGATTACATTACACAGAATATAATAAATTGAAAGTTTAAACCACATTGTTGAGAAGTCTTTTAAAAATCACAGATAAGATTATGTTCTTATCAACTAGCAATTTTGAAGCATATCCATAGGTGCTTCATCAAATAGCAGTTGTGTTTTTATAGTACTCCTGTGAAGGAGGTAACTGGTTTTCTTGCTGAGTTGACTCCCTATCACAAGGTCAAATGTCAGGGAAATCATTAAAGAAAATACATAATTTCCTGCCCTGTTGTATTTAGGATTTGTTTAAATACTTAAATAGAAAATTTTTTATCTTGATTTTCATTTTAAATATGTAACCTCTTTATATTAAAACATATATGCCTTTTTGAAATATTAGAATCAAAAATTGTTTTTACAGAAAGTGAAAAGCATTAATATTTTGATTATCTTTGAAACAATAAGCTATTATTTTCTTTTCTAAGATGAAGTGCTAAATTTATACCTGAACAACGTCTTTTGGTCTAATGTTCAATCAGTAAACACGCTGGGGTAGTGGTCACATTCAGACTTCTAAGTTTATTTTACCTATACCAGGTAACTGTTTTGTGAGTTTCTCTGCACCTCTAACCTGTGTGCTCTTGCTTGTACCCCATTCTACATGTTCTTGCCACTGCCCTGCCTGAAAAACTGGGGGATGGTGAGGTATATGCTAAGAGTTAAGTCTTTTGACTTATTATTATTTTGACCAGCCTTTCATTGTTTACATCAAGTTTCATTCTGCAGAGGAATGAGCTCTCTTGGCCTTTGCCATTGTGCTGTGAAAGTAGTTCAAAAATGGCTAGATCAGTTCTTCGGAGAAGAAGAAAATAATGATGGATGTGAGGGCGATCTGGCTGTGACATCTGTCACCCCATTAATTGCCAGGGTTGATTTGGCTAATTTGGCTGGCTAGGTGAGTGTCCCCTTCTCTCATGGTTCCATGTGTATCCTCCCGAAGCTGCGTGCTTGGTCAAGGAGGACGACCTTCCCAAATAGAGGAGAGGATTGTTCTTTGGTCAAGGACGTACAAGTAGCTGTGCCCCCCTGCTAGAACCTCCAAACAAGCTCTCAAGAGGGTAAAATAATGAACACATCGGAATTATGACAGAGCACATATCTTTGTCACTCTGCCGTATTCTTTCCATTATTAACTCAATTCATTTCTCATGGTAGCCTAGTGAAGTAGGTATTATTATTCTCAGGAAAGTTCAATATTTGCCACTGTCCTGAAACTAGTAAATGGCAGAATTGAAATTTAAACTCACACATTATTTTAGACACACCTTGGGAAGTTTGTTAAAGTGGATTTTGAATAGTGCTCTCTCTCCAGATTACAGTCTTTAGCCTGGTGTTTTTCGTTTTCATTAGTGACACACAATATATCAGTATCTTCAAATCAGACTAGGATGCCAGTACTCTGGAAAACAAAAAAGGATTACAAAAGTAATCAAGGCAAGTTGGAAGAACTAGTAAATGTAAATAGAGTTGTAGCTCATAGCGATGTGTGCAGGGTAGTTCGCAGGAGAACAAACGTTACAAATGCAAGAGTATAACATTAAGAGGTGGCTAGGCAATTCTCTTTTTTTTTCCTGAAGTCCTGGTCATGACTTTATTATGTAGAATTTGGAGAGAATCCAGAGGAATTCAACAGAAATCATTAAAAGGCTTGAGAAATCTGCTCTGTGATGGAAGTCTAAAGGATCGGGTTTGTTTAGCCTAGAGAAGTGAAGTCTGAATAGGGACTTAATTACAGTCTTCAAGTTCAGTGAAATCATAGGCACAGAGGCAATGAGTGGTTCTCAGGAGGATTGTCTTTTGACAGGCATTCTTGAATATGGTTGTTTTCTTGGTTTTCACGGTGTGCGAAAGGATATTATATGAGTGATGATGAGCAGCTGTTCTTTCTTCACTGCAGGGGAACAAGCAATAAAGATCTTAAATCACCACAGGAGTGATTTAGAGAGAATGTTTCAAACGGAAGCTGGTGGAGGTTCCTTCAGTGAAGCTTTTTTTTTTTTTTGGATTTTTTTTTTTTAAAAATTATTTTTAATTGAAAAATAATAGTTGTGTATATTTATTGCATAAAATGTAATATTTTGATATATGTTTACAATGTGGAATAATTAAATTAGGTTAATTAACAAATCTGTCACCTCACATACTTTTTTGTTGTGAAAACATTTAAAATCTACTCACTGAATAATTTTGAAATATACGGTGCATTATTACTTTTTGTAGTCAACCTTGTGTGCAGTAGATCTTATTCCTCCTGTCTGACTGAAACTCTGTACCCTTTGATCAACATCTGCCCTTTCCCCACCCACCCCCTCCCCAGCCTCTGGTGACCAGCATTCTATTTTGTGTGTAGACTGCCAAGTTTCAGGAGAATGGATTTTAGACTAAAAGGAAGAAAAAAGTTAACAGTGCTCTTTTTTCCTGGCTAAAGGTAAACATTTTTTACACCCCTTTACCCTAAGCTCTGTAAAAGTGTGGCAACCCTTGTCAAAATCAAGGGTGGATGATAAGCATTTTTATGTTATAATTATGAACCTAGTTCAGTTTTGTAGAACCACTGAGGCACCCTCTGAGATGCTTGTGGGCCAAGGCCCAGGAGGGCCCTGACTTTTGAGAAAGAGGACATTCAGATGATGTGAGCTGCTGCTGTGACCACTGGTCTTCTGCAAAGGCCTCCCAGTTTTCTTTCCCTGACCTTTTGATGTTCGCCTAAAGCTCTCTTCTGATTGAATCACTTCAGAGTGCAAGATATTATCTCTGCCTCTCCATTGCCTCTTTTTATCTACAAATAACAACCATTTCCTTAGTGACAGGTTTCATTTTTTTAAGGGAGGGAATAGTTTCTAATGAAACATAGTAGATATGAAATGCAGATAATTAGCTCCTATAGCATCTTTATTTGTACAAACTTCTTTCCTTCCTTCTATAAGTATTTACTCAAACCCTACTAAGTGCCAGGCACTGTTTTAGGTGCTGTGGATATAAAACAGACAAAAATTTCTGCCCTCTTGGAGCTTGCATTCTAGTTGGGAAGGTGATAAAAATTATGTATACTTATATATTGTATTAAATATAGTGATAAATATGATCAGAAAAATGAAGCATAAAAAGAGTATTATATGCCTCAAAAGTGCAATTTGAAATAGATTTTTCAGAAAGACCTCACATATCTATGTACCACAGATATTTTCGAGTTGTTTGTTCTGGGATTCTGTCTCCTTTCTCCCTTGGTTGCCTGAAACAGGATTTGGAAGCTTGGCCCACATACCTCTGCAAGGTTGCTGACCTCTGATGTGAGTATAGCCAGAGGAATTTAAATAATTTACTTCATTTTTTTTTAAGAAGAAGTCAATCATACTTTAATGCACGCTAATTATATTTAAAAATCACCTCCGAAGGCATTTAAAACATCCCAATGACTGTACAAATAAGACCAGAATTTAACAAGTATATAAAGCAGTCTATTTACGTCCCACTATCTATTTACAGGAATATTTCTCCTAGCTTTTTATCACACCTTATATTGTGTAGTGAGTGATTTTTGCAAAGGGTACTAGGCAATGGAGTGTGAAAGGATCCAACAGCCTCACTCCCAGAAGGCCCACTTACTGCACATGATCCCTGATGGAGGATCAATAGCATGACCTTTGTATTGGAAGAAAAACCCTTTTAAAACAAAATTAAGAATGATGTGGAATTACTATTGTGAGAATAGGAAGCAATTGAACTATGTCTTTGTTTTCTTTGTGTAGTGGCAGATTGGGGAGAGGATGACATTAAGAGATAGGATATAGGTTAGAGATTTGCAGTAAGGCTGTGGGTCACTTGAAAAGGGCGGGACTTAATTTAAGGCTTTGCTTTTGAGGTGAGTGATATCAAGAGAGATTTAACTGTGCTAATAGGTATTATGTTCATTAATCAAATTCTGATTCAAATAGCCTTTAAAATTATGTAAAACTTGAGGCTGGGTCAGCATTAAAATTCTCTTGATCGTACAGAACACTTAAATGCAAAAACACAACTAAGCATAAGACAGGTAGATATATTTTAGATTTTTACATGAAGCCATTGGGGGATGGTTAAAGTTTCTTTATTGGACTACAAAACAGCTTGGATTGCATACATAAAGTTTTCAGAATTGGTCTTCTGATTTGTATATCCCTTTGAAATTACTGAAAGAATAACCTTGGATACTTGCTCAAGTGCTATAATTGCAGGTCTAGGTGAAGTTCAACATGATCACTGTTGCTTTGCAAATTAAGCCCTAAGCCTTACCCGAACATTCAAGGTCGTTCAGAATTCGCCACAACTTGTCTTTCTAGGCTTTTTCTTACTTCTTAACAAATACCATAAATCCAAGCAAACAGGAATTGCCTCTCTTAGAATATCTTTTTCCCTTTGACAATATTCTGCCCGTCATAAAGGGACACATCTTAATTCTACTTATGGCTACATATCTACAATTGGATGGGATCTCTTTCTTTGGAACCCCTGTAGCACTTTGTTTAACATACGTGTCTCAGTGCCTCAGAAATAATAGTCACAATGAAAATAACAAGCAAAAAAGTCCATAAAAATTTCCAGAGGATCTTCACGTAACTCTTAAAATGTAAGGTTGGCAATTTTCAATGTTTCCCAAAGGAATGCTTTTGATTATTGAGCTCATGGAAACCTAGGTTCTGTTTGATTGGAATTTAGATAATTTACAGTTCCCAGCGTCATGGAGCAAGATCAAGTGCTGCACACTTTATAGATCCGAAGATTTCTTTCCACTGGTTTCTTGTAGCTATCCATCATGTAGGCGGTTGCTTAGTGAAGTTCTCCTGTCTGTGAAACTTCTTGAGGGCCATTTCAAAGGGCTAGATTCCATCCCTCACCCCTGTTGGCTCTACATTTCTGGTTCTCTGTGATCGGATTTAGAATTTATATATATATAAATTTATATATAAATATTAAAAAAAAATATATATATATATATTTTTTGGTCCTTTTTGAGAGCGGCCGCACCGCGCTCAGCCAGTGAGTGCACAGTGCACGGCCATCCCTATATAGGATCCGAACCCGCGGCGGGAGCACTGCTGTGCTCCCAGCGCCGCACTCTCCCGAGTGCACCACGGGCTCAGCCCAAGAATTTATATATTTTTTAAAGGATGATTATCTATCCCTCCAACTCTGGGTCCAAATCAGAACATATGGCAGTTTTTAAGTTTATACCAACTTTGAACAAAACTAGAAGATAGACTTTACCATTTTCATATTCAATACCTTGAGATAAAGGTCTTTGGTAACAGTTTATCTGGTTTTTGTTTGTTTGTTTGTTTGGTTGGTTTTTTTTGATTGACTTTGTGGAACAGAAGACTCTACATCTATTGGGGTACTTCAAAAAGTCCTGGAAGAATAGAATGAAAAAATAAAACTAATCTTTCTACAAACTTTTTGAAGGTCCCTCATATATCTGTGATATAGGTGTCCTCTCTCTTCCACCCAGTTATGGTATCTTTACAAAGCACAGTTATGATGCTTAATAATGCAATCAAGATCAGGCTCTGTAAATGTTTTCTTCATGGCTTACTAAATACTTCTGAGCAGGTAAAGCAGGAATATTTTTGGAGTTCCATTTCATATCTTAATGGCTTGATACACTTATGTGAGCAGGATATGTATATATATATATATATATATGTGTGTGTGTATATATATATATATATGCTTCATCTCCCTTTTCTTCCTAAAGAAGAGAAAAATAAGGTTCTTTCTTATTCTGGTATCACAAATTTTTACTGCAATCTGGGGATGGCCTTTAAAGGAAAGTGTTTCTGATATCTAATTATTGTCAGTAAGAATGGTCTCAGAGCACTTTCTCTAAAATCAATTGCAATGTCCTCTAATATTTTACTGGTTTGTAACAACCCTGTGGAGCAAGTCATCTCACTTATTTAGGGAGAGTACAATTTGTAGAGTTTGTCTTGAAAGATACCTTGAAACACTGCCTAATGTGAATTATTTTTTTTTACAGCATGGTGATTGGGAGTGTCTACCTTGAAAATCATGTAACCTAACTTCATTGTGACCAGGCTCCTAGTCTGTAGGACCTCTGTCACCCACTGATAGGTCTGTTAAAGGGGATCCATGGCCATTTTCTGAGAGAAATCATGGCCTTCCTCTGCTTAAGAGTGGGGTAATATTCACATGCAGCTGTTGGGTTTTCATGAAGTGATGGCAAACCTGGTTGTTGATCTGCTGATTATCAAAGTTCAGTATGCCCTTAATTTACAACATGAATGCTTATATTCCTGTTTCTTCTCAGAGACCACAGTCTCAAACTGTGCCACTTTGTCCTTATCAAAACTCTGACTTGATAGATAACATTTGTGAAATATTCCTGAAGAATATGTAATCCATCCATTCCACTAGAAATTAGACTTTTTCTCTTTCTGTTAGACTTGAGCTTCTAGAAGGCCAGGGCTGCATTTCATTTGACTTCCTCCAATGCTTGATAGAGTATGTTTCTTTATATTTGCAATTTTCTGTTCAACCATAAAAATGCAGTTGATAAAAAATGCATAAAAAACAGTTTTGCAGTATATCAAAAGCCTCTTGAACTTTTGTTGCTCACAAAGCTCATTGTCATGGTTGAACTAGGGATTTCACTCTGGACTTCCTTATAAACCTGTTAAATAAGCACTGTATTAGAAAGGGTCTCTGAGGAACACTAGTTAAAACTCCTTTTATCGGAGAAGTTTCTGTTCATAACTGCCTTGATTTCTTCTCCCTAAATTAATTAGCTGTTTGTGACCAATATATGATTTGGCAAATGTGAACTGAATTATTGTGGGGCTTTTGGTAGACTTTAAAAAAAACCCTCTGAACCTGTTTTATCATATTGATTTTAGGTGACAGGAACTATATCCTGGCCATGGTGAATAATGTTAGGCAAAGCTCTTGCCTAGTTGTAAGTTCTCAAAGACTTCCAATCTCATATAAACTTGTTTTTAAAAATATTTTTAGTGTGAATCTTGAATAGATGTTTCTCAGTCTATGGGCACCCCTTTGGCAA
Organism: Galeopterus variegatus; assembly: GCF_000696425.1. Taxonomy (NCBI): domain Eukaryota; kingdom Metazoa; phylum Chordata; class Mammalia; order Dermoptera; family Cynocephalidae; genus Galeopterus; species Galeopterus variegatus. The sequence continues at coordinate 403,207 of NW_007726138.1, read as the reverse complement.
ATTTAAATAGTTTAATTAGATGTTATGTTTTCTTATAGAAGTCATGTCTTTTTCTTCATAGGTTATGTGCACTTAGGTACCTATGGTTGTTTTTCACATTTACTATTAGGAAAAATATATTTCTAATTATTTTCATATTTTGCTATATATTTGTTTACCATGTATCTGGTTGCAGATTTACTCAATATACCATGATGTCTTTTGCCTGTTATTTTGCAAATCAAGAAATTCTCAGTATACCCATGGGAATCTACAGCAAGCCAGAAAGCAGGGACTGTTTGCAATTTTTTAAAGTAATTTCTACATTTAGTTTTCACAAATGGTTAAGTGTCACTGGTCATTAGACACCTAGTGCTGTACTGATACTTTTACAAAGGCAGACAATGTCTGGGAACCTGGTAGCGAGATTATTTTATGATGATGTTTTCCCCATGCTATGTATAAGAAGGCAAATAATTTTATTTTGGTGGTTAAAATATTTTTTTGTCAAACATTTTGACTTTTTGAAAAAATGTCAGGAGAAACTCTGAGTCTGTTTTGCTTTATCTAATTAATTTTGGATGATAGGAAATATGTTCTGCCAGCATGAATTATGGTAGGAAAACAATGGTTTAATTGTATGTTCTTATAATTCCTTGCTCCTCAAAGTGTAGTCTGTAAAACCAGCAGCATCTATACACCTGGGATACTGAGAAATGTAGATTACTCAGTTCCACTTTGGACCTACTGAACCATAATCTGCATTTTAACAAGATCCCAAGGTTATTTAATGCACATCAAAGTTTGAGAAACCCTCTTGTAAGGCACATACATATTTTTAAGGTACTGAAGTCTAGGTTCTTGTTACTCTTAGTGGTCTCCATACTATCAGCATCAGTGTTACGTGGGAGCTTGTTAGAAATACATAATCTTAGGTCCAATTCCTGATCTATTGAATTAGAATCTACATTTTAACAAGAATCTCAGATGATTTCTATGAATCTTAAAGTCTGACAAGCCTTGATGTAGATTACATTATTTTCCTGATAATGAATTCTTCCTGAACTTGAATTCTAGTGGTATTAATCTTTTGTCAAAATGCCTCCTCAGTAGTCTTAGCTAGAACATGACCAATTCAGTAACTATGGCTAGATCTCTAAATACATGAGCCAAGGAAGAATCTACTCCACTTCCTTAATGATTGTCCTACACCTTCTGACATTTGACTTTTACCACTATTCTGAAAACTCTTAAGTGGAGGCCACTTCTATTCCCACTTATTCCCATGAAAATAGAGGAGGGATTTGTCATTTTTTTTTCCACCCATGATTTCCTGAGCATTGCTTTGCAAGAGTATTTAACAATTTCTCGATCATGGTTCTCCATCTGCACATTCCTACCCTTCCCAGCCTCATCCCTGCTGTTTGCTATCCTCTTGGCATTATCCCTCTTTCCTCAATGGCAGCACCTTATTCAATTTTCTTGTTCTCAGTGCCTGCTACCTTCTTATTTGTGAAATTGTTAATGCCTAAGATTCATAGTCATTAGCTCTTTTGAAATGTTTTCTTCCCTCTTTACTCTTGCAAAATAATTAAAGCAAAATAATTTTTATCACTCCAGATTTCCCACTTGTATTTTCCCAAATTGTTCCATATCTAAGAATCTTGAAATTTCCTTTAAGTGTCGTTTCCACAAACTACAACCTTTTTCTTGCCAATTTCTCACTCCTATTCTCTTCATTCAAACTTTGGCTTCATTTGCCTGAACACCACAGTGAATGGTTGTAACAATGCCTTTACTAACATTTTCAAAGATTCATTCCTTTTTGACTTTTCCTGTAGTCATCCTTTAACCCTGCAGTGGCTCTGCCACCTGCTTTATCTGCTTTTATTTTTCAGACTGTCAAGCTTTGCTTCAGAAAATTATGAAACCAAGATGATTGAGTCAAATAAAGCTTTTGCCTTTAAAACTCAGGTGGATGGTTCCTTCTGCTCCGCTGTTCTTTTATGCATTTCCTGTGCTTTCCTATCCCGTGTGGATCACTTCAGTTTCTCAGGAAAGATGGGAAGTATTCTTTCCATAGTGAGTATTCGGCACTGCTGTATTGCAGATTTTATTATGGTCTTTAGGCGCAGATAGATTTTTACCTTCTTGTGGATATAAACAACATTAACAAAGGTTCTAGTGCCTTATTTGGTCTCATTCTTTGTTAAGCATTGTTGCTTTAAAAATTGCTACATGTAAGAAAGAGAAGAGGACATTAAGACTTCTTTTCTGGTGGCATTAGGTAAGAAAACACAATTAAGTTAAAATTTATTCAATTATATTGAATAGCCAGCAAGACTAACTGAATTTAGAAAATAGAAGAATAGTTCTTTAGTTTTTGGGCAGAATATCTCTAGACGTTTTGCATTATTTGTGCAGTAAAAAGTAATTGTTTTTTTAGATTGTTGCAATGTCCCCAGCATTGTGCCAGTTACTGTGGTGGGGCCATAGGAAGTACATGATATTTTACCTGATTTGAAACACTTGTGTTATATATACTTAGGAGAAAATGGTACATGAGTACTATGAGATAGAATATGATATACAATGCAGATTTCATCATGTCACTTCTTTTTTTTTATAACTTTAATAATGTTCTATTATCAAAAACAAAGGCGATAGGCCTTAGAATAGTGTCCTTGGTCACTAGCAGTCTGGTCCTAACCTCCATTTCCACTGTTGTTTTCCTCCCATCACATGCCCTATACTCTACCCTCTCTGAACTGAATTGCATTACTATAATAACTGCTTATTATATGCCGTTCCAGAATATATCATCCACTTTATTACCTCTCTGCTTTGGTAAATTTCCTCTTTATGTTTCTCATTCTTTCTCCTTGTCTTTGCCACAAAAACTCATATTCATCTTTCATACCCACCTTAAATATTACTTCCTCTGCTCTGCAGAGATTTCTTGCATTTTCCTAGATAGAATTAGTGTCTACTCTGTATTTGTCTCTTTTAGCTCCCTGCTAGCTCTTGTTCTTGCATTTACCACAATGTTTGGTAATTGTTTTTTTCCGATTTCCCTTTTGATTTCTTCTTTGACCCATTGGTATTTAGGAGTGTGTTAATTTCTACCTATTTATGAGTTTCCCAAATTTTTCCTGTTATTGATGTTTAATTTTATTTCATTGTGATAAGACAACGTACGTTGTATTATTTATATTGTTTTTATCCTTTAAAATTTATTGAGGTTTATTTTATGGCCTAGCATATGGTCTACTCTGGAGAATGTCCCATGTGTGCTTGAAAATAATGTATGTTCCATTGTTTTTGGGTGGAGTGATTTGTAGATGTCTGTTAAGTTAGTTGGTATATTAGTCCATTAATGTTGCTTATAACAGAAATACCTAAAACTGGGTAATTCATAAAGAAATCGAAATTTATTTCTTATAGTTTTGGAGGCTGGGAAGTCCAAAGTCAATGGAACACATCTAGTGAGGGACTTGGTGGTTGGTGATTCTCCACAGAGATGCAGGGTATCACATGGTGAAATGGCTAAGCAAGAGAGAGAGCTCACTAGCTCTCCTTATAAAGCCATCATAGCTATGCCCATGATCATCATTAAACCATTAGTGGATTAATCCATTCACTGAGGCATGGTCCTTACAATCTAAACACCTCTTCAAGGCCACACCTTTCAATAGGATTTCCCGCCCTCTTAACAGGGATTAAGTTTTGAACATGAGTTTTGGGGGGACAAACATATCAAAACTATGTCAGTTGGTTTATAGTGTTGGTCAAGTGTCCTATTTTGATCTTTTGTCTAGTTGTTCTATCCAGTATTGAAAACGAGGTATTAAAAGTCTCTATTATTTGTTGAATTGTCTTTTTTCTTCCTTTATTTCTGTCAGTTTTTGTTTTATACACTTCAGAGCACTTTTATTGGCTGCATTTATGTTTATAACTTTTTTATCTTCAAGACGGATTGATCCTTTCATTGTTATAAAATGTCCCTCTTCATCTGTGAACTGGGAGTGGGGATGAAGGGAGCAATCTTGTTTTAAATATCACAGACTCTTGCCTTTCTTATAGAATTTCCCTAGATTTTCTTGAATAGATGTTTCTTCATTGTTGTCTGCCTTTAGGACCATGCCTCCCCTTCCCCCCCGCCTCTTTGTTTAAATAATTTTCACTAGTTTCATAGGAGACTAGAGCCACGGAGCTCCTCATACTGTCATGCCTCTTCCTATAATTCTTTTTTTATGTGTGTGTGTTTCTTTTCCTTACTAGCCAATGAATTTTATAAGCCTTATGAGGCTATTTTTAGCCATGTTTATTTGCCCAGTGCCTAGCACAATGCTTAAAGTATTGAAGGTCAACAATTCTCAAACATTTTCTATCTTGAACACAGTTTCAAATACCAAAATTTTTGGTGGTACACATGAAGGCATTAAAAACATCAAAATCACATTAAATAATCATATAAAATTGTTTGTTTTTGATGCCACTTGAGGTCAACCCCTATCCCTGACTTGCAGCACAGTACCCCTATTTATATAATGCTGACATACAGTATGTTTGTACACCTATTTAGTCCAGCATTTTCTCTGATAAAAATGGATATAATAATATGTCTGCTTAATTGTGCAAAAATAGCGTTGGTTATTTTTTGGGTCAGATTGGGTAGCACTTCTGTGAAGTTTAGTAAGCCTCCTGAGTATCTCTGCTGGGTACTTAACAGTGTTTGGTTACTGTAGGATAAATCAAAAGCTAAATTATGAAGTGTAGACTCCAAATGGCATGGAAGTTTTCCATGTAGCCTAAGTTATAAAGCTTATGACAATTCCTTGATTTTCAACATTTTTTAGTTTCTGTATCCTATGTATTTAATGGGCCACTAAGTTTTATTGCCTTTATCTTCTACACATTTCCACAGTTCACTCTTTCTTTGCTGTTCTTACTCGTTCAACTCTCATTCAAGCCTTTGAACACTCATCACTACTTTGTAGTCATAGCCTCCTAATTTGTCTTTAGGCTGTGCTTTTTTGAAGCCATCCTATATTTTACTCCCCATACCAGGTTTCCCAGAATACCATTCATCATGGTATTTTCTGTATTGCTTGCCACAGATGTTTTCTGATTGTTTGATATGTTTTAGCCACTGTTTTAGATGCTACAGTTCAGTAGTAAGCAAGCTGGCCAAGGTCCCTGCCCTTTTGGGTGTGTTGTGATGGACAGTAAACAACTACATAAAGGAGGTTCTCATATTGTGGTAAGTGCTATGGCAGTAAGAAACATACTGATGGGGTAACTTAAGGAGAGTACCTTAAGGTGCTGAATGATGAATGAAGACGTCTTTGAAGAGATGTTACGGGATCTGAGGTGATGAATGAAGGCCTCTTTGAGGAGATGTCATGTGATCTGAGACCTGAGGGATGTGAATGAATTAGCCATTCAGAAACTGGAAAAAGAGGACTTCATGTAGAGGGAACACTAAGTACAAAGGCCCAGAGACAGGCAAGAGCTTGGCATGCTTGTGAAACAGAAAGGAGGCCATTACAGCCTGAGTGTAATGAAGGATGAGAATAATAATATGAGATGATGTTGAAGAGGAAGCCAGATCATGTAGGGCCTTGCTAAGTTATGGCAAGGGGTTTTGATTTTATTCCAAGAGCACTGGGAAGTCATTGATGATTTTACGAGGAGTGAGATGACTTGTTTATAAAAGATAAATTTGGCTTCTGTGTGTAGAATAGTAGAATAGGTAAGAGTAAGAGGCAGGAGACTACTGAGGAGGTTCTTACTTATTCTAAATGAGAAACACTGGTAGCTTGTTCTAGGATAGTGGCATTAAATATGGAGAAAAGTGGGTAAATTTAAGATATATGTTGAAGGTAGAGCCAATGGGCTTAGTGATACATTAAAACCCTGAAATGTGTTTTTTATATGCCATATCATTGACAAATTTCTTCTCTTTATATGGATGTTTATTTCCCTTTATGCCTCGTGGTATACTTTGTTCTTCAAGTAAAAGAATATAGTAGATAAAAGCACATGTTGTGCCAGACTTTCTGTGTCCAGACCCTGGCTTTATCCCTTTCTCTGTGATCTCAGATCAGACACTTCTTGAACCTTAGTTTCCTCATCTGTAAAGTGGAGACAGGAAACAGTTCTAACTCATAGCGTTGTTAGATTAAATAAGTTGATCCGTGTAAAGTGTTTGGAAAATATCTGGCACTTAGTAAGTATTGAATAGATGATTAATTGTATTCATTTTCTAGGGCTGCTGTAATGAAATACCACACACTGGGTGGCTAAAAACAGTAGAAACTTATTCTGTCATAGTGCTGGAGGTCAGAAGTCTGCAGTCAAGGTGTTGGCCAGGTTAGTTCTTTCTTGAGGCCCTGAAGGAGAATTCGTTCCATGCCACTCTCCTACTTTCTGGTGGCTGTCGTCAATCATTAACATCCTTTGGCTTATAGAAGTAGCTCTCTAATCTCCGCATCTATCTTCACATGACTTTCTCCTGTTCGTTTCTCCTTTTCTTCTACATACTTGCCCTTGGACTTGGGGCCCATCCCCATCTTAATTCAGGATACTCTCATCTAAAGGATCTTAATTACAAAGACCCTTTTTTCAAATAAGGTCAAATTTGTAGTTTCTGGGAGTTGGGACATGGACATGTCATTTTGGAGAGGGATCACCATTCAACCTACTACAGTGAGCTATTATCTTTTTATCTGCCTAAGACCACACTTAGTTCTAACCTTGCTCCCATTCTGATGTTTTGTAAATCTTATTCAATTTTGAAAGTCTGCCATAAGCCTTACTGTCTTCATAAAGTAGACTCTGCTGTATAAGATTTGTTATCTTCTGTAAGCAAAATCAAATACAAAAATATTTTTGAATGTCTAAGATTATAAAAACAACATGGGAAACTTGCTCTCAAAAGACTACTTGAGTGCCTTGCCTTTTATTGGTTATTCAGGTAGTTCAAGTTCTCTTCTCTGTATTTCATTTCTTAAGGAGTAGGATAAATATTTCATTTTCATTGAAATGTGTTTCAGTGACCCAGAAACCATTAAAAATGAATATTTCTAATTCTGTTTAGAAGAATAAGATACATTGAAAGTTGTACTGGAGGTAGAGTTTTAAATCTAATCTGGGTGCAAGTCAGGCATAGATTCCAAGGAAATTGTATTATTTAATTAAAAAAAATATTTTATATTGACAAATTATAGTTGTATATATTTATGGGGTACAAAGTGGTGTTATAATTTTTAATATGGTGTGGAGTCATTAAATTTAGCTAATTAACATATCTATCATCTCGAATATTTAACTTTTTTGAGATGAGAACATTAGAAATTTAGTCTCTTAGCAATATTGAAATGTATAGTACTCAAGTATTAGTTATATTCAGCATACTGTGCTATTGATCTCAAAAAAAAAAAAAAAGTTCAGATATATTCCTGCAATCTAACTGAAGCTTTTTATGCTTTGACTATCATCTCTCTTTTTCTCTCCCCCACTGTCATCCCCTGGCCTCTGGTAATCACCATTCTATTCTCTGCTTCTATGAGTTCAGTTGCAGATTTTACATATAAGTGAGAACTTGCAGTATTTGTCTTTTTGTGTTTGGCTTATTTTGCTTAGCTTAATATTCTCCAATTCCATCCATATTGTCACAAGCGGCCAAATTTTCTCCTTTTTAAAGGCTGAATAGCAATACATTTTGTATATACCACATTTTCTACTACCTAAAACAATCTATAGATTCAATGCAATTTCTGTCAAAATGTCATCATTTCTCATGAATACAGAAAAAACAATCCTAAAATTCATATTTAACTGCAAAAAAACCCTGAATAGCCAAGGCGAAGTGTGAAGCAAAAGAATGAAAGCTGGAGGCATCATATTAACTGATTTCAAGCTGTACTACAAAGTGATAGTAATTGAAACAACATGGTACTGTCATAAAAATAGACACATTGACTCGCACAACAGAATAGAGACTCCAGAGAACCCACACATCTGCTGTCACTGATCTTTGACAAAGGTGCCAAAAATATAAAATATGAAAAAGGTAGTCTCTTTAATAAATGGTGCTGGGAAAACTGGATATCTATATGCAAAGGAATGAAATTGGGCCCTTATCTCACACCATATACAAAAATCAACTTAAAATGGACTAAAGACTTAAGCATAAGACCTGAAACTGTAAAACTAATAGAAGAAAACAGGGGACCAGCCAGCTGCTGGGGGCGGGCGAGGCGGGGGAGAAACTACACAACATTGATCTGGGCAATGATTCCCCCCTCCCCAAACTGGGCAACGATTCTTTAGATTTGGCCCTAACAGCACAGGCAACAAATGCAAAGATAGACAATTGGAACTATATCAAAATAAAAATCTTCTGCACATAAAAGGAAACAATTAACAGAGTGAAGAGACAACCTGTGGATTGGGAGAAAATATTTGCAAGTAATATATCTGATAAGGGATTAATATCCAAAATATGTAAGGAACTAAAACAACTCTATAGAAAGAAAACAAATTTGTTGAGGAAATGGGCAAGGGACATGAATAGACATCTCTTGAAAGAAGACATAAGGGTGGCTAACAGTTACACAAAAAAATGTTCAACATCACTAATCATTAGGGAGATGGACATTAAAACCACAATGAGATATCACTTCACACCTGTTAGAATGGCTATTGTCAAAAAGACAAAAGACCACAAGTGTTGACAAGAATGTGGGGAAAAGGTAACTCTTATACACTGTTGGTGGGAATTTGTATAACCATTATGGAAAACAGTATGGAGACTCTTCAAAAAACTAAAAATAGAATTACCATATGATCCAACAATTTCACTTCTGGATGTTTATCCGAAAGATTTGAAATCAGCATGTCAAAGAGGTGTCTGCACTCCCATGTTCACAGCAGCATTATTCACAATAGTCAAGAGATGGAATCAACCTAAGTGTCCAACAAAGGATGAATGGATGAAGAAAATGGAATGGGTGAATCATGGAATATTATTTAGGAAATAGTTTTGATCACAAATAATAGATTTTTGGTATGTGTGAGAAAAGTAGAGCAAGAACAGTCCTTATGAGCTAGAAGATGATAAAATACATTATGAATAAAAGACCATGCATTATTAGGCTTTTCTTTTTATCTTTAAACTTATAGCTTAAAGATTAAAATATCTTCAGTTGGAGATTTAATACAAATAAGTATAAATCAAGCCTTATTACCAGGCTTGACACCTGAGGTGCATAACTCATGTGTCTCTGAATATACCTGGAGAGATAACTGGAATGATGTTTACTGAAGCATTATCAATGGTTATCTCTGAATGGTGGGGTTTCAAATATTATTTGATTTTTAAAATCATGAGTTTGATTTTTTTTTTTTGCAATAAAAATGTGTCATTTTACAAAAACAATAGTTTGGGGCAGGTGATAGATGAAGAGTTAGAGAGTGGCTGGAGCCCCAAGGCTAGTTACCTCTAAATTTACAAGCAGGTTTGTATGTTTATGTTCCATGCAAAAAAACCATTATCTTCTCTGTATGCCACAGGGTAGAAAAGGTTCAGAAGCACTGCATAATATGTTAAAACATATTCCTGCATATGTATTAAAACTTAGTTGTGCTGCTTGTGAATAATTCATAGATAACACACACACACACACACACACACACACACACACACACACACACACACACACACTCTAGACTAAGGTCTACCTGATGTATTAAAAGTGGAATTTTTATCATTACATTTTCACTATAGTTACTTGCTTTCCTTCACCAATCCCTCACAACCTTTTTGAAGTGTGGGATAGTTATAGGAAGTAGCTCAAGTATGAGAATGCTAGTGGGGGAACAATAATTCTGGTCCAAAGCCATTAGGAATTCAATCCAGAATGTAAAGTTCCTTTTTTTTTTTTTTTCCTTTTTTTACTGACCGGTAATGGGATCGCAACCCTCAGTGTTGCGCCCGTACCGGGGACCGGCAATGGGCTCGCAACCCTCGGTGTTGCGCCCACACCGCACTCAGCCAGTGAGCGGGAACCGGTCTCCACATGGGATCCGAACCCTTGATGGGAGCGCCGCCGCGCTCCCAAGCGGCGCAATCTCCAGTGCGCCACCGGGCCGGCCCTAAAGTTCCTTTTTAACAAGTTAATTCTCCTTGGAAATATTTGAGTTTCTTGGTAGAACTGTTTATGTAAGAATGCTTTACTATTATTTGCAGAGAAAGAAGCATTTGGGCCAAGTCCATGTCTCATTAGAGTGTCCCCTCCTCATTAGTGGGCAATGTGGCCTTATTGACTTACAGGCACTGACCTGTATTCCTTAAGTGCCTGTGAGTAGATCCTCTGGGAACCTCCATGGGATTCCTATGAATATGCATAGTCAATTGCATTTTTCCAAACATGAAATAATTCAAATAGGCTGGAAACATGCCAACTTTAATTTTGACAGATCTCAAGATTAGAATGTCAATGTAAATGAAGAGGCAAAGTTGTTTCTTGGTGCTACTGCTTTGGGATCAGAGACTAGATGTCAAGCAGACAGAGCTGTAAATGATCAAGCGTGAGTGCTTTACATACTGATGGGGAATGCTGGTATCTTTTCATGTCTGCACTCTGTTAATTCTCTAAACCATTATAGTGTTACTCTTTCTGTTGGGAATAGCAAAAAAAGCTATTCTATCTGTATTCCCTGCTCTTGGGACATGTGCCTATTTGCTTAAAGACTGGTCTTTGAATTTAGGGTTACAAAACAGTTGTTCAGAAAAGAACCGCAGCAGTATACTTCAGAAAACCCTTCTCTCTTTTGAGATATAACTGGATTGGTGATTCGTTTCTGTTTGTTAATTGCAATAAAGCTGCTATTGTAATTTAGAATGCTTGTTAAGAACAGTCCAACAGTCCTCTGAGGGACAATAGATAACCTGCTATGTGTCTTGCTTAGGGAGCTGGTAATTATTTTACTGTAAATGAATCTAACAATAGCCTATGGAAAACCACAAAGGACAGGCTTTGAAGGAGGAGTGTTAAAGTCGAGGCTCTTCTTTATTGAGTATATTCAACTGCCCAAATTACTGGCAATAAGGTTTTTAGAGAGATTCAAGTAAAGTAAAATAATTAAGATTCTCTTCAGTTACTGTAAAAAAAAATTCTTAGTATGAGTGCATCTTAAGACTCATTTTAACCTTACTTTTAATGGAAGTTTTAATGTTTCATATTATGTAATGATGACCTTTTTATTTCTAAAAGGTGATTTTATCAGATCATAGACTTGTAAATTTTTTCTGTAGGAATTTTTTTTATTATTATCGCTAATTGCATCCTAGAGCCACCTACTAAATTGTATTTTGACTTAAACTGATTTTTTCCTTTTTTGGGGGGAAAACAGGTGTAAGTAAGACCCAGATGTAAGTAATAATTTTGGGTGGTATTGGCAGAGGAAAAAGGGATAAGTTAGGGAAGCACATTTTCTTCTCATGAAAAGACTTTTAAAATTATGTGTTGGCTGAGGAAACTCTAGGCAGTTATTAATTTCCCCAAATTTCAAGAAATATATATATAGTGCATAATGTGAAATAGTATTTGTTATAAATCGAACTGATGACAGATATTTACATTCTCCCAGTATTAGGATTAAATGTACTTTTAATTACATCTTTTTCACTCCTTACCTTTATGCCACCTGTGCTCCAGCGGAACATAATTATTAATTCTGAGAATATTCCATTCACCTTTGTAATTTTGGCCATGATATTTCCCCAGGCCTGGACGCTTCTAACCCCAGCGTCTGTATGGACATTTTCAGATCCAACTCCCTCACGAAATGTTTTCTTAGTGTGTGGAATGAATGTCCCCTATCTCTGAAGTCCCACAGCAATGCACCTTACATGTCCTTGTTTCCTCAAAGCAGAAGCTTATGTGCTCTGTTCATGGTAAGATTACTGTTGTTCTGTCTCATACCTCTGCCTTAAATTTAGAGCTTATAACTCTGTATTATATTTAGTTTTCCAGATATTCCCTGTTAGGGTATGACTCATACTAACTTCCTTAGTATGTCAAATAAGGCTGCCAGTTATCTGACCCCTGACTTTCTCTTGCAGCCCAAATTCCCAGTACTTGGGGCTTCATATCTTATGTTCCAGCATTGTTGAGCTATGTTTATTTCACTGCAAGGACTCTGATGTTTCGTGATTCTGGATATTGCTCAAGGTGTTTCTTCTGCTTGTAATGTTTTTTTCTGGTTTTTACTGGTCTTCTTCAAGACATAGTAAATTTCTGATCATCTATTTAGACTCCATTTTTACCTACTCCAGCATGTAAATCAGTTAGCTAATCTCTAGATTCTTAGAACATCTCACTATGCACTTTTGTATTAGAATCTGAGGTGATCATTTACAGGACAACAATCATTTCTTAATTTTTTTATTGTATCCTCAGCATCTCTCTAGCACTGTACTTGGCACACAATAGGTTCCCAGTAAGCATTTGAATGAGTGGATGGAAGAACAGAGACTAAGAATATTCCACAGGCCATGTGAAGGTCAGGAGTAAGAATCTTAGAGCAAAATCAGGACATAAGTTTTAGGGCAAATATTCTCTTGATAGCTTCCAACTTAACAGGTGAGTCTGTGGGGATAAGGGCTAGCAATGTAACTGTTGTTGAAGACCTATACTGGTTCTGTGTAAATGTCCATTTGGAGCAGGACAGATGCTTAGTGCAGAGTAAGACTACCTTTGAGATTGAGATAGGTGGTATTGTTGGGAATGGTCTTAAAAGGATAGTCTGGGTTTCCTCTTTTTTTAGTTAAGATTCAGAGGCACACTGTGTTTTGAGGCAGGATAACACTTGGGAGTCAGGCTGAAACACAGTCTTGAAGAATTCATAGGGAGCTGGAGTATAAGGGAAATTGGTCAGAGGGTACCTGTATTGAAGCTAGGCTACTGCAAAGCTGAGGATGGTCAGGCCAGTGCAAGAAGATTGCTGTGCAAATGAGAAGCTGACTGGGAAGTCTCTGTCTTTCTGCTGGTGGCCAGTATGGGTCCTGGAATCTGGGGTGTGTGGGTCCAAAGAAGAGGGCTAAGCGAGCACCATTGAAAAGGGTGGAGATGTCCTGCAGGAGCAACCCCAAGGTGGATGTTACAGTGAGCTTGGCTAGCCCCTTTCTACATTTATTTACTCCCCATCTCTATTAACACACCAAAACTTTTGCTGTAGTCCATGTCAGCTAATCAGTGCTTAGTGTGGGACACTTACCATGTGTTAAGCACTGTACAAGACCTTGGGATTAAAATAGCAAATAAGACATAATGTTTCCTTGAGGAGTTCAGCTAGTGAGGTAGATGTACAATGACCCAGTAATTCCAGATGTGATTAATCATACTAAAGGGGCAATGCACAGTGCCTTGTGAGAATATAGTGGTAGTGATTTAACTTATTCGGAATAATCAGGAAAGGTTTGCATTAAACATGACATTTAAGCTGAGATGCATGGAATGAGGAATTTGCTAGAAAAAGCAAGGTGGAGAATATATAGAGGCATCAGCATAAGTAAAATCTCTGAGGTGGGATAAAGCGAGATGTGGTGGAAGGCTAGCGTGGTTAGGTGAGAGAGTTTGCACAAGTAATCCTGAAGAGATACAGTAGGGGCTTTATCTTGGGTTTTAGGCCTTGTCTAAAAGATATAGGAAGTCATTAGAGAGTTTTAACATTACCATGTTTATGTTTTAAAACAATTGCTGTGCCTGCACTGTGGAAATAGGTTGAACAGGGGTAAAAGTAGAAATGGATTGTCTGTCTGGTTAGGAGTCTGTTTCTGTGGTCCACACATGAGATGATGTTGGCCTAGGACAGGGTGGTAGTGGGGATGAAGTGAATTGGATAGATTGGAAAGATGTGTAGGAATAGAATAGGCAATTTTTGGCCAATTGATTAGATGTGGCCAGAGAGAGATAGTAGTTAAGAATGATTTCTAAGCTTTGTACTTGAACAACTTGCTTTTCGGTGGTACTATTTTTTATGAGATAGGTTTTGGGTGGTGCGGGGCATTTGTATTTAGGAACCCTTTAGGATATCTAAATGGTTAATTGGATAGAGGGGCCTAGTATGGAGATGGAGATTTGGAATCATGGCAGGCATCTTTACGGATGCAATTACCTGGGCTAGTAGTTCTCAATCCAGACCAGCAACATTAGCATCACTTGGGAATTTAGACATATAAACTCTCAGGCCCCAGCCCAGACCTTCTGTATCAATATTAGAAACTCTAAATGTGGGGCTTAACAATCTGTATCAATAACCCTTCCATGTGATTCTGATGTATACTGAAGCTTGAAAATCCCTGGCCAAGGCATTAAAATGTAGAGTGAGGAACAAAAGAAGGCCTAGGGTGTAAGTGTACTTGCGTTATTTTAATCTAACAGCAGTCTTAGTTCATGATGTTATTCTACTTTTGGCTATTCTATCCATTGGATATGTTAGTGGAGAATGTGAGAGTCTTAGCAAGAGTTATGTGGTCCTGAGACTATAATTTACGTTGAGATTTTTTAATTGTTCATGTAAGATAAGTGCTCTTTTTAGAGATGCCATTTTAGTATGCATGAACGAAATCTAGCTGTTATATCTTTTTAGAAGACTGAGGAAAAATGCTATGAGTAAGAAAATAAGCAAATAAATAATACTTGTGTTTTTATTATATAACGGTCTTTTCAGATCAAACTTACAGTCAATAAATTATTTAAATATAGGTATCAAGTAGGAGTTACTTCAATTGAACTCTTTACCTTGGAAACTACTTTCGAAAGGGTAGTGTGCTATTTGGTAAGCCTTTTAAAGTTGGTTTTGACAGCTAATTTGCTCACATAATAGCATAAGGTTTTGTCTCCTGTGCTTTATATTTTTTAAAAGAGAATTTTTTCCCTTTATAATGAACTCTGATAAATATATGAGATAATTGATGGACTACATCTACATAAAAAGAATTCAAGTTGCTAAATACAATACTTACAACAAATGGAATGCATTTAGACTCTTCAGGCCTGCGATTGCATTCTGTCACTAAGCTCAAGAATAATACTGAACATTATGGAAAAATGGAAAGAAGATCTGTAGAAGAGGTTTCTTTAAGGCAGTACTGAAGTTTATTTATCATAATGGGAGGCAGGTAATGATAACTTTCAAGTAATGTAATCTATGCTATAGTACATTCACTTAACACATTTTCTTTGAATTAAATAGTTTTTTAAAAAAAATAAAAGGTAAGCTAGCTTCTTTCTGCCTCCATTTAATGTACATTGTAGGCACTAGAAGAAGCAAATGGGTGATGTTCAGATCAGTAGGAATACATACACACACAAACACAAAAATGGTACATAAGAATAGGAGTTACACAAGTTAATAATATGCAAATACCAAAAAATGGTACCTGAGCTGAATCTTGAAGGACAAAGAAGAGTTAGCCAGCATGAAGAGAGATATTCTAGAATCAGAACTAGGTATGTGCTTCCCCTGAGAACAGGTGCAGGTAGCCAAGGATGGTGTAGCTCCAGGTAAATTTCTAAGTGGACTTTGATTATACACTTTAGGAAAGCATTTCTGTATGGTGAATTTGTATTCTGTAAGTCTTTTTTCAAATGGGATAGTGGGGCATAGTTGGACTTAATCACGTGATTCCATAGTTTGGTAATATAATTCCATAATTTGTTACCTCTTCTTTCATGACATGAACATTGGTCATTGGTTTTTTTTTAAAAAAACTATAATAGATACTACCATTAATTAAAATTTGTATTTAATATCATATATATAGAGCAGAAAATTCTGTATTCATAGTACAATATAATAATTATTTAACAATTCTTTTAAGTGAATGTCTTTTTATTCTTAAGGTATGTGATGAAATAAATGGCATTGTCTCTGAAGAATCAAACACATATAGGTTTTCTTATTTGCTACTTAATTTTATAATCATTTGCATACTTGCGTGTTTTTGTACTTTTTTTTGTACAAGATGACAGGCACTTGATTTGTCTTAAAAATCCTGCTGTTTGTTTAGTCTTCCTCTATGAATGATTTTTTTCTTTTACAGATTGCATTATTTATTTATGATACATATTTATGTGGTACAGAGTTGACTATCAGTATTTATGTACAATATATGATGATCAAATCAATATTATTAGCATGTTCATCATTATAAATTGTAATTATTATTTGTGTTTCTTACCCAATTACTCCCTAACCCCTCTCCCTCTCCCACATTCCCACCTCTAGTAACTATAAGTCTGTTCTCTCCTGAAAGTTGAGCGTTTTGTTGTGGTCTATCTCTTTCCTTCTTTCTTTCTTCCCTTCCCTTCCTTTCCCTCCCCCCTTCCTCCATTCCTCCCTTCCTCTCTTCCTTTCTTCCTTCCTTCCCTCCCACTTATGAGTGAGGACGTGGTATTTCTCTTTCTGGACCAGGCTTATTTCACTTAACATAATTTTCTACAAGATCATCCATGTTGCTGTGAATGGCAGAAGTTCATTCTTTTTTATGGCTGAATATTCTATTGTGTATATATACCATATTTTCCTTATCCAATCATTCGTTGATGGACATTAAGGTTGGTTCCATATCCTGGCTATTGTAAATAGAGCTGTGATGAACATGGGAGTGCAGGTATCCCTTCAACGTGATGATGTCCATTCCTTTGGTATACACCCAGAAGTGGGATTGCTGGATCATATGGTAGTTCTAAATGTAGTTGTTTGAAAAACCTCCATATTGTTTTACCTAATGATGAGACAGTAAAATAATAAAAATACTTGAAAAAGATTGCTGTTTGTTGTGGAAAAAAAATGAATCTGATAAAGTTGTTTCTTAAATGGGCAGTTGCTGCTTTTGATAAAAGTTTTACAGTAAGACTTCCATTGTCTCTATAAACTCTGCCCTGCGGTGTAATCAAATCAAGACTGGGTGTGTGATCTCAGACACTGGCAGCTTTGTGGTTAGAGGTAGCACAGTCAGAACCTGGAGTCATCTCTCCCTGTATGATTCTTGTGTGCCTGTGCAGTCACTGGGCCTTGCTTCATCTACTTTAGAGGCAAAAAAGAATGGGCAAGATTTGCAGAGGCTTCTGAGTTACCAAGGACCAGCAAGGATAATAGTTTGTAAAGAAATCTGAAATTTTAGTCATATCTCTACCCTGGGGATGCAGCTTTTATTTCTGTTTTTTTGTCAAGGTTGAATTTTTGAAACCAGCAAGTTTACCTTTTTGCCATTGTGTTTTTCCATTGCTACTACCACAAAGCTAAAACCTATTACTGGATGCCAGCCCTTGGCAAAACTGTGAAGTACGTGAGGTTTGTCTTAGATATCTGCTACCTCCTTTTTCTAACTCTGCCAGCTCCCAAACACCTAATACTCTTGAGTTCCTCCAGCCTGGGGGGCTTCACAGTGTTAGTGATTGTTGCATCCTAATATCCTACCCCTTTCATGAATATCAGCTCTTTAAAAGAGAATGTCTGGGCATAGGTATATAACACATAGGTATAAATCTTTAATGGTAAAATTTAAAACATCATGATAATGGGGATTTGATGAGTGAGGAAATTGGAGGCAGAGACCTTCGTCTAATTCAAAAGCAAATGTATGTGATTGCTTCCTCTACTCTTTTTGTAAAGCTGGGGTTATTGTTAATAATTAGTACCAATTAGAATCCTTTGAATTATCATACTTAAATAGACAATATACAGGCATGAAAGGGCCAGCATTTACTTATTGTTTTTTGAAGAAAATACTCTAATTATATAAAGAATGAACTGAGACTATTTTTGTACAATGGCTTATGAACTCATAGACACGAGGGAATAATCACTGTTTAGCATTTCAATTTGTGACCTATTGTAGAATCATATTTTAAATAACCCAGCTAACACCTTTGTGGATGATAAGTAATATTATCCCTGGAGAATAGTATTTAGAAATTAATATAACCTGAAGTCTTGAGAGAGAGAAAAAACTGTTGCCCTTATCAAGTCTGTTAAAGATTGGGTTAAACAGATAGCTCAAGGTTAAGCGTCTCCTGCTAAGAAGTTGCCCAGTAAATCAGTGAGGGAATTGGAAGAAGAACATCTGAGCTTCTGGCCTCTTAAGGCATGGAGTCACTGTTTCCTTTGAGGCCATCTTTATAATCACAGTAAGCGACCTGGGGAGACCATTGCTTCTAGCAATGAAGCAGATGGCATAATTCCCCCATCACCCTGGAGCATAAGCCACAATGCTGACCAACTGGGATACAAATGTTAAATAATAACAAATTAGGATTTGTTTAAATAATGGCATTAAATATATCTCAGTAATTTTAGATTTCCTAAGGACTTCACAATTATTTTTTATTACCCACTCAAACTACCTAAAATTCCTGTAATTCAGCATCACTATGTTTCTTTTCACTGCTTATAAAAGGTCCATCTGGTGGGACCATACATGTTCTGATGCCAAATTTGTATTTAGAAGGGAGAAAGATTATTAGCTCCATAATTTGGTAAGTTCCTATAAATGTTGATAGAAATTTAGCATGTTAATACTGAAAGGAATCTTGGAGATAGGGGGAAATGGATTTGTAATTGTGATTCTCAGACCAAACTTATTATCAAAATCATCAAGATAACATGGTATTAAATCAGTTAAGGGTAGCCTTTGGGGAAGCAAGCTCTCTGGATCATTGGAAAGCTAGGGCAAAGAGATTAATCAAGGACACCCAGGCCCTGACTCTGCTTTCTGCGTATGTCTGAGGCTGTGCTCATGCTGAGTTTGACTTAAGGAACAGGAGAGTTGCTGCTTGTAAACATTCCTTTAAATGGAAGCATGTTTATTTCATTGTAAGTTTTTTGTGGGTAAGTGATTTTAACCACATGTACAAAAGGGCAATGGCATGACAAGTATTTGTCCATTTTATAGATCTGGCAGGAAGATTCCATATCCTTAACTAATTAAATTGGGAATTAGTCTAATCCTGAAGTGGGCATATGTAAGGTCAATTAAGACTCAATTTTACAGATGAGGGAAATATACTTTATGGAAGAAAAATGAGTTGTCTAAGCTGACAGATGTTATTAGTGCTAGAGTTGGAGATGGAACCCAGGTCTATCCCTCCATAATGCTTTTTTATGATAGTCTGCAGCCTCTTGGCTCAGAAAAGAAAACCCCGCCCCCTGAGGTTTCTGTTATTGACACCGTCAGATTTCAGTCATCCTTGCCTTCATTTCATGTATTCAGTCATTTAAAGAATATTTAGTAAGTACCTGCAGTTGTGGAGATACAGCAGTGAAAAAAACAACCAAAGTCCCTGCCCTCCTAAACCTTACCTTATAGTTGAGGAAGACAGACAATAAACTAAATAAGTAAGATATATTTTAATGTAGGTTTATGTTTAAAGTATTGTTAGATGGTGGTGCTATTAAAAAAAATAGAGTGAAAAAGAGGCATGGTGTGTATGTGTGTATGAGTGGGCTGCTGCGATTTTAAATCATTAGGAAGGCCTCACTAATTCATCATTTACCCAGTCTTGTAGATTCTACCCTTGTAATGGCTTCAAAAATCTGTATTTCTCTCCTATTTCCCTTAAAAGAAACAGAAAACCCCTCTACATCTCTTGACCACAGATGCTCATTCTCTCTCTCTCTCTCTCTCATATTTTTAGGGCATCTATTATCCTGCCTCCAGCCTAATTTTCACTCTACTGCTCAGAAACCTTCAGTGATTCCTGGCAGGCCATTCTCTGGCCCGCGAGCTTCTCCCCTTCTTGATCTTTGCTCAGTGTTCTGTTCTTTTAGGAATCCTCTTCTACCTGTTGAAACTCTGGCCATGTTTCACAGTCCGTCTCAAATAATGTCCTTTCCTTGAAAATTTTCTGATCCTTTCCTCTCCCTTTCCCCCGATCCAGTTAGTTTCTTGAAGATAAGAACTGGATCTCTTAAACATCTTTTCATTAGCACAGCTCGTGGCACATAACTGTTCCATGAGAGTTTGTTGAATCAAATTGAATGATTGATGAGATTCCATTGAGAACCAGAAATCTTAACAAAAAGTTGATTTCAATTTGGGTTCTATATACTACTCATGAAAATGCAGCCAAGGTGTTGGAGAAAAAGTATTTAATAGAACATATTTCAAACAGGAAGAGACTTTCGGTAATATAGCCTATTCTGTGTTCAGGGACAGTTGGAGAGAATGTACTCATGTGAATTTATGTGGGAAGATGCCTATCAGCTGAGCCATGTGGAAATGAATCTGCCTTAAACTGTTTTAGAAATGTTGTCTATCTCTTTAGATTAGTACTAAATTATCCCACAGCTCTCTGAAGCTCATCAAGTTGATAATTGTTTCCAATGATATGTAAATGAGCTTGCTTTAAACAATTAACCCTTTTGCTATTTGTGTAAAAGACTCAGGTAACAAAGGATTGGAAGTTACTGGGGTTAATTCAGGATGTCATTGTCCTCACTTATTTGGCTCCTGCCCAGCTGTGGGTACCAAAGACACACGTCTGGGAGATTTGGCCCTTTCTATACACCTGATCCACATATACCAAGATCTAGGAACTGCTTCTTCAGTAGTGAACTGAGGCTGGAAATGGGCAGCTGCTTGCATACCCAGTGTTGCTGTCATAAGGGTGGTGGGGCAGTATAGAACTAGGGCCAGGGTTTGGAGCTCACAGACCCCATGAGCCCATTCACAAACCCTTCACATGCAGGTCTATGAGCTAGGTAACTGGTGAAAAAGTCCTTGGAGCCTTAGTTAAAGTAGAAATAGCCTTTATTCAGCACACACATATCTAAGAGTTAAACAGTCTAAAGGGATCTGGAGCTCACAGACCCCTTGAGCCCATTCACAAGCCCTCACACACAGGTCTATGAGCTAGGTAAACAGCAAAAAAGTCCTTGGAGCCTTGGTTGAAGTGGGGATAGTCTTTATTCAGCACACAAAACACTGAGCTAGGCAGTGCAAAGAGAAACTCAGAAACTCAACTGCTACCAGCAAAGTCCACTGAAAAACTGAGCAGCTGCCAGCAGAGTAAACATGCTCTGTTTTTAGACATGAGCTCTGCTGGCCAGCTCAGCTTCACAAAACTCAATAACACACGATACCAACAAAACTAAAAAGATACATTGGTGCACATGTGCACTAACTCCACTCACACACAACTTGTTTACAAGAAATGTGCTACTCGACCCCCAACCAGACCTGAGCCAAGGGAGCCTGACTAAATTATCCGATTTTCCCCACAATCTCCCCTTTCAGGGTCCCTTGCCATACAATCAATGCATTAAAAATCTTCCGCAATGTTCCCTTAGTGAGGATAAATGACCCTTTTATTTATACAACCTATTATCTGTTCGATATGGCTTAAAGCTTGTCCTGTAGTTCTGTCCTTCAGTTGTACATGTCTAGTTAGGAGTCATCATTGGTGTGCTTTTCCATGGGAATCTTGTAGTCATACTGATGTGAAGTTCAGTGCATATTCAGTAGATGATCATGCCAATGTATATATGTACCCAGTTGACTCTGGTGCAGTGCCTGCAGCCAGAACACTATGGGTGAAAAGACAGAAGGGTTATTGGTACCCATAGGGGAAGTTCTCATCCCTCTAAACAGGACTGTATTTGGCTGCTGGTCAGTTTTCTTTTTATCAACCCCTGCTCCCAGCAAGTCAAGCCACATGTGCTTACAGCTAGTCTTGCTTGGTTCCTTTGGGATAAAATCCTGAGTATTTCTTGGGGGTTTGGTCTTAGCCACCACCTTTTGGACCTCTTTTGCTTGTCTGCTGTCCTCTACTTCACCCAAGCTGGCTATCATGGTCGTTACCTCATGTATAGGATGACCAATGTATGGGGCCAGTATGGCCATCAGTGACCCAAAGGATGTTAATGGGGCATTTTGCAGCACTATATCTCTCATGCTGCCTGCAAAGTTTTCATCATCCAGGCCATGATTATTCACATTAAACATGGACTGCCACATCCCCAGCTCTCAAATTATTTGAAACAACTGAACATGCATTTGCCATTTACTAACAATCTTGTGCAGTTCTCCAGCATTGGCCCACACGGTTCGGGCAGCTGCACTCACCCATTCCATTAAGGAGTGATTACCTGGCCCTTATGCATATCTGTGGCTATTCTGTAGCTGCTGCCTCAGGGATGGGTGCATGGTAATGGAGGCTAATTTTTCCATCTCCTCACCAGAGCATACCACACTATCCTCCCCTAGGTCCTATAACCGCAACAGCCAAGCAGCCAGGGGCTCCCTGTTTCTGCCAAAACTGTCTCCCCAAGTCAACTAATTCAACCTGGGTATATGGGACATAGGTGGTAAAGTGGGTCACCTGTGGATTGCCCACTGGTTGCCTGCCCGGTCCCATAGGCTGCTCGTGCTTCATCTTTTGATGCACAACAGGTTGTACCTGGGTATGTATGGTCTCCCCGAACTCACCACTGGATACATTGTCTTCCTTGGTGTGAGAAGCTGGAGTGGCCAGTCGCTGCATGTCATCCTCCAGAACATTCATCCGTGTTCCCAACCACTCTGCTTTCTTCATCAGATCTCAATCAGTTTGCAGCAGAGTGAGCAGCAGCCAGGCTCTGGTCAGCAGAAAAGTGGCCACTGGGTACCACACACTCAAGGACAGCCACATTTCCTACCCCTCCCAAGGGGTTTTCTGCTGTAGTGCCTGGTCTATGCTGACTTGCAGTGCAGTGAGCAGCAACCAGATCCTAGTCAACAGGAAAGTGGCCACGGGGCACAGCATGTTCAAAAGTAGCCACATTTCCTCCTTCTCCAAGGGCTTCTTGGCTCCTGTACCTGCTCAGAATACTGCCGACTATGCCAATTGTAGAGCTAGAGCTAGGGTCTAGAGCTCACAGACCCCTCGAGCCCATTCACAAACCCTTCACATGCAGGTCTATGAGCTAGGTAACCAGCAAAAAGGTCCTTGGAGCCTTGGTTAAAGTAGAAATATTCTTTATTGAGCACACACATGTCTATGAGTTAAACAGTCCAAAGGAGAAACTCAGAAACTCAACTGCTACCAGCAAAGTCCACTGAAAAACTGAGCAGCTGCGGCAGAGTGAACATGTTCTATTTTTAGATGGGAGCTCTCTGCTGGCCAGCTCTGCTTCACAAAACTCAAGGACACAGAATAGCAACAAAACTTAAATGATACATTGGTGTACATGTGCACTAACTCCACCCACACACAACTTGTTTACAAGAAATGTGCTGCTTGACGCCTAACCAGACCTAAGCTGAGGGAGCCTGACTAAATTATCCTATTTTCCCCACAGGCAGCCTCTGAGTTGGCCACTTGACTTTTCCAGGGATGTCAGTCTCACCAACCAGTCTTCCCTGTAACTAGTCAGTCAGCTTCTGGCTGGTCTTAGTTTCTGGTTTGTAATCAATTCAATGCTTGTGCTGGTATCAGCCCTAAATTCCCTATCCATAGGTTGGATTCCTGTTGGACAGAAACCTAAAAAAAAATTGTGCTCAGAGGATTAGTTTCTGTAGGGCAAGTTTTTTTGAGGTTTGTTTGCCAAGGAGGTACATATATAAAACAAAACAAAAAATACCCACCTGCTGTTGCCAGCAGAAATGTCTGATTTGGAAGCATCTTTTTTATTCAGAGGATTAGACTCTGTTCGGTAAGCTCACTGACACAAATCTGGATCTCTTCTCTTAGATGGATGAAGCCTTTTAATCCAAAATAAGTTTGGTGATGATTGAGACCAGTGCCCTCGTTTAGGTGATGGTCATGATCTCATTTTAAGAAGAGATAGGTGAAAAACAGTGACTTGTATACTGTGACCCTTTTTTTTTTGCTCAGCTTTTCTTTGTTAATATGTTGGTATTTCATTTTATTAGTTAGAACTGTAGTTGGAGATTTTTCTTACACTCTGAAGCTGCACTTACTGTGGCAATCTGTAAATATACTATCACTCACCCAGTCATTCTAGCCAGAACCTTAGGAGTCATTTTTAGATATCCAAAACCTATGTGTCTGCCTTTTAAATATCTCTTCTTATTAAGGTATCTTATTAACTTAGCCTACATGTTGCTAAATCTAATGAACAAATCTTAATCCTTATTTTTCTTGACTGTTGGTAAAAATGGCACAGATGATCCTTTCTTGAAATAGTTTCTCCATTTGGTTTGCAGTGAAGACATGCTTTCGTAGTGTTCCTCCTGTTTCCCTTGTTACTTCTTGGTGATCTTTGCTTATTCCTCTTCCTCTTTCTGATCTCTAATTACTGGAGAGCCCCAGTGCTCTGTTCTTGGACCTCTTTTCTAGTAATCCTAACTCTCTTGGTGATTTCATTCAGGCTCCTGGTTTCAAATACCATGTATGTGCTCATGACTCCCAAATTTGTATTTCTATCCCAGACTTCTTTGCTGTATATGCAGACTCATATATCCAATGGTACACTGCTCATTTCTGTTTAGATGTTTACTTAGATTTGAAACCCAGTATATCCAAAGCAGAACTCCTCATCATTTCTATCAAATTTGTTTCTCCATGGTCTTCCCCATTGTAGCAAATCACTATTTTATTCTTCTGCATGCTGAGGCCAAAAAACTTGGGGTTATCTTGACACCTGGTTTTGTTTGTTTGTTTGTTTCATACTCCACATCCAATCTGTTAAATCTTGTTGGCTCTGTCTTCAAAATATATCCTGAACGTAGGTACTTCTCAGTACCTCTACCTCTCCAAGCCACCATTTATTATTACAGCCTCTTAACTGGTCTCTCTTCTTCTGTTCTTGGCACCCTATAGTCTTTTCTCAAGACACCAGTAACAATTACCATGTCACTTTTCTACTCCAAACCCTTCAATGGTTTCTCATCTCTCTTAGAGTAAAAGTCAAGGACTTTCAGTGACATATTATCTGGCCACTCATTTCCCTCTCTGAACCCATCTGTTTATGGCTTTCCTCCCAATCACAATAACCCAGCCACACTGGGCTCTTCCTCTGTGAGCAAACATACAGAATCAGACTATCTTATCAGACCAACATGAATTAGAGATTTTACCTAGCATCAAACTGTAATAAATAATATCAAGGATAAGAAATCAAAAGGCTTAGACAATTGAGAGAGAGGTCCAGGACATCAAGGGCAGCTCCCAGGGTCCTTCCCACATTGGACATGATCCTCTGGCTCACAATAGATGAGGTCATCATATGAGGTCCATGGGATTACCTTACATGGCAGGAATATTTAAATTATGAAATATACCCATTTTATGCTCTAGGTAGTTATATCTGTATATGATATTCTCCAGGAAGACATACCTCATAAATCTTAGCTTTGATTTGCTATGGGTGATCCTTAGCTAGGGATATCTTGCTATAGGCATTTTGGAGATTGTTTCTTCCTCTTGGGTAAATATCATCAGTATACTTATCTAGATGTCCAGGTGACATGGGGTTTAAATAGAGTCAACTTCCATCTTTTCTAACCCCCAACCCCCATCTCTTTTCTCCCACTCATGCCAAGCACAGTCCAGCTACAGGGCTGTAGTACTTGCTCCTCCCTATTATAGAAATGCTCTGGACTCAGATCTTCTCCTAACTACTCCTTCACTTCCTTCAGGTCTTTACTAACCTTCTCACTGAGACCCTCCCTGGCTATCCTATTTCAATCCCACTCTCTGATGCGTTCTCTTCCTCTTCCCAGCCCTTCTCTCTTTTGTACATATCCCTATGTGAAATACTAATATTTTATTTGTTTATCTTGTTTGTAGATTATTTGTACCATTAGAATATAAGTTCCATGATGGTAGAGATTTTTGTTCACTGTTTTATTCCTAGTGCCTAGAATGGAACCCAACTGTCGTATGTTCTACTCTGTATTTGTTGAATGAATTCCTGACTCTCTATCCCTACTACCACTACCTTGGTTGACCTCATCGTTTTTCACTTAGATTACTGCAGTCATCTCCTAACACACTACTGGCCTACTGTTTCCAATGTGTCCTTTCTAAAACAAATCTGGTCATATCTCTCTCCTGCTTAAAATTCTTCAGTGGCTCCTCATAACTTTGAGGGTAAAATTCATATTTCTCACATTGACACCCAAGGCCCTGCTTACCTTTCCAATCTCACTGCAGTCCCTTTCTCAGTCATACTTAACCACTTTCTTCCTCAAGGTCTTAACATATTTAGTTCCTGAATATTTGTGCTGTGCAATAATGACCTGTCTGAATAATCTGAATAACTAGGTCCTTAATGATTTAGCCTAAGGATCTTTTATGTAATGTTTTTATTTTCTTTAGTCTGGATTGAGGTTCTATAGCAATCAGTGCCTATGTCTGCTGTAGCATTTACACATTATATAATAATTATCCTTGAATGTACATACACGTCTCATTCACTAGTCTCCAAGCTTCTTGAGTTCTGTTCATTTTGTATCTCCAAGACATTTGGTAATTTGGTTCATAGTAGGTCCTCAAAACATGTTGAATGAATTAAGCTCTGAACCAAAGAATAAGGAGCATTTTGATAGATAGTAGCTTTTGAAAAGTAGTTGTGACTTTGTTATACAAGACACACAGGAATATCTCCTTAATCAGGTCTCATAGTGATATACACAAAAAACAGCAACTAACTCAGTATTCCTATGGAATCAAGGCTGGGAGGGAAATGTTGGGGGATTGGTGAATATGCAGGGAATATTATGGAATGTAGTTCCCTCAAAGAGTTAAACTTTGAAGAGTGAACTTTTAGGGGGAGACTTGTTAATCTTTATCCCATACTTGAAGGCTCTGGAGAAATTGGCCGTAATTGAATCCTTGTTATGTTTTAAGTAGGTCAACTTAAAGAAGTTAATGGAAGTTTTTTGACCCATGCACTTGTTACATTATACTGAGAGTTAAGTGTTAACTAGAGAAGGGCACACTTTCCACTGAGGTTCACAATTCTTGGCTTCCTGGAATTTTTATACTTGATTCCAAATATCCCACTTTGTTATTTCAGACATCACAATTTTTTATCCTTATGTGTATTTATACTACAATCAAGATTAATAAGAAAAACCACATAAAATTATTGTTTATCTACTGCTTTATTAATTTATGTTTTTATTAAATCATACACATGGGAAACCTGAGAGTCAAATAAAAAAATTCTATATTGTCATGTATTTTTCATATAATTATTATTCCTGTAATTTGTAATATCTGTTTAAGTTGCATACTCCTTTAGAGAAAACCATTGCTTCCTAGTATAGGGAATTGACTAATTCTTATACATTTCTTTAGGTAACACAGTTGATTATGATTAAAATGTTTTGGGGAAATAGACTCCCAAGGTATAGGAGAACATTGTTATGAAAATATCTTGACAGATGTGGGCCTTCACATTTTCTTATGTATGCTACTCCAAAGTTTCAAGTCTTTTTTTGCTTTTAGTTAACATAATTTTTCTAGATCAGGTCCCAAAATGAACTACCTTATATCAGATTTTGCTCTGTAGTGAACTGGCCAAGGGGCCAATATAGCTTAATTCCAGTATTGTAGAATTCAGACTATAATTTTGATAATTATTTTGTTTCTGCATTTAATTATCTGGTAGGGACCATAAATATGTTTTGAAAAATGAAATTTTAACATTTTTAAAAAAAATATGCTTTTCTTCATAAAACCAATATTTTAAATGGGGCTGATACAAATATGAGCCATCATGTAGAAGATATACAAACATGAATGAACAAAATAGAATGTAATTCATGATTAATTTAAGGCCTTCCTGCTGCTTTATGAACATACTTTGTTTTACCCTTGACCTTGTTTTCAATCAATTCATCTTTTTTCTTCTCACATATGTACACCGTACTTTGTGATAACCCACATTTGAGGGATGACATGTTGCCTGATCTTTAATGTATTTCTTTAAATTTCTACTTCATTCAGATCTGTAATAGAGGGAAGCATAAAGGACCAACTCTTAGTTATTATTTTATTGATGTTCCAAGAATTTCTCTATTAGACTTCATGCAAAGTTATGGGGTTTAGTAATTATACATCATTGTGCTAGGAAAAACATGCCCAGCTTAATTACTGACTCAAATGTCCTTTGGAAAAAGGTGTTTTTTTTTTTTTTTTTTTGACCGGTAAGGGGATCACAACCCTTGGCACAGGGCGGTCTGCACCACGCTCAGGCAGCGAGCACACTGGCCATCCCTATATAGGATCCGAACCTACGGCCTTGGCGCTACCAGCAGCGCACTCTCCCAAGTGAACCACGGGGCCCGCCCTGGAAAAAGGTGTTTTTTTTTTTTTTTTTTGACCGGTAAGGGGATCACAACCCTTGGCACAGGGTGGTCTGCACCACGCTCAGGCAGTGAGCACACTGGCCATCCCTATATAGGATCCGAACCTGCGGCCTTGGCGCTACCAGCAGCGCACTCTCCCAAGTGAACCACGGGGCCAGCCCTGGAAAAAGGTGTTTTAAAGATGTATGGGCCATAGTTTTGGTACCAACGTGACCATTCACTGTGTTGTTTAAGCAAATAAGCTAGTTTAAATAAGCTCATAATGAGTTTTTAATTTATAGAGAAATGAATCAGTAGGGTAAAGAGAGGTGCAAAGTTTTAGAAAAATTGTGTAATAATTGAGGAATCACTTGAGTAAAATTCCCACTGTACTAGCTTTTGTTGGGAAGAGAATGCAATTATATTAAAAATTAATACTTCAGTGTAATATGAAACTAATGCTGGCTGAGTTATTATATGCCAAATTAGGTTGCTGTAAACAATAACAAAATGGGTGACTGTGCAAATGAGAGCACTGAGTTATTTAAACTTGCAGCAGCATGTTTAATGAAATGCAGTGAAAGCAGAAAATGTTTAATTTAGTAACGGGTGACCTGAATCAATCTGTCCTAGAGAACGATAGACTTTTGGACTAATTTTCAGTTAAAACAAAATAACCGAATAACCATCCCTATTTATGTATAATATGCACTATTTCATATTATTCTTTTTTCCTAAGACAGTTTTTTTGGTATAGACAGCTTTCAGTGGGAATTACTATAAGTTCTATGAGAAACACTGCCAATCAAATTGTCTCTGTTGGATTTTTCCCTTATAAAGTCTGAGAATGCTTTTCGTTTCTTTCTGTTTGTATTATATTAAGATTGTAATCTAATAAACATCTTGAAAAAAAACTTAAGTTTTGGTATTTGTTTAGAATATAATTGTGGAAGTCTAGTCTACTTTTATAAATTGTAGGTAGTTTAAGTCCTACACAAATGGGTTTATCTCCTCTTTGGAAACATATTTGGAGTTGACAATCTACCCAAATATTTTTTTAGTCAAGTAACTGAAACTGCTTTTTGTCATTGTGTATTCTGTCTTCTAAAGTCAGTGTGCTATCATCACAGTTGAGGTATTTTGAAAACTTCTTTCTCAGAGGATGTGAATTCACAATATATGATAATTTAATGTGGCAATTCAGGGCGGAGAGTTGAATTATTGAAGAACTACCTTGAATCCCTTTAGGATACCCTATCTTATGATTATCCTATAATACAGAAAAAGCCTTTTATTAAATTTTAAAGAACTTTTCACTCTAGGAAGCGTAGGACTCTATGAACAATGGATATATAGTGAACATCTGTGGTGAGAATGAGAAGCCGTATTTTTTTTTTTTTTGAAGAAACTGCTTAAATATCTATGTGGAGTACAGTTTACTCTCTTTATCCTCCTTCAATGGGATGTTTCCTTGATATATTCTATTTGTTTGGAGTTGGTTTCCAAACCGAATTAGAAGATAACATGTACATCTTACACAGTGAACCAAAATGTGTCCCAAGAGTTACACTTGTAACTGTGTTAGTGTTAGGAATGTTACTAACACTAGGAATGCTAGGAATGTTATTTCTTTTTCACATCTGAATTCTTCACAGTTATCAAAGTGGTAATTGTAGAAAATATTGAATATTAGATTCAAACATTATTTTCAAATTCAAAAATTATTATAGTTCATATGTACCTTAAATCTGTTTTAGTTTAAAAGCAAAATGAAGTTTTCCATTTACATATGCTATTTTGTAAGTGTGTAAATTTGGTAAATAAATGTTTTTGTAGGAATAAATTTAATTAGCATAGTACTTTAAAACAAGGAAGAAGAACAGATGATTTTTTTAAATGAGCTTGCTAGAATATTATCTAAATCCAGAGACTAATTTTTTTTTTTTTTTTCATTTTAAACAAAAACAATCTTACTTTCCAGAAAAACAACATGCAGTGTATGGTATAAATCTCTGTGCTTCACTTACATTTTGGAAGGGGGAATTTTTCATGGTTTACTCTTTTAACTGATGAGGTTTTAGAATGTTACTGCTCACTGAATATCTCTGAAAAACTGAAAAAGACAAAAACATTTATTGTTTCCAGAAACATCCATTGGTAATTGTGGCTCTGAAAACAGAATACAGATAACTCTAGTAAGTGGAGGTTATTATCTGATTAGAAGCAGCATATAATAGAGAGAGAACCTTTTCTGGAAAAGATTCTAGTGTTTAGTTAGAGCTTTTGGTTTGGGCAATAAAGAATAGTCTACAAATCTGTGTGTTAACCAAAGCATGAGATCTGGAAATTGTAGGCCTCAATTCCAGTTCTGGCTCATTTATACCTGGTTCCTTTACCTTTTAGGTCCCGGATAGATCACTTACCTTTCCTGAGCCTCATTTTTCTCACTTTTAAACTTGTATATGTAGCTCATAATTGACAGGGTTTTAGTAGGGTAAAATGACATATGTGAGAGTTTTTGGTAATTATACACTATGAAAATAATATAATTATATATAATAATTATTATTACAGTATATAATTAACAAAAACTTTCACTTATTATTATTATTATTATTATTATTGGGAGCTTTTCTGTAATGAAATCCTATAATGATCCTTGTAAGTGGAGAATTTCTTTGTATGAAGTATGATAATTGCCTTCCTTTCTCTCTTTACCTCTCCCACCATTCTTTAGTTCCACTAATTTGTACTCTGAAGTTTTTAAACACTGTTTTTAAAATTGTGCCTGTCAATATTTTGCTTGATATATATTTGAGAATTCATTGTAACTTCATAGAAAAGATGGCATTCAGTTTAGGGTTGAAGTTTATTAGTTTTTCTAAAATTATGATATTTGCAGTCTTTTTAGAAGAGAAATTAGTCTCTCAGTATTGGTGCCCATTTCATTGCTGTGGGAAGAAATGCTTTAAAAATGTATTGGTGGTAGTGGTTATAATAGTTGGGATGAAGGTAGAATTGCTATAGAACTGAAAGTTTCATCAGTCTAGACCACTCAATGTATTAGTGTGGAATATAGATTAAAAATGTAACATGATTACATTTGGGTATGGGATCGTGGGTGGTTAAAAATTTTCTTTGTCCTGTTAATTGAGTTACATTTGAGAGTTGTATTTATTTTTGTTATATAAAAATTAATAAAGAGCTGAAGATTTTTTCCAAAAACAATATACATATTACATAAGAATTTCAATGTAACTTGATATTTTTCTTTTTGCCTATATTTATATTTGTTACAATTATTAAAATATGCAAAATATTTGTATTTGTTAATTCATTGGGATCATCGATTATCCAATAAACCAGGTATTAGGTATTCTGACAGTCCATTCTGAGGTTTAAAGCAGCACTTTGAGTACAATACTACATAGTAAAATGTCTTATTTCAGAGAAGTTTTTCATGCATGAAATATCATTCTTGTGTTCATTTCTGTTTAGCAGATGAGAGATTGATAGGTGAAAACGAAAATGTTCCATATTTGTTATGGCCTGTATTTGTAAACTTTCCCTGTTGCAGAATTGCCTATATTCAAAGACTTTTAGGGTCGTTCCAGAGTGCTTAGGACCATGCACTTTACCTTGAGATGAGCTAAACAAAAGAAAACAAAACACAGCAACAAATTTTTGTTTAAGATGCAGCTAACTTGCTTTTCTCTACCATTCATAGCCACCAAAGCAGAGTTTTGAAAGCCTTTCTCAGTCAGAAATCTCTTTCAATGAAGGTATTTGGAAAAATGCTTAACTCAAATAAGAGAGAACTTGATGCACAGATTTTATGTTGTTGTGAATTGGTTTTAAATGGCCTTGCAGTCTGGAGTTAGATCATTTCCAGAAATATTTTGTTTGACGCGTATTTGTTTTGAAAAATATTGATGTAGTTGCTGTTGTTGGAAAATCAGTACATTTCGCCTAAGAATCTTGATTTCTGGTTTTCTTTAAATGTTAGATCAGGCCATGCTGCACCCACACCTCTGTCTGACAGTGGTTTTCTGGGGCTGGGTTATCATTGTCCTCAGTTCACGAAGGGTCCCACTGGGCCTATTCACTTACTTACTGGGCTTTTGTAAGCTTTGACTTTGTGAACCTCGGCCTAAATAATTCTCTGATTTTAGAGAAAGTTGTATGCAACAGGTTTTGAGAAGCCTTAACACACATTAAAACATATTTTATGATTCTTTGGTAAAAACTTTGACCCCAATTAGTTTACATGATCTTTCTGAAACATGCCCTTTAGATTCCCCTGAGTCAAACCCTTCCAGAGATTCCCTCCCGAGATCTTTGATGTTGCTTTTCATGACCTTGGCCTTGCCTTTCTCTCAAGGCTTTTATTTTCTGGTCTCTGCAGCCAGACAGAATCACATGCAGCTTTCTGTCCCCTCAGCCTTGCATGTTCTGTTGCCTGGAGTGCTCTTTGCCCTTGTTCATCTGGGTTACACATCCTCTTGCCGGGCAGCCTTCCCTAGTGCTCACTCCTGTCTCACACATGCCATTACGCCTGATCATGGGTTTCTTGAAACCTGGCAGGTGCCATCTCTTGCTCTGCTCTACACCTAGCACTGCACTTGTGAGTATTCACTCAGTAAATAGCTACTGTGGGCTTTTTTGTGTGTTATGATTCTCTCATAGCACTGAACTTTAGGAAGTTTATGCTTTGAGAAATGTTTAATTTTAGTAGAGGAATGACAGATTCCTCCCTCTCCCTAAATACTCTACGTGAGGCCTTTGTTACATGAAATTTTATTGGATTACAGTGTGTTTTTTCCCTTACTGTATTTTCTTATCGTATTTTGTACCTATGATA
Source organism: Galeopterus variegatus (assembly GCF_000696425.1). Classification (NCBI taxonomy): domain Eukaryota; kingdom Metazoa; phylum Chordata; class Mammalia; order Dermoptera; family Cynocephalidae; genus Galeopterus; species Galeopterus variegatus. The sequence goes on along the minus strand of NW_007726138.1, from coordinate 370,052 downwards.
AAATTGGAAACATTTGTAAAAATTAGAGGAAGCCCAGGCAATATTACTAAAATCTATGAAAAGTTTGTATCCTTCATCATAGTTTTACTTTTAAAGAAATGATTTCCTATAGACAGTAGCTGAATCTCAGTTCTGATGCCTAATCACATTGTCTACTTTGGAACCTAATAACTTTTCAAATGTAGTGTCCAGCAAAACTCTAAGGTTTTAGACTGTGCAATAGAAAACACCATTTTCTAATGCCTGGGTCTTAAAAAATATTCATGCATCTGAAATAATATCAAAAGATATCTCTGAATAATTATCTGCATATTGTGCCAATGTTACTAATCTTAAATAGACTCTTCACAGGTTCTCAAAAATAGAAGTTTAATTTAAATGCTCAAAAACCCCGATTTAGTGTTGGCTTCAAGCCTAATGCAACATTGGAGTCGCATATTATTCATCAGAGGCTGATATTCTTTTCCTCCCCTGCCTTCCATCCCAAATTATTCCCTGTCCCCTTCCCTTTTCCAATGGCTATGTCCCATAGGCTTTCTCTTTCTCAAATCATATGACAGCTATTTAGAATATGATGGTATTTAGAGTGCTTGTTCATCTGCCATAATAATTTATAATGTATGTGGAACCCATTTGCCAGGTCTGAGTTTATACTCCCCAATTCAGAATTTTTCCATTGGCATATTTCTAATAGCCTGAACCCACACATAATGTTTTGTGTGGGTGCATGCATGGGTGTGCATATACCCACAAACTTTGAGTTTGCTTTCACTTGTTGGTTGTTGATACCTACCTTTCATAAGTACCACTAGATGAATTTTCTATGTTTCATTTGAATTCCTTCCCAAGGGAAAGAATCCTGCATGTGGGCTTTGAATAGAGAGAGACATCTTTCTTTATTCTCCTGAATGACCTATTTTAAAGAGTGATGGTTTGGTAAGATTGTAAAAAATGATCTTTTCTCACTTGGTTAAAGCAAACTGTTTCTCTTTTCTGTTCATGGCACAGTTTTCACTGATAGGAGAATGGTTTGTTAGAAGAGAGTTTACTCTGTAGACCTTTGAACAAGTTCTTGGATTAGGGAAAAAAACTCATGAAGAAAAAACAGAGTGGCATTATATTTTTAGATATAAGATGGAAGTTTGATAGAAATATGACTGTCCCCCCAAATGGATAGTTTTGTTTCCTTAGAAGCAGTTTATAAATATTTAGTTGAAGCAATATGGAGTAGGAAATATAGAGTTGAACATATTTTACTTTTATAAAGCATATAACTTCCCTGTCATAAAGGATTACAGCCTAATACATGAAGGACTTTAATATCTGTTGTCATTGTGGAGATTACTAATCCATGTAAGAATATCAACTTGAAGAACTTGGTAATTTTCCCAGAATAGTAACATTCCTATCAGTGTGCTTCAGTTATGTCACAGGTTTTAATTCTGCTGTATAAGAGTTTTACATGGAGAATTGGTAGTGATAGAAAACACTGTCAGCATAATAAACATTTTGTAATTCAACATATAATAACTATTTCATATTCAGGATAATAAATATTCCAAGAATGATCAAATAATCAGTGAGCAAGGCAACTACATGCCAGATTAAAAAAAAATTCTATTATTTCTTCTGAAGACTGCTATTTACTTGGGGTAAAAATAAGGCAGTTCTTTTAGTAACAATATTTTTCACCTTCAAACATTTGGGTCACAAGAAAAATGAACAAAAAGAGATTTGTTGTATAACAGGAAAAAAATATCTTAAGGTCTGCCTTTTCTTCCCTTGTAAAATACAACATGGTAAATGTAAAAACTTAAGAAATTTATTTTCTGGTGTTCTGTTTAATGGAACACCAGACAATAAATTGTTTCTAAATAATTGAGTCATTATGAAAGACAATAGTATGTCAGAATCTAAAATCTTAATTAGTTGAGGAATATTTATAAATTTATTTATATTTCTATACAAATTCTAACTTGTTCTCATTTTTAGCCTTTCAAACATTCTCTCTTTTAATCAGTATCATGATCTAGTTGTGCTGTAGGCTTTGATTGAGTTGGAGGAACATTTAGTGTGGTCATCTGAGATGTCCAGCATTCAGTGATGCATGAGGCCTTCAGGATGAAGTGGAATTGCAAAAAAAGCTCCCAGCACGCTCATTTGTGTGATGTGAATGGCATACTAGGTGAAATACAGCTGATGCACAAAGTATGTGGGTGGTTCAGGTTAATGAATAGCGTTTTGTAGCTTGTTGGATTTTTCACCACTCCAAAAACTGCTTTCCTACTGTTCCTTTAACTGGGCCCCTGGATTGTGAAGTGCTGTTGTGATGCAGTTTCCTTTCATTTTCTTTTATGCTCTGGAGTTGGAGCTGTGAAAGGCAGATTCATTTATTGTTTAGTTGAATCAGAATGACTGCAATTCCACAAACAAATTGGACTTCAGTTAGGAGTGCTTTGTCATAAATAATCCTGGAAGAGATTGGATTCTCTCCTAGCTGATGTACTTCAGCTATATGTTGAAATCAGCATCTAAAAGGGACTGATTTATTTCTGAACTGACTGATCACTGAGCAACATACACCTATCCTTGTTCTGCTCTATTGTTGCTGTCTTTATTTCCCTAAAGCGTATTCAGCAAAAGTTATGGTAAGGGAAATGAATATTCTCTTTTCTGAATCATTCTTTTCATTTTAGCCTCCATTAAAAAAAAAAAAAAAAACAGCTCTGTGATGCACAACTCTCTCAGTGAATAATTCTTCATGATCTGGAAAGAAACCCTTTTTCATAGATTGGTTAAGGGCATTTTCCATGGTTAGGTCCAGTGAATCATATCTTTCACGTAAAATGTTAGGACATTTTAAAATTTAACAACATGTTTTTGCTAGAGGCTGCAAATACCTTAGCAACACCTTCAAATACTTCTTTTCATTGACTGTAAAAATGTTTCTTTTCCATTAAAGTATATTTACTTCGTTTTGTTTCAAGCTATTCAGTTCTATAAGTCATCTGGAAACAGAAAATCTGGTGTTTTCCTCCTCAGTGGAAAATACATATATATATAAAGAATATACTTTATACGTATATATAAAAATGAAAGTTAAAGCACAACATTTATTTGGATGAACTCTTGGTCCTTAACTACAAATACCATGTCAAGTAGCACTTTGCTTCCTTGATTCAAACAATTCTGTGTGGTCAGTTGTACATTCTATATCAGTAAGAATCATTTCAGACATAGATTTGTTTTTGCCAAATAGGTTAGATTGGCTTTTATTTTTTGTTTTTTGTTTTTGTTAGACATTCTACATGTGCTATTTAACTTCAATTTGAGGTAAATATATCTCCATTTTTATAGCTGAAAACCTAACACTTAAAACTGTTGAATGACTTTCCTCCAAATCCCAAAGCTGGTAAGTTGTAGAGCCAGAATTTGTATCCATGTCTATCTAGTTTGAAATCTTGTGTGTGGGTTTTTTTTTTTTTTGGTGCCTGGCTGGTACAGGGATCCGAACCCTTGACCTTGGTGTTATAACACTGTGCTCTAACCAACTGAGCAAACAGGCCAGTCTAAAGATCATGCATTTTCAACTTTGCCTATTACTTGCTGTCTTGTGTAGGAATAAAGTTTTTCCAAAGCAAATCATATTTTAAATTTGATACATAATAGAAAACAGTGGTGAATGTGTTTTTAAAGCGACAACTTTTTTTTGCAAACATCTATTTTTAAGTTTGAGTTATTGTGTATTATGATTTCCTCAATTGAGTCACACCCGTAGTTTCCTGGAGTGTATTTACAGATGTTTTAGGTAGATACAATCTTGATAATATTCAAAAGAATATTAAATTAATAATTTTTGGAAAATAAAATGCGAATGTAAATTAAGTATTTGTAAAATTCAAGCATAAAAATGTAAATTACTGTTACCTCAAAGTGTTTCAGTGAAGAGTATGGTCACAACACGGTAGGATTTATCTGTGTTCAAACTGTTCATTTATTATTACTGTACCACATGTATCTTTAGGTGCTCCATGGTTTGTATTTTAAATGCATTTGTATCTTGGTCTTTCTAAGACATGTGGACTGATTAGGTCTAATGTCTAATATGTTGATTTTCATACATGGATACATAAGTGTGGGGGTTGGAATGAGAATGAAATGTTTAATTTTTCTGACATCAGACTAGTATGCTTCAGGGAGAGATTTAGCAAAGGTAATTGGACATATATAAAATAAATTAGGTCAGTAGTCTAGACCAATGAATACTAGCCTTTCTATCTTGCTTGACAGTAACACGCATCTGTTAAAAGAAAATGGAACTTTTCCTGGCATGAAATAATGGGATTGTGGTAGATACAACACATGGTACAGTTTTTCCTTTTAATTACCATATGAGAACAAAATCAGTTTTTGCAGCTGGTTCTTCTTCATTTTATTTGCCTTGACTAAATCTCACACCTAAGGGGTTTCAAACATGACAGACAACAGGTGTGAATATGTATCTAATAATTGACTGCAGTTTCTGTCCTTCCTTTAAAAATTGGCTATGTTGTAAACACCTGTAACACTAATAAAGACAGCCTTTTTTTCTTATGTGTAAAAAGCTTTCCAAACCGTGGTTGGATTACATGTCTGAATGAAATCACACACTTAAATAAGTCAACTTATTAAATTACTCTTGCTAAAAGAACAGATTTAAAGGAATGATGAATTTCAGTCAGTTTAACTGCAGCTGGCAGGCAGCCATTCATTATAGCCTAGTGGGACATTGATTTTTGAGTAGAAGAGATGGAAACATAGCAGTTAACTGTGTACCCTTAAGGAAACATTCTATATTATTGATGCATTTTGTTTCCTTAAAAGCCACTACCAAAACTTTATTCAAATTAAATTCTGGTTGTACTAATGAGGAAATCTATTTATTGTCAATGTGAAAACATTCATTATTGTGAAAATAAGATGGTAGTCTTAAATTATTACCCTAGCAACTTATTTCTACCACTCTTCCTTGAGGACAAAAGGTGTTTTACTATAGATAAGACTTTTGTTTTTTAGCAGAAATTACAAAATACCACCTAATTAAATTTAGTAAGAACACTTAGGCTTACTCATTGTGCAGATTAAATAGACTATTGAGAGAAAATCAGTTGGTTTGGCTTATTTTTTCCCCGTACGTTTTCTTCAGTGATGACTGCTTTCATCTACTTGCCAAATTGATGGGACTTGGCAGTAAAACATAAGCAGTTGAGACTGTGGGAGAAGATTAAGTTTTCTGGATTTCAGAAAGGATCATCAGAGATAAAAAAAAAAAATTGCAAAAAGAGCTGGTTTTATCAAGCTGATATTCTGCATTACACATTTGTCTGTTTTCCATCATAATCAATGAGACCTAAATTAAGAACCCTTTCCTTAAGAGAAAGTGTTATTTTCATTTCTCAGATTTTGGTAAATATGGTGGATTCAAATAAGGATGTTTTTATAATTCTTGCACATTTTATCTTTGTTTTGCATTAGGTATGAGAATATTAAATTCAAATTGTATTGAAAGTTTGGGAAAATTAATAGTGGAAAGTGGTATGGTGTTTAATTAACATAAATTAGGCTTTGTTGAAATTAGTGCCTAGGAGATTGAATGTTGTCTTTTGAGGTCTGATCATACTAAATGTTATATATAATATTTGTGTAAGGAAAATAAGTGAGGGAGATGATTTCAGAGAAAGTAGTATTTACTCACAGCTGTAGCTTGGATAACAAATTGGCTATAAGATAATATTGAACGTAACATGTATTTGAACTAGTCATTCAAGTTCCAATTAGCAGAGACCTGGTATTCGTACAAATTTACATGTGAGGAAGACATTCTGTTACAACAGAAATAATGGCCCAATCATACTGGGGCAGAGGCATTGCAAAGGTTGCTGTTACTTTGGGCATGGTAACAATAAACCTGACTTGTGTTCTTCAGCTTGTTTGGGGGTATCTTGATTTTCTTTACAATCCTTCTCCACCCCGGTGATGAAAGCTACTATTATTGCAATATGGCAAGCACATTCCATGAATTCTTATTTAATTTTCAGAATAATTCTGAAAGGTAATTGTTATACATATTTTATAATTGTGAAAATTAAGATTCAGAAAAGTTTAGGAAATTACTCAAGGTCAAACAGATACTAAGTGGCAAAATTTGGACTCAAACTAGGTCTATCTGACTGCAAAACCTTGACTTCTCCATACACTGTTACAAATTATCAAAAAATATTAGAACTGTTGTCCTACATAACATGTCTATACTGAGTCACATTTCAGTTTAGCTTAGTCATAATAACTATTTTCATACATGGATGTTTTACCTTCTAAGAGATCTTTATCACTCTAAAACCTTTCTTTTGCATCATTTGGGGTGGGATCTTTAAGGAGAGATAGCTGCTAGAATTCTCTTGCTAGACTGACCTTGGGATCTATTCCTCCCTTGTTTTATCTATTGCTATAAGCTTATATTTGATGCTTTCCTGACTCCAATCTTCCTGGCTTTTATAATATTAACAGTTACTGAGTATTTGCTATATAGAAGGCAAATACTATATATAGTAGTAAGTTGATGAATCTTTTTTTAAAAGTTGAAATTTTATTTATTTTTTAATTTTGTTTTTATTCTATAAATTTTTTTTACATTCTATGAAATTGTTGCGGGGCAGTTGGGAGGGAGGGGGAGAGGGAAAAGGGGAGGGAAATGGGATGGAAGAAGGAGGGAGGAGGAGGGGCAGGACTGAGGCCTGTGGCACTGCCTCATTCCCACAGGGGAGACCAGGGACTTCTAGCTGTGGCTTGGTCATTGCCAGGCTGGGAGCAGATATAGGGGGTGTGACAAAAGACCTCACCCCCCACCATCCCAGTTCAGGAACCTGGCCCTTCCTGCTGTAGTTAAGTGGTTGTGCAGGTTGGTGGGGGGCATGGCTGAGGCCCCTGGCCCTCTCCCCTTTCTGGCTTGGTAGTCCAGGGTACTTCTGGTCCTTCTAGGTGCTACAGGTGTTCTTTACTGAAATGAGACCTTATTAGTTAATATCAAACTCTGTCTCTGGTTGTGGGTACTTTGTTTTTTCTCTCAGTTCTGTATTGGATTATTTGCTATTCCTACCACTTAAACTCTAATTTGTTGTCCTTTGCTTACTTCTAAAATGGGGGAACTTCCTGTGGGGACCAGTACTTGAGCTCTGTGGTTGAGTTAAATTGCTGCTTTGCTGCTGATTCCCTGGGGAAGGCATTTTGTGCAGCTCAGGTTTAAACGGTTCATTTTATAGGTACTTCCAGGTCTAGTGAAATCTGGTGCCCCTGGGTTGTATAGAAACTCTGGTCTGTGCCTGAGTCTTTTCATCAAACTGCACTCCCTGCAGTTCTGTATTCCTGACCAGTCTCCACTGAGTGGTCCTATGCTGATGGGGGGTAGATCAGCTGTCCTTGCTGTGCCCCAGAGTTTCCCTGGTGGGCCCGTCTCCCCCACTGCCTGTGGTCCAAACACTTCCCATGGGACCTGCTGTGCTCTGGTTCCTTGCGATGACTCACCGGCCTCTGAGTGGCTCCTTTTTTTCAGTGTTTGTGGCTCCTCGCTCCTATGTGGGTCTGTGGGAATGCTATTAGTGGTTTTGCTGGCCTGGGGGCTACCAAGGTCCTCTTCTCTCCTGCCGCCTCCAAGCAACGTCATCTGAAGGGCACAGCTGTGACTTTTGCCAGCTCCTGCTCCATGCGCTCAGCAGCTCCAGCCTGGAAACGGCTGGGATTCCAAATGTTAGGAGTGGTTTTTTCTTTCTCTCATCGTGGCTTTCTATTCTGCCATCTTGAGTGGAAGTCCCAAGTCAGTGAATCTTAACAGCATATGTAGTATTTATTACTATTACCTTTGGTTTACAGATGGGTTCAGGTAACTTGCTCAAAGTCAAACATAAATAAACTGGTGGCGCTTATTCCATAGTCTGAAACCTTGGTTTACTAGTTCCTGTATCCTGTGATAAGCTTATCTACTACAAGGTTTCCAGCCTATCTTTTCCCTTGTGGTACAGGATTGTTTTCTGGATTATTCTGAACTTTAACCACCCTCACTTGGCCTTATCATTTCATAAGCAATCCTAATGCCAGCCCTGGAAGTTATATCTTGACATTACAGAAGACTGGCCTTTGCATTGGAGAATAGGATATAAGGCAATGTAGCTTTGAAGTCTAACTTCTTCACAGAAGAGCTTTATTTCTAGGCAGAATAATATCAAACTTAATAAAATACTAGCCAACTTGGTGCCAAGTACTATGTTAGGCACTTTGCATACATTCTTTTATCAATCCTTACAATCATTACATTGGATAGGTATGGTTATCACCATTTTACAGGTTAGGAAACTGAAGCTTAAGGAGGATAAGTAATTAGCAGAGCTGTTGTCTGTCTTCAAGACTGTTTTACCATAGAGTTCATGAGCTAAGATGACTGCTCTTACTGTGTTATTTTCTGTATAAAGCCTATAGACCTTAAATAGCAGACTGGAAAAACAGGATCTCCTGAATCAGGGTAAAAATTATACTAAAGTGTTTTTTGGTTTTAAAAAATAAACTACATGCATCTATAAGTTGTAAATTCTATGATTATAGTGAAATATTATAGTCATATTGATGCTCTATTTTAAATTATTTTTGCTTAATTTCTTCTATTTTATGATTTTTTCATCTTGCCTAAATATATGGTGATCAAAATTATATGAACAAGGTAATATAAAGTTTACCTTAACTCTGTTTTGTAAGCTATTGCCAAAATAAAAACTTTTTAAAAGAAACAAATACAATAATTCTTATTTATCTTATTTCACAGGGAGTAAAATAGACTTGTCTTCTTTAGCATCAAAGCAAGACATTATGAGCTACCTTTATGATTTATTTACTCAACATTTAGCATTTATTTTGAGCTTACCATGTGTCAGACATTAGGCCTGGATGTAGAAATATTTATTCTTTCAAACTGAATATTTATGTTTCGTCTTTTGTGAATTATTTGCTCTTTCCTTTGTCTGTTTTAAAATTCTCATAAAATTCAAGTTATAGAAATATCAGTGTTGTAGGTTCCTATGTTTTGTGCCCAGAGACTGTCCATTTTCAGCCTAAATGAAGTTACAGAGACTAGATTTACCTTCCTTCCTAAAACAACTAAAAAGACCAGATACAGCATATATTAGAAGGGTGGTGTTTTAGTCCATTTTTGTTGCTTATAACAAAATACATGGAACTGGATAGTTTAGAAAGAAACTGAAATTTATTGCTTACAGTTTCTGAGGCAAAGAAACTAAAATTTATTGCTTACAGTTTCTGAGGCTGGGAAGTCCAAAGTCCATCTAGTGATGGTGACAGTGACCCAGGGGTCTGACATTGCAAGATCGGGGAAGCAGATAGAGAGACAGACTCTCCTCTTCTTTTAAAGCCCTCAAAACCATGCCCCTGACCACCATTTTTAATCCATTCACTACTGCACGGTCCTACAAGCTGATTACCTCTTCAAGGCTCCACCTTTCAATTGCCATAATAGGATTTCATACCCTCTTAATATTCACAGTGGGGCTAAGTTTCTAATACATAAAATAGGTGGACACAATTCATCCTTAAATGAGTTTTGGGGGGACATAATTCAATTCACTACAGGTGGTCAGACATTGGCTATCAGGCAGTTTAGGACAATGATCCTTTAAGAATAGAAACAAATCAGCCCTATGATTGCACCAGCTAATTGCCTTGAAATTTTTCAGGCCCCAGCACAGGAAGAAGAACCCAGTTGAAACTTGGCAGTCTTCTAGGATTGACAAGATAGAGTTGGGAATCTGGGAAGGTCAAGGTGGTTAGGGATTGCAGGACAGAGTACTGGAGAGGAGGAAGCTGAATAGAGAGACAACCACAGAGGTCCCTTAGGAGCCCTCAGCTGAGTATCAGTCAGAATGTGAGGAACCTTCAGAAGGCTGGAGAAATAATCACCTAAGAAGAACACAGATACCAATTCTCAGAATTCACACAAGGCTAGGAATAATTCATGTTCCCATCGTCCAGAAAATGGAAAACCTCATAGTTTATGAGGCATCAGGTAGAGTAACCGGAAGAACATTTCCCTAGTAGTGGAGCCAGTTCAGCCCTAGATCAAAGGCTGCTCTAGTTCTGCCTAACAAAATTCAAAAGCAAACCTCTGTAGGATTAGCTATGTCTGAGTAACTTAACTGTGTTCCAAAACAAAGCTCAAAGTTGTTCATAGGAATGCATGAATAGCCAGCACTCAAAAATGTTTTGAATCCAATTAAAAATAACTAGTTATGCAAAGACATAGGAACCATGACTCAAATTGAGGAAAAAAATGAACCAATTAAAAAAAGCCACGGAAATTACACAAATCATAGAAATACTATGTGAAGCTGTAGATCAGTTTGTTAAATTTTATCTGTTTAACAAGGTTGAGGAAAGATTGACCATGTTAGATAAAGAAATAGAAGATAAGAAAGAGACTCAAATCTAACTTCTACAGAAGAATATCAATTTTAAGATGAAAAATTCATTGGGTGGATATACAACAGTTTAGATTCTGCAAATAAAGATTAGTGAATTTGACAAAATGAGCCACAGAGAGAAAAATGACTGGAAAACATACAAACAAACAAAAAAACCCCCAAGAAACAGTGATTTGTGGGACAATTTTAAGTGGCTCAGTATATGTGTAATTCAAGCTCCTGAAGAGGGGCTAAGTTTTATTGGTAGTAACCACCAATAAAAGGCTGATCTGACACTAATCAAACAAATATATATTTATAAATCTTTACTTCTGAAGTTTAAAATTCATATTTTGGGAGTTAATAATTTTTATTCTCTGAATCGAATAATTATTGATAATATTTTTCTTATTCACATTTTTGATAACCTTTTTGTATTATGATTGTCTTTTTCATTTATCTAATTCTGTACATCATCTCAGTGAAATGATCATATAGTCAATTGGTCAAATATCAAGGACTATGTCTATTTTCCCAAATTATGATTTTGTTTAAATGTTAAGAAGTATTTTTAATCTAACACTATTTATTTATTTTTGGTGGCTGGCCTCTAGTGGTATCCAAACCCTTGACCTTGGTGTTATAACACCATGCTCTAACCAACTGAGCTAACCCTCCAGCCGCCTGAATCTAACATTATCACAAAAGTCAATTTAAGGTGTTTATTTCATGGAGTTAAATTTGGCATTTATAAAATGAGATCACTTTCTTTTTTTACATGCAAAATAGAGCAATCAATTATACAATGCTATTTTGACTGATAAGCTATTATTTTAAATATTAGAGGTTGTATTAGTCATTCTATAAAGGCATTACTTATTAAAAAGCTATTAACTTGTATGCATTGAATTTAATTTGCATTCATTGGAGAAAATGTACATTCATCTAGCAAACATGTATTAGGCATCTAAGATAAGTCAGATTCAGTGTTTTCATCAGGAATATAGAAATGAAAGAGACAGATTCTGTCCTCAAGTAGTTTAAAGTCTAGTGAGTATAGGTGGCAGCCTGGCAAAGCAGAATCGCAATAGAGTGAGATATGTTCTATGATGGGGTATAAGCAGTATGCTTTGGAAGAACAACACAGCAGCATAAATACAGCCTGAGGAATAAGGGAATTCCTTTCTAGTAGAGTTGACTCTTTGAGAAATGAATTCCAGGCCCAGAGATGGTAAATGTTCAGAATTGTTGGCTTACAGGATATGTGAATTAGGATTGGCAGGTGGGGAGGTAAAAGTAACAGGGATAAGTTATAGAGTTAAAATGTATGCTCTGTTCAAGGAGAAACTATAGACTGACCCCATCCCAGTTTCATTTTAGGACTGTCCTTCTGAAAGCACTCTATAAGATGGAATGGAGAAGTAAGTGATGACTGGGAGTAAGAAGAGTAGATTACAGAGTTCCTTAGTAGTTGCTGTTGGTCAGTTCTTTTTTGACTTAAAGGGTCAGAAAATCTAATTTAAGGTGGGAAAAAAGGGAAGAAAGGAAGGAAGGAAGGGAGAAAGAGGGAAGGAAAGGAAGGGAAAAGAAATGGAATAGGAAGGAAAGAAAAGAAAGAAAAATGTATTGGCTCGGGAGATTGACAATTTCAGAGTCAGATCTAGCTGACTTCAGGACCAGCCCTTCCAATCCATCTCTGGTGTCTGTATTGCTTTGCACTGAGTTGGGCTCTCTGCAGGTTATGACTACTGAGTTCACATGTAACTAAATGATTTTTCCTTTTAAAAAAATTTCTTCTCTAATGAGTCAATGTAGTGAATTAATTATGCATTTCTGTGGGATTTGTTGGCTATATTTATTGGTGTTTGCAAATTCATTAAATTGAAGATTCTTCATTCTACAAATTCTAAACTGCTTCTGAGACAATAGATTTAAATATACTGGCAAAAATTCTATGTCCTGACTTTTCTCTAAAGTTCATAAGAAGGGTAATTATGTTGAAGTATCATATGTAAATTCATGTTGCTTTTTTACACTTAAAATTGTGAAGAAAATAGTTATGGAAGTACTAAACATTCATTCATTCCACATTTATTGAGTATTTCTTTTGCAACATGCGTGATATTGAATCTTTTTGAATCTGAAAGTAATTTCGTTTAGCAGGGTTTTTACAAATATTTTTGAGAAGTGTTTTCCTGTTTGAAATGTTTAAGATTCAGATTGACTTCCTAGACAGCACACTGAAATTTGGCAGTATTCCTTATAGAAAAAATTATTATACTTGACAGTTGTATCATATGACATTCCTTGAGAAATTTTCTGAAGAGCGTTTCAGTTATTTTCTAAAAGCCTACACTTATAGAACTTTCCTATGAAGATTATAATACATATTTATTCATGGTTCTCTGGCTGACTTTGTTTTACTTCAGCTGCTCAGTCATCATTCATTCATTCACTTTCAGCCAGTAAATATTCACTAAGCCCATAACATATGTGTTGCTCTTGGTAGATAAAGTAAACATGAATATTTCCCCATGTGGGACTTACACTGTGTTGAGGAAGACGGATTAAACAAATAAACACACTAAAGTGACAACTGGTATGAGGGAAAAGAATAATGTGTTATGAGAGAGGCAGCAACCTACTTTAGAATGAGCAAGTAGAGAGGGCCTCACTGAGGAAGTGACATTCAGCAGAGATTTGATGGATGATTAGGAATTATTTTTCCTGGTAAAGATTTGGGAGAAAGTATGTGTAAATACCCTTAGGAGGGAAAGACCTGGGCTTTTCTGAAGAATTACAGAGGACCTGTGGCCGTTTAGAGTGAAGGCTAAAGTTGTGCAAGATGGGGTTCTACTATTCGGTGATTTCCATTTTTTGAAAAGTATGAAGTTTGTTATGCACTCACACATTAATTATAGCATTAAGAAATATATTATGGTGTAAAATATGAGAATAATTTACACACTTAAAAAATGGAAACAGATCAGTATTATGCTTTGTTGTCAGTTATTAAGTACTCGCAAAGGTGGACAGACCAAGTAATCTGATTGCTGATAGGACAATTCTTGTTTTCAATATTATAGGTATTTTTTCCTTTATGTATGTATACCCACAAACACACACATACTCTATTTACTTATTTAGCTATTGTTCTTTGAATAAATTTTATCTGTATTGTTGATTAAAATGTCTTGAAAAAAATCTCTATTAAAGTCCGTATTTATTTTCTACCTTTTTTTTTTTTTAAAGTAGGGTGGGGGTTGATTTCCAATTTTACTTTATTGGGTTATTTTCTTACACAGTCTTTTTCAAGATTACTGTTCTAATCTGGTAATGTGAAACAAAAGACACATTTACCTATAGGTTTTTGTGTGTGTGCACAAGCCTTATTGTTTCAGGGAACAGTATGATCCTTGAACTAACAATATGACCTAAATATTTTAGTCTAAATGAGCTGCTGGAAGTAAGCATGTTTTCATTTATGACTTGTATAAATTCCTTTCATATTTTATTATCTAAAACTGTAACCTACTTTATTATAGCAGATTGTAATTGCATTCATCTACTAAGCTAACTCGTCTGAAATTCTGCCTCGTGGTCCTGAGTGTTGTCTTAAGTGTGTTTCTGTGCCTCAAGGTAGCTTTCCCTCTTGCTTGAGTAGTTTGTTCTTTTCACCAGCTTTCTCCACTTATTTGTTAAGTAACAGTGACCAGGTTTAATTTGGGACCCTCAGGGTCAACTTCATTTTGCATGTGGCCCAAGGACTGATTATAGTGCATAGTGCATGGACCTTGGTTGTTGCCCTTAGGGGAATCCCTTGGTTCTGTGTGCGTGTCAATATAAATGATTGACTTCAGCTTATGGCTTTTCTTCTCTCTCTCTCTCCTCCCCGCCCAACCCCCCATGATTTTTCCCTTACTTACATGGAAATTTCTCTTACCAATAATACAACTTAAACTGTGTTGAAATATTGAATCTACTTGTGTGACCATTTAAGGTCTCCCCAAAGGCCTTAGTCTGCCATAGAACTTGAGATAGAAATCCTTTTTAGATTCATCTGGAACCACTGCCCACTTCACTGTCTACATTCGGGCTTTTTATTTTTGTACCTTGATGATGTCTTGCCCTCCCTCCCGGCCCCGCCCCCCCATCCCAGGGCTTCTGTAGATTTTGTTGCCTTTGTCGGATCTCACTCCCTCCTCATGAACTTGCACCCATTCTTTAGCTCTCAAGCATTTCTTTTCTAGAGTTTTTCATGATCCCCCTTACTCAATAACCCCAAGCCTAAAATAGGTTCCTTTGATACAGATATTCCTAGGTCTGTGCTTCCTTTCCTTAGATTGTATCTCAGTTTATAATTGCACACTTGTTAATGTTTGATAACTGTTTGATAACTGTTTCTCACTCTCACACCTACTCAGTAAACTAAAAGCTCCATGAGAGTGGGTATCATAGTATTATAAAATCTTCAGAGTTTGGTACAGAGCCTAGGACCTGCATGGTGGTCAATAAATATTTGGTGGAAAAAACTATGAATAAGTGAATGAATGAGTAAATGTAATACCTCCTCAGCCTAAAGTTTCCTGTAAAACAGAGCTAGCATTGTCTCACATTAATTTTCTTTCTTTCTTTTTTTTTTTTGAAAGTCAACTGTATTTTTCCCTTTATTAAAACATCCAGAAAAATTACCACTTCAAGTATTTTTTTTAAAATGCTTTTTTTTTTCGTTAAATTTTTATTTTGTCAATATACAATGTATATGATTATTATGGCCCATCACCAACACCTCCCTCCCTCCTCCCTCTCTCCCCTCCCCCCCAAGAATGTCCTTTCCATTTGCTTGTTGTAACAACTTCATAAAAGTATAGTTGTTATATCTTCTTCCCCACCCCCCACCCCCCGGGTTTTTTTTGTGTGTGTATGTGGGTGAATTAATTTGTTTGTTTTTTTAGCTCCCACCAATGAGTGAAAACATGTGGAATTTCTTTTTCTCTGCCTGACTCGTTTCACTCAATATTATTCTCT
>NW_007726138.1:351716-353779 GCF_000696425.1 Galeopterus variegatus | reverse complement strand
AATAAACCTCTTTCCTTTATAAATTACCCAAGTCTCAGGTATTTCTGTTATAGCAACACAAAACGGACTGAAACAGGTGATGACTGTAGGGATGGCTACTGCAACAGTATTCCTGCCGTATGCAGCAAACTTTATGGCTCAAGGTAAATCATTTTAATTCTGTGGGACTTTTTTCCTCTTGAGTGCAAAATGAAGGAACATCCTTTCCAATTTCAAATACTTTGAATCAAAGCTCCTCTCTATTCATTTGCTTAAGAGACCCATCATGAACAGAGGACACCACTTGAACTTCCAGACCCTATCAGTTTCTCAAACATCTGTAAGAATGAATGAATAAAAGCATATAATGCATGTATGAATGCAGCCCAACTGATTTTGAATTCTAAACCTACAAGTCTGAATTAAGGTTGTAGATAATGATAATCTCAATAGGTATCATTTACTGACACTTACTATATGTCAAGCACAGAGCTGTTTAAAATACAAGATCTTATCTGTTCCTTCCGAGGCTGTTTCAAGTTCTTTCTGAGGCTCAGAGGGAGAAATGACTGGCTTTTGTCCCAGGAGACACAGCTCTCTCTGGCTCCAAGCCTATGGTCTATGTCACGCTGCCTCAGCACCACTTTTGAGGCGGGGCCATGTCAAAACTGCTTCCTACATGTGTGCGTACACACATCCCTCCAAGAATGGGAATTGTTATACTAGGAGAAAAATTCAGAATATAAAATTCCCCATTTACAAAGCTCCTATTCACAGCTTGTTAGAGCCAATGATTTTAATTTTTTATGTAGCAACAAGACATTTTTATTTCCCCCCATTAGAAAGGCTATGTTATCAGGGCACAGGAATGCTGGAATACACCAGAATTCCCATAAACAAAGAGTACCAGGTGCTTTTCAGGGCCCTTCCTCCTAAGGGAGTGGAAGGGCTGAGATTTACGTTTACAAAATGCCTAACTGGGAAGCAGAGTGGTTCCCATGTTGAACAATCCTCTACCCCTGGCCCCTCAAAAGGAAACAGGAGCAGCATCTAATCCTAGTAACCCTGGGTGGTCTGCAACACTCTCACTTCCACACTGCTCTGCTTCTGACTCAGGCCCAAGACTGTGCACTCTTCCCAGCCAGGGTCCACATCCCCAGTGCAGGAAAGGAATTAAAGATCATCTCACATTCATATGGCACTGTGCAATTCATTTGCCTTTTGTCTTTAATTTCTAACTTAATTGGCTATGATTTTTTTTTAAGTGGGCCACATTATACCAACTCTTTACAATTTATTGAGATGTGCACATGCACATGGTCACTTTTCATAAATGTTCCACATGTTCTTAAGAATATGTACTCTTTGGGCCGGCCCAGTGGCGCACTGAGAGTGCGCCGCTTGGGAGCGTGGCGGCGCTCCCACCGAGGGTTTGGATCCCATGTGGAGACCGGTTCCCGCTCACTGGCTGAGCGCGGTGCGGGCGCGACACCGAGGGTTGCGATCCGTTGCCAGTCAGTAAAAAAAGACAAAAAAAGGAAAAAAAAAAAAAAAAGAATATGTACTCTTCAAGTTACAGGAGCTGTGTTCTATGCATGTCCACTAGATCAGGCTGGTTACTCCGTATTTTTATTGTTTTATTTATTTTTTGCCCATTTGAAGTATCGACTACTGGGAAAGGTACGTTAAATTCTCCCACTGTGCCAATGGATTTCTCAACTTTTCTGTTTGAGGTTCAGCCAATTTTTACTGTGTGTGTGTACACACATGTATATGCACACACATGCACACACACACATATGCATTAAAAGCTGTATTATTAAGGGCAAACAAGTTCAGAATTTTTATATATTGCAGATTTACAATGTAGCTTTGAGTAGACCATTTCGTTAGCAGCTTCAGAGTCCTACAGACATGGGTGTGAGTCCCAGCTCTACAAAGTACTCTTCAGCCTCAGTTTTCTCATCCATAAAAAGGAGATATACTTTGAACCTCATAGAGTTGTTGTGAGGTTTAAATATGGAAGTGTATGTAATACACTTAGCATAGTTCCCAGTTCCCAGATGCTAGCTGCTAATAAAATG
>NW_007726138.1:331515-350093 GCF_000696425.1 Galeopterus variegatus | reverse complement strand
AACCTTTACTTTCAGTTGAGTCATCAATGTTGTGCCCTGCCCTGCCCTGCCCAGCAGGTGTCCTGACTCTCCGACTGCCGGGAGTGAACTCCTCGGGGGAGGGTCCCTCAGCACACAATTCCTCTTTGCCTACCCCCGGCACGGGTCGGCCCTTTTGGAGAGCTGACTAGTAAACTTCAATGTAGCTCGATGTGTCTCCGGTCTCCCCTCTCCCCACCAGAAATCAGTTAGGGGCTCTTCCAAACTGAGGTCCCCAGAGATGGAATCTGCTTCTGGAAGAGGGAGTTTATCTGAGGCCGACACCCAGGGTGTGGCGGAGAGACGATCTCGGCGGGCTCCTCTTCCCCGCCCCCCCGACGCTGGCCGGGGGCTCCCCACACTACCAGCCCCGTCTGAGATTCGCGGGGAGAGTGGGATTGTAGGTCAGTCCACAGGCCCCGGGGTGCCCCGTGTCGAGGTAAGCAAATAGCACGTCTCAGTGAGGAGTCACGCCTAACAGAGATGGCTGGCCTGCCCTCACTATGCCGGCCTTCTCCACCCCACCCGAGAAAATGGAGGCAGCTTTGATGTGGGCGCCTAGCCTGGTGTGGTGGGCGAGGGCCAGGCGGGCGGGGAGCAGTCGGGCTTCGCCCCGCAAGTGGGGCTGGGCTGGGGGTGACTCACAGAGCTCGCAGAGTTGGGCCGGTCTGGCGTGCTTCACTCTGCCCCTGCGCAGTCCTTTGCTGGCTTTACTGGCCTTTGTTGTCTGGGCTGATCGCTCGTTCCCGCAGCCGGGCTTGGGCGCTCTCAGGAGTCCTCCTCTGTGTCGGCCCCAAAACCTCGAACCTGCTGCCGCTTGTTTGTCGATGTAGGATTGTTGTTGAAAGAATTATTCCCCTTTTGTTGCTCTTGGAAATGCAATCAATACTCTGGTATCAAAGCGCACAGCTCACAGGATCGCGCTGTCTCCTGTCACGGCCGCTCCAGACCCGTCGCCATCTTAGAACATCGGTGTCAGGTCCCTTGTCCGCACCTCGTGCACGTTCTTCTGTCTCTAAAATGCTTTTAGAAATGTTAACACAGGGCCGGCCCTGTGGCGCGCTTGGGTGTGCAGCGGTGCTCCCACCGCGGGTTCAGATCCTATATAAGGATGGCTGGTGCGCTCACTGGCTGAGCGCGGTGTGGGTGACACCAAGCCAAGGGTTGCATCCCCTGTTTATTTGCCAACCCAATCACTTCAGGGAATTCAAATTCTTCAAACTGCCTTCTGAAACATATCTAGAGTGTCCCGCGTTGCTTTAAGGAAGATCTGCAGGGCTCATCCGCTGAACCAAACTGCTGTTGCCAGGATATGCGGTAGTATGCGGCGGTTTCTTTGAGACTCCGAGGATGTATTTTACCTAGAAATAGCCAATCTCTACTAACCCCCTTTTAGTCTCCGAGATTTCCGCGGTAACAGTGCTCAACGGCAATTAAAGAGCCGAAAGACGAGTTACTCTAAGTTGGCCTTTATGTGTTCCTCAATAATGCTTGCTATCACAAAGACGTTTTTCCATATCAACATCTGCAACTGAAAGTCTCGGTCCTCGTTAAAGCGGGAGAAGCGATCCGCCATGTTGCCGCCTCCGCTCCTCTCCCACATTAATTTTCTTTCAAGATAAACTATGAAGTTTAATTATTTCAAATTTTTCGAAATTATATAACACCTATATATCATCAAAAATTGTCTTTAAAATACGGGTAAAGTATTTTATCTTTTGCTTTTCCTTCTGCATTCCCTCCCATTTAAATCTCTATTCCTCAAATTCTGGTGTGATCTAGGATTTGGAAGACCTTGCTAATGTTCGAGTTGATACCAGACTGCAGTAGGTACTTGTGAATGAAGAAAAGAATTATTTACAAGACAAGAAGTTGTCCTTCACGTTAATTAAATTGGTTGCAGAAATGATCCAGCAATGAAGAATACTGAGCACCAGCTGCCCCATTTTCATGATTAAAACAAATACCCTAGGCACACATTTCTTTTTCCATGCCATCATAACAAGTAAAGACCCTGTCACCCCAGTAAGTCGTTATTGTTTGTTTTCTATTTGGTGAAGCCCAGAGAGATCTTGTGTGGTTATAGTTGGGAATTTATTAAAGCTTGCAAATCCCTGTTGTTCCATAAAGGTGAAAATAAACCGCATGCTAGCCCATACCACACTGTCCACAGTCTTTTTTGGAATTACATTTAAGAGCTGAGAAAATGCAACACAGAGATTTTTACCAATGCTTACATAATCTTCAGTTCTTTGCACTTGGGCTTTTTCTGAGCATTTCTCTGATGTAACAGTTCCCACATATTTAGACAGAGTTTAGAATCACTTTCCTTAGTGAGCGAAGAAATGCTTCTAATTGAACTTTATCAAACATTTGCCTCTGAAATGGAAAAGCCTCATGTGCTCTCATGTTATGGGGTATTTTTATATATACAATAATTCTTTTTCTCTTTTGGTCAAACACCCTGGAAATTCTTCACTAAATCTAATTTTATCCATTGTTGAGATCACTCCCAATGATAAGTACGTAACACTACACAGTTAACCTAGAAAGATGGAAAAAGATGATGGGGCAATGTTTGGAAATAGCTGTCGCACATTCAACAGTGCCTTTCCTATCAGAGACTAGGGATGATTTCAACCCTAAGAAAAAGTAATTGCTTTGATTACCACACATGGAGCTGATAAAATCACAACTGGTACATATGTATCACTTACTATCCTAAGTTTCTGTTCCATGATCTATATAGATGCTTTTAATAATCTCAGTGTTTCCTTTCAAAAGGAAATTAAGGATTGTTAGATCAATAGTTTTTTAAAAGTATTATAAAATATAATTATTAAGAATTAATTAGTGTTTCCATTGGAATATATCTGTCATCAATGCAGAGAAAACTTACTTTATAATAAAGGTGATTGAATAGAAAAACTGGAGGTTTGTAAAGTGTTAGTGTGTTAGCAAATTGTTAGTATGTCAGATATATGAAGAATCAGGGCTTGGTGTGACATTAATAGTAGGTGATTAAAAAAAATTAGCATTGCTGGCTCTGGTGTTTTTTTGCTTTGTTTTGCTTTGGGCAGCTGGCCTGTATGCATATCCAAACGCTTGACCTTGGTGTGGTAACACTACATTCTAACCAACTGAGCTAACTGGCCTGCTTGCTAGCACCGTTGATTTACCATTTTTGCATCATAATGTTTCAAGTTACTTCTTGGTTATTTTTGAAAGGTATAAATTATTTTACCTTTTGTTTTTACATATATCCATTAATTTTTTTTAATAACATGTTAAGGTGCCTGAGATGGCTGAGGCCCTTTGTTAAATCTCTTTCTCAAGATTAATATCCATAAGAACAGAGGCTATATTTAATTACAGTTCTTCCTTCTTCAAAGAATATGAGTGCATTTTGGACCAAGTTTCAGGAGCATAGTTGCTGTGGTTGCCCAACAAAGGAAATCTCATGCAATACCCACCAAACTCACCCAGTGTACATTCAGTTTCTGGGAACAGATACTTCTATGAACTTCAACTTGTTCCCAGTCTTCTTACATTTACAACACACACACACTTGAGAGAGGTGACCTGTGGGATTGTGTGGGTCTTGGCCATCTGATCCCAAGGACCATCAGGAACTTACCTTGGTTCTTGTGCTTGGAGCCCAACGTTTCCTGGCTTTTGGGAAACGTTTACAGATGTGAGAACTTTTGATTTTTGTGGCTTTTTTTCTCATAAAAGAAAAGTTTTTCTTTTAGAGTCTGATTTTTTTTTTTATGACAACCTACTTGTCTCATAATACCAACTGATAGAAATAGACTGGGCTCTATCAAGTTAAGTACTCTGATGCTAGACACATGTATTCCAGCACATATCCCAAATGCTCCTGTTCCCATCTTGACAGCATTTCAGGTCTGTGGCTTTTATTTATATGCTGGCATCGTGTAGCTAGTACTTTCTCTTAAAATTAGGGGAAGAGAATTTTTTTGTGTGTTGCAGATAGTTTTTTGTTGAATATGAAGATAAAAAGATTTCAACAGTTATTAATCTATTAATGAAGGTATTCCCGCTTAGCCCATCTGAAGCCAATGCTGTCATTATTTTTGATAGATTTTTGTGGTCTGGGGCTAGGTTTCAAGGAAGCAGTTGAGTAATCTCTACATGCTGTTGAAACCAAAACTTGTTATGTTAGGGTCTCTAACAAATACAGCTAATGAGGCAATAGATTAATAGTGGAAAAATATTTTTCAAATATCCTTCCAAGGTATTGATTTATTTGAAATGTTATAAATACCACCCTGTATTAACTTTGAAATGGGCTACCATGTAATTTTTTTTTTTTTTTTTTTTTTTGGTGGATGCTATGATTCTATTTCTAAGAATGCTTTATTGCTAAAATGTTGAATGTAAAAAGATATTGCATTTGACAAACATACCTTTGACAAAAGTACTGAAGAACAGATGTTTATTGCATGCTTGCAATATTAGAAGCGATTTATTCCTGGCTTATACAGAATATGAGAACAGCTTTATTAAATATTTCTCTTCAGTTTTTGTCTTTATAGGCACTGACTTTTACAGACACATATGCCTTGAGATTCCATTGTCTTTTGGGACTGGCAAAGGCAGTTTTAGGTAGATGGTTTCATACAGAACAGGTTTCTGTGACTAGTGTTTCCTCTTGGGTGCTATCAAAATAACTGGCCCTTACATTCTAAGTCTAAAAGAAAACAGGTAGATATTCTGTAATATCTCCTGCTTCCTTCTTTGCTTATTGATTTTCAGGAAAATGTGTTGACTGCAGGTAGAAGTTTGTGGTCTCTTAAAGTAATGATTTGGGGAGAAACTGGCATATAGAAAAAAAGGAAAGGGAAGCAGTGGTAATGGAATAATAGAGAATAGAGTGAGAAATGTGTATCAGTCCAAATGGAACACTGTATGGCTGTTTGAAAGGAGAAACCAGCTGGTAGTGTGTGCTGGCTGCTGCTTGTGCCAGCCAGAGAATGATGTCTGGAACCACTAAATGCCTCTTGCCCAGCTCCCCATCCCTGCTTTTTTTCCACCTTAGCATTTTCTGTGTGTTCACTCTCACTGTCATTCATTACCTTCCTTCTTTATCTTGCTCCCTCCCATTTCATCAGGGACATCAATTCACCAGTCATCTCCCCTTTTTACTGGCATTTCCTGTCTTTTCTTCTCCACCGAGTATTATCTTGATCCATGAACTTGCTTATGTGTTTCCTATGTAGTTCTCTTCATTCTGTCCCGTCACACCTTGCTATTATTATTTCCATGTTTTTTCTAGACAGTTTTCTAGAAGAATGTGGCAACTGTTGTGGACTCAAAAATGTTGCACCTGGTAATGCCCTTTATGAAAAAATGAACCAAAAATTATAACCAAAATTTGTTCATTGGTTTGTTTTGTTGTTATTGGCACAGTTAAAATTTCTGCCTTGTTTCAATTTACAATTAGCTATAATTATGTTGCTATAAGAAGAAACTGTACATTAACCCTCCCATAACTGTGATTGTGAAATTAATCATCATTTACAAGAAAATCAGAGTGAAATGATCAAATCACTGAGTGGCCCTTTGCTAGATGTTGGAGGCAGGATTCCGCAGAAGCACACATTGAGATTAGGATTTGTTTGCAAATAATTTATTAAGAAAGTGGGAAGCTAATTAGGCAGTGATGGAATGGAAAGGACAGGGATAGGGAAGGAGAAGTATGCTTTTAGGCACAGTCTCTCCAAGGACAGCTTTAGTCTAAACTTTCCTGGGAGCTATGAGTATGAATTATACATCTGCTTCAACCCATAAAGTGGACTGGACGTTTATACTTCCATCCCTGTCAGCCGCTGACAAAGAACCACAGGATTGAGATGGGGATGGGGGAGGGAGGAGGCTTGCCACAATTGGACGAAGTGGCTGTAGTAGCCAGGTGCTATCTTTTGGAAGCAAAATCACACTGAAACAGGAGAGGCACATTATGTATTTTAGAGTGCACAGATCTTATTAAGAAATGATGTAACGGAATTGGATAATTTCCTTTCCTTTTCTTTCCTTTCCACTCCACTCTACTCCAGTCCCTCCCCCCGCCCTTTTTTGTTTTTGTTTGCAGACCACTACATCTATTGGATAAGGGAGGAGTATTTTAAAATCACTTTTGTGGACATTCTTCTTTGATAGTACATCAAAACTCAACAAGTGTAAACCGTGTCAGTGAACTTTCTGTATTTTGTTTCTTTAAGATCCAGTGGAGTGTCTCACACTTTGAATGAATCTTTTACCCAATACATGTTGTAACATCATGTATTGGTCATTTGGAAAATATTGATTCACTGAGTTATACAGATCTTCCAAATGTTGATGCATTTCATTACACAGCTTAAACCAATCTCATTTGTTAATATCACCACTGATCTCATCAGAAAAGTTATTGTATTAGGAAGATGTTACAATGGCTCATATAAGTTTCTCTTATAGCTGTCACAGAGGCAGATAAAAGTTTTTCAAACTTCTAATTTTTCTTGAAAGCTTTAATGTTATCACTGGCAATGAATACTGTCAGTTGTTTTCCTTGAAGTGACTTATTCACTTCATTCAGTTTTTGTGAAAATGTCTGCCAAAAATCTGAACTTTAGTAATCATAGTTTCTGGCAGTTGTTCCTTCAAGTAAAAATGATGTTTCATGGGAAAGGTGGCTAGTTCATCTCTCAGCAAAAACAACCACATAGATGCTGTTCTGTGAAACAACCAATGTACTTTAGTATGCAGCAGGTGTTTTATGTGTACAAGTATTTGCCATTCCACCACACAGAATAATAAAATGAACTTGAGATACAATAGAACTAGGATTTCGTTACTGCTTCATCAATGACATTCTTAAATGAAACAGATTCTTTGTTTATTTGCTTTAATGAAAGTGCGTGGCAGTGAAAAATATATGACTTAGTATAGTTTGGTGTCATAGGCTTGATTTGTGCTAAGATACCAGTAATTCTCCCATCAGTGCTTTTACACCATCAGTGCAAATATTAACACAGCAAAAAAGGCAAATAGCATCTAAGAATTATTATGAAAATAATTTTTCCCCCTTGGATCCCTGAAAGGTTCTCAGGGAACCCAGGAGTCCATTGGGCATACTTTAAGACCACTGCTTTAAGGAAAGCAACAATGCTCAGTATTCTCCATCTTGCTGCCCCTTTCAGGTAGTGTCCACTTTAATTTTGCACACAACTTGTAATCACTGTTTAATTTAGTCCTTGAGTAACTTTCGAAGATAGCACGCTAGATAACCTTTCTTCAACTTCCTTGGGTACTCCACCTTTTAAGACTTCTGTCCTGAAATGTCATTAGAAGTTTATTTTTTCACAGAAATTTTCCTGTGACAAATGCACTCACTCACACACAAACCATAGCTTGCTGAGGCTACCAAATTAAGTTTCCTTAATCTATTCCTTTTTGGCGAATTTTACTGTATTTATTTTGCTAGTGTATTCATTAGTTCCAGTAGTATCAAAATGATGGCAATCCCACTTTGTGGTTTTGGAATGCTTTATAGTTCACAGAGCACTTCTTTCAGGCTTAACCCTAATCCTGTCAGGTTGGTAGGACAGTGTTATTCTCTCCACGTGAGTAAACCCAGGTTGAGAGAGGGGAAGTGGGCTGCCTGAGGCCACACAGGGAGTGAGTGGCAGAACAAAACTGAGATACTGTTTCCTCCATTTTTCTCTAGTGTGTAGCACTTTTTCTGTTCTTGTAACAATTTAAATGGCATTTCATATTTTTCTCCCTAGTCTATGCAGCAGGTTTATGTTATCATTTCATATCGTAAGATGCCTGCACAGGCTGTTGACTTAGATAAAAATACTGTGCAACTATAGAAAGGGCAACTACCCATCGGAGTTGTGGTCTCAGCAAAGGCCTGATACTACTCAGAATTCTGTTGTGACCATGAAGGTTAATACCTTTTTAACCTTAATAAATATCAGCCAACGCAGGTATGAAATTTTCAGCTGCAAGGAGAACTGCAGGAAACAATTTAAATAAACCCTCTAGCCAATATAAGGCAAAACAATACAGAGAATGGAGATTTGCTGGGTAATTAGGCATGTTACAAAGTAAAGTTGACTGACTAATCTATAATCATATGCTGGGATTAATAATACAAAAGGCTGAAGTACATGATGTGCATTAATGAAAAAGGGTTTTGAAGAGTTTACAATAGCTGAGAGTGTTTGCGTATTGTAAAAATTAATTAAGCCTTAGTTTATTATATTTCTTTGTGGTACTCTTTTTTGGCCAAGAGAGTCGAATTGAGCTTCCTAGAGTTTACTTTGTTTAATTAGACTTTTAAAAATCTTTTCTTAATTTGTTAGAAAATATTTTTAAAACACTGCAAATGATAGAGAATAATGACAAATATCCATATGCCCACCATCCAGTTTTATTGTATTTTAACATTTTGTTATATATACTTCTTTTCTTAAAGAAATAAAATATTACAAAGATAATTAAGGCTCTCCATATACGTACCTTTTTTCTGAGGCTATGCCTATCACTGCAAAGAGTTTATTATTCTGAATTTACTGCTCATTTTGCATAATGCATGTTTTATATTTTGATACATATATTTGTATTGATAAATATATAGTATTTTAATGTTTTAATACTTTATAAAATTTGGTATTATTCTGTATCATTTTGCAACAGTTTGTTCTTCATCATTACTTTTGAATTTATCTCTAGTAACATATGTAGTTTGATCTAGGTATTCAATGTATAGAATTCATTAATGAGTATGCCATAATTCATGTATAATTCTACTACTGGTAGCTATTTAGGTTGCTCACAAAAGGAACGATGTCACAACAAACATTGCTAAGTTTGTATACATGGACAACAGTTTCTTTAAGTTATATACCTAGAAGTAGAGTTGCCAAGTCTGGGGCATGTACTTCTTCAACTTTACTAAATATCGCTAAATTGTTTTTTAAAGTACTTTTTCTATTTTACACTCCCTTACATAAGAATGTTTCAATTTCAACTCATTTCACAAAACTTGGTATTGTTAGATCGTAAATTTTCATCTACCCAGTATCATCCCCTTGAAGTTTTACTGCATATCTCCCTGATTACTACTGAGGCTGAACATCCTTTTACATGCTTATTGACTGTTTTTTCTCTGTGAAATGTTTGTTTGTATCCTATTTCCATCACAAACAATTGCTGTTGGTTTGTAAGTGCCCTTTTATATTCTAGATAATAATCATCTGTTAGTCATAAGTGTTAGAAATATCTTATCCCAGTCTGTGGCTTATCTTAATTTTGCTCATTACAATCGGGAATTAGAGGTGTCATTACAGATCAGTGAGGGCAGATGGGAAAAAAGAATATCCACATTTACTTTGTAACTGGTGTTAGGCAGGGACTTGCTTTTTCCCTGTTTTCCCCCATGGATCTGTAATGCTACCTCTGCCATATATAGTATCCATGTCAGCATGGATCTGTTTCTCTGCTCTGTTCTTTTCTATTAGTTTGCTGTCAGTCTCTGCTTCAATGCCATACTGTTTTAATAATGATAGTTTCAGTATCTGGTGGAAGGAATTTTTCTACCTTGTACTACTTTTTATTTTATTTTTTATTTTTATTTATTTATTTATTTTTGTTAAATTTTTATTTTGTCAATATACAATGTATATGATTATTATGGCCCATCACCAACACCTCCCTCCCTCCTCCCTCTCTCCCCTCCCCCCGAAGAATGTCCTTTCCGTTTGCTTGTTGTAACAACTTCAAAAGAGTATAGTTGTTATATCTTCTTCCCCCCTCCACCCCTGGTTCTTTTTGTGTGTGTATGTGGGTGAATTAATTTGTTTATTTTTAGCTCCCACCAATGAGTGAGAACATGTGGTATTTCTAAAAGTTATCTTTGTTTTTGGCTCTTTGCCCTTCTGTATGAATTTCAAGATTAGTCTATCAACTTCTGTGAAAAACCTTTTTTGGAATTACTTTAAATTGAAATATTAATTGCCACAAATTTTCTATAATTATAATATACATTTTTCCAATATGTGAACATCAAATAACTTTTTATTACATAGAGCTAACTAATGTTTTATACTTTTCCCCATAATGTGATTATATACATTTTCACCCCCAGATATCATATTTTTTTGTTGTTGCTATTGTATATAGGCTCTTTAAAAAAAACCAGTCATGTGCAATATAACATTTCAGATTGCATAATCTTTTGATGGTCCTATAAAATTATAATGCAGCTGAAAAATTCTTATCGCCTGTGGTGCCATAGCTGTTGTAATGTTCTAGCACAATTATTTTATTTTTTCATAGTGTACAGTATTTATAAAGTCTACAGTAGTGTGCAGTAATGTTCTAGGCCTACACATTCACTCACCACTCACTCACCGACTCATCCAGAGTGACTTCCAGTCCTGTAATCTCCATTCATGGTAAGTGCCCTATACAGGTATACCATTTTTTATCTTTTATGTGATATTTTTATTGCATCTTTTCTTTGTTTAAATATACTTAAATACATAAATACTTGCCATTGTGTTACAGTTGCCACAGTATTCAGTACAGTAATATGATGTACAGGTTTGTAGCCTAGGAGCAAGAGGCTGTACTGTATACACTCTATGATGTTTGAATGACAAAATTGTCTTGATGGCACGTTTCTCAGAACATATCCCCATTAGTAAGTTATACATGACTGTATTGAATTGCTTGTTACTTGTATATGAGAAGTCTGTAGTTTTTGTGTATTAATCTTAAATCCAGCTACTTTTTGAAGTCTTTTTTCCCTAACATCTATAGATATGGGTAATGCTTTCCAATTCACATAATTTTAATTCTTTTAATAGTCCTGTGGTATTAAGTATGATCTTCTTCTATGCAATATAGATAAAAACAGTGAAATAGATATGTTTCTTTCTCTCTTTAATGGTAGTGTGACTAAAGTTATAGTTTGTGATATTTGCTGTAGGCTTTTGAGAAATATCTTTGGTTGTGGAAATTTCCTTTAAGTCATTTGTGAAGATGTGATGGTTAATTTTATGCATCAACTTGACTAGGTAAGGTGCCCACATATCTGGTTAAACATTATTTCTGGGTGTGTTTATGAGGGTGCTTCTAGATGAGATTAGCATTTGAAATCCTGAACAAATGGGTGAGTGAGCAAATGACAAGTGAGCAAATTGGCTTCCCCAATGTGAGTGGACATCATGCAGTGTGATGAGAGCCTGAACAGAATGAAAGGTAGAAGGAGGTTGAATTCTTTCTCTGCCTGACTGTTGAGTTGGAACATCAGTCTTCTGCCCTCCGTGGTCCTGATTCTCAAGCCATCATACTCAGGCCTTTAAACTGCACCACTGGCTTTCTTGGATCTCCAGCTGGCGGATGGCAGATCCTGGGCCTTAGCCTTCATAATCATATGAGCCAAAACCTTATAATAAACATCTGTGTGTGTGCATATGTATGTATGTATGTATGTATGTATGTATGTATGTATGTATGTATGTCCTATTGGTTCTTTTTTTCTGGAGAACCCTGACTAATACAGAGGCTTTGTATCATAAATAAATATTTAATTTAACAAAATGCTTTGCTCGCATTTACTAAGATAATGAAGAAATTTTCTAATGTTGAAACATGTTTGCAATCCTGGAATTAAAGCTAGCTTCTTGTGCCTCCCAATCTTTCAAAGAAATTTCTATTAAATAATCAGAAACATAACCAAATTTGTTTTAAGACCTTAACTTAAGGTTTCTCTTTTATTTAGCTCGTAACCAAACAAAATTTTACTGTTCATATTTTATATCTTATAATACATATAAAGTAATTTAATTTATAATCTATATAAAGTATTAATAGAAGCTCAGCTCTAACTTTGAAATTTATTTCTTTCCTATGCTGTTTTAGTAGGATGAGGGTGGGGTGTGGTAAGTGGTTCATTCTTTAAAACTAATTGGAAAAATATAATAGATAAATGCCATAATTCTTTAGTAGAACTTGAAGAAATGCTGAGAGCCTGTACTCATAGTAAAGAAATTAGGCCTTAAATTTATTTTGTGAATTTCTTTTTCCATTAGCCATTTATTGGCTTCTGTGAAAGAAGTTAAAATGATATTTCCATTTCTTGAATCATTCTAGAAGCACTGTAAAATCACTTACTTGTTTAATATTTAAACCTAATTTACTTCCATAAAGGATTTGAGTAAGCTTTATTTTAAAAAAAAAAATTTAAACACAATAAAAACAGGACAAAAAAGTTAAAAAAAAACATGATCAAGTTCTTATTATATAGAGCAGAAAAATTACTGGTACTGTTTAATTATTGCAATTGAATTTGATTCAGCTGAACATTGATTTTAAATCAGAGAATACTGACAGCTAAGGCAAAAAGACAACTATGTTAAATTAGATGTGATTTTGTTGTTTCATGAGAGAAAGCATCTTATGAGAACTTACTAAAAAGATCTAAGCAAGCAGAGACTCACTTAATTTGAATAATATGTAACTAAGTTGCATGACATCAGTAGGGCTAATTTTTTGTCGAGCTAGTCCGATTCACTTAAAATTTATTCTGTGGTGAAAACAGCTGAGATGAGACCAATGCGGAAAGACCTTGAACACTTGTTTTAAAATGCAGGTTCCCAGGCCTTACTTCCAGAGATTTTGGTTCATTAGGTCTTGGGGAAGGCTTGAAAATAAGGATATTGAGCATCACAGGTGGTCCTAGGGTCACACTTTCAGAAATAGTGCCTCAAGGGGCCAGCCCGGTGGCGCACTGGATAGTGCGCCGCTTGGGAAGCCCGGCAGCGCTCCCGCCCGAGGGTTCGGATCCCACATGCAGACCGGTTCCCGCTCATTGGCTGAGCGAGGCGCGGGAGCAACACCAAGGGTTGCGATCCCGTTGCCGGTCCCCGGTCCGGTACGGGGGCAACACTGAGGGTTGCAATCCGTTGCCGGACACGGAAAAAAGACAAAAAAAAAAAAAAAAAGACAGAAATAGTGCCTCAAACAAAAAATGTTGTAATTTTATCGTGATTGGGTCTATATTCCAGACTTTATAAAGGGAATTAAAAAATTTGCAGTGAAAGAGTCTGAGTAATTTAATCTGAATCAACTGATTCCACTGGTTGGGGAAAAAAAATAGACTTTATTATGAGAACTCATTTTAAAATTGCCTAGTGAAGTGTAATCTGTGAATCTCTACTGAAGACCCTATTTTTATTGTTTATTAAAGCCTTGTAAAAATTCTTTAGGCTAAAACATGATGAATATTTTTGATATTTATTGTTCTTCAATTTAATAAAGTGATATATTAATGAAAAAATAAAATAAAATAATAAAAATTTTCAGTAGTCTTATATTTCAAAGTAGAGTAAGTTAGAAATTTCCATATAATAATTTATGATAGTTTATAGCTAAATCTCTAAACCCAATCATTATAACATATATCAGCAGTTGATTTAGTAAGTTAGCAGTGACATCTTTTCCTCTCTAGCTTACTACCCCTATTTTCTTAGTGTTTTCTTGACCTCCTTCACTAACTTTAGTGGCTCAACATAGATGATATTTAATTTATATAGATATTCTAATTTGTAGAAGTATTTGTTATTTCAGTTTTTAAACAGAACTCTGGAATTAAAAAATATATATTCATTATTTTGTATTAGAAGAGACAGGCACTTGATTTCCAAGATTTATTACACTTTTGCAGTAACTGACGTTAGCCAGGGGCCCAGATTTCAGAACTGTTCATACGAAGGTAATTTCCATTGGTGTCATTACCACGTGAGTGATTTTGACATATATAGTGCTCGCCTACAACTGGTCAGCCTGATATAATTAATTAGAAACAACAACTATTTTAATAACTGAATTCAAGCCCAACAGGTTATAAACTAGGTTAATTGGAGATCTTCTAGCAGTAGTTTCACAATGCTTGTTGGGTTAATGAAAATATTTTAGATATAGCTTAGTGAATAATCTTGGACACTTCTTTGATTTATTTTAAGATCATATGGGGAGCATTTTATTTATGTTGCCTGGGGTTTATTGGTGCAGTTCTCTTTAATATTGTAATGGAAACAACCGATAAAACTTCTGAAATTGTGTTGAAAGTTTACACCTTTGTTTCATTAAAAGTAGCAAATATAGTATATAATAGCCCAGGTACATGGATTCTTGATTTGCAGCTCTTTCAGGAGGAAGATATTTATTTTCATAAGAAATGTGACGTTTATAAGGATTGATAAGCTTAAAAGGATTTGCACATAAATTGGTAATACCTGTAAAACATTTATTTACGAGACCTGGTTGATGCCTTGTACAAGCACAGATTTAGTTCCCAGCTTGGAACATTTGTTTATATTTTGGTATTTATTTACTAAAACCATAGATGCTAGGCTAGGGAAAGAATGAATAAAGAGAGAAGATTCTTACTATTGTGTTTATGATTCAAATTTTCAGTTCACCATAGAGTCCTTTGAATTTTACTGCTTATTATAGCATAAACTAGCAATAGCATTTTCTGTAGCTCATTATTTTGAAAAGAGCGAGGAACATGAAAAATACTGCTGCTCCTGAGCATTCTAACACCCACCTCCAGGGAGGTATTGACGACCTTCAATTCATAGTAGAGGCCTGAACTTTCTGAAAATGTTAAATTTAATTTTTTTATTAAAACTAAGATTTCCAGAATACATAGGGAAGGTTGATTTCATCTCTATTAGCTTTTCCTCCTTGTATTAGAATTTCATTCATAGTGATTATTCTTTAGCTTCATAATTTTGAGGTGAAGTGTTTCCTGAAATTACTCCAATTTGCTTCTAATCAGATTATAAAATATACTAGTTCTGTTGTTTATAAGAGGGTAAGGTAACAGAGGTAGGATAATTTAGTCACAACTCTCATTCTGACTCAATGGGCATTGTTAATTGTACTCAGCATCAATGTCCCTTTAGTCCTTCCTTCCTCACAGTCCACCTGGTTTTTTCATGCAGCCACTCTGCTCTCCATTGGGCCAAATGCTTCAGGAGAAGCTGAACCGCCTCCAGGCTCTAGCAGAGGGCTTGCTTTGTCTAACGAAAACACCATCTTTCTTACTTTTAATTGTTCAATGTGAAAAGGGTCAGGTGACCCACTTAAGCAGTTAGGAATGGTGTTGCTGGTACCTTCTTGGACAGGTCTTCCTTCATTCTCACTGGCGGTTCTTCCAGAGTTACTCTCTTTCTCTCCTTCTGGGCTCCTGGCTGCCATCCTAACACCAAAAGAGAACATGTTCAGGATAAAGACACGGTAGGTCTCAGAGCAGAGAAAACATTCTCAACCACCAGGAACATGGTAACTCTACTGTGTATTTCTCTGTCTCTGTCTCTGTCTCTGTCTCTGTGTGTGTGTGTGTGTGTGTGTGTGTGTGTGTGTGTGTGAGAAAGAGAGAGAGAGAGAGAGAGAGAGAAAGAAAGAAGAGAGAGAGAGAGAGAGAGAGAGAGAGAGAGAGAGAGATCAGTAGATGGAGAATGTTCTGGATAAGAATGTTCATCTACATTTATTTATTTATTTATTTATATTTTCAGAAATTTATAAAGGGAAAATTGAAACATCCCATTTGGGGTTTTACTTCAAATATTTGTAAGGACCATGTTATCTGCATACATTTGATAAAATGTCTTTTCTTCTCTTCCCTCTCCATCAAAGATGCTTGTTTTTTCCACTGAAAGACTTCAAAATACTTGTGTGGTTGACTGGATAAGGTCAGAAAACCAAGCCTTCTGAAATTGAAGGGCTTATTGCCTAAAATGGTGTTCTTTTGATTATATAGTTAATCTAATATTTGCATTTTTTAGTGCCTCATATGATAGAATTGCACTTTTCATCTTTTTTCCAAAAGTTGTTAGAATGTGAGGAGCCATTTATTTGTGAATTCCAATTTATTAGAGATTATATTCCACAAATTAGAATTCAAAGCAAGTTTGAAATGTGGAATATATATTGAACCATTCTCTCTTTTTCCAGGGAAAAAAGAAAATACAGATATAGTTACTCTTCTACATGTTTTCCTGCTATTCTATCTTGATAAGCAACATTTTAAAACAATGATCTTGCGAAGAGACTATCTCAAAGAATATCTGCTTGGGACATCATGGAGGAAAGATGAGATGACAAAATTGGTGGTGGGTGACTCCATACTCTAGTGGCAGAACAGATAATTACAGTGAGGTGTCCAGAGTGATTTGTAGGCGAATTGGAATTTTCCAAGAGAGTGAGGATGCGGATGCATTTGTGAAAGAGAGATAGACGGTTGGAAGGAAATGTTATTTTAGCTACATTGTTCTGGCCGCACATGACTTAACAAGTATGAATTTCAAGAGGACAATAAAAAAGAAATTATAGTAATCAAGATAGGATATGATTAAAGGATGGGAGAAAATTTCATCTGAGACCCAAAGTGAAGATTAAGCATAAATTCTAACGTCTGGTTGACAAGTTGATGAGCACATTTACAGATGAGAAATGTAGAAGGAACAAAAGAATGACTTCAGTTTTGTGGAAGAGCCAACCCTGGGTTTGTATTTGAAAGAATGAAAGCAGGGTTTGAGCAGAGAAGTTTCTAAAAGACGGAAAGAAAATTAATGTTTTTCCAGAGTTTCCTTTTGAGGCTTCTCTGAAAATTGACATACTTTTCTTTTTTAGGTGCCTATTTGTGGGTGATCTGATGCTTTCTTGTCTAACCTTTCTTTTACTGTTGAAGGAAATAAGATAAAAATTCAGGGAGGAAAGAATGTATATCATTTTTGGAGCTAGA
This sequence comes from Galeopterus variegatus, assembly GCF_000696425.1. Classification (NCBI taxonomy): domain Eukaryota; kingdom Metazoa; phylum Chordata; class Mammalia; order Dermoptera; family Cynocephalidae; genus Galeopterus; species Galeopterus variegatus. Next base: position 333,244 of record NW_007726138.1, on the reverse strand, counting down.
CTAAATGGGTGCCTTCTATATTTTGCCTGTGTGTAGTAAATCTGATCTTGTGATGTAATAATGGCTATGTTAAAAAATATCTTCATAATTCCTGTTTGGGAGAAATAATTATTACTTATTTGCTTGCCATATACACTGTGCCAAAGCTGTAGAAGCACTGGATTTTGGATCTGAAGATTTAGATTCAAGTCATGTTCTGTTACTTAGCATGTTTTTAAATTCTGAGCAAGATACTTAAATTCTTTTTTTATTTTTTATTTTATTTTATTTTTTAAGCTACTTAAATTCTTTAGGCAGAAGGATATGGTCATAAGTGTGCATGAGAGGCTTGCCAAGGAATAGAATGGCTCATATAGATTAACAGCTCATCTGGAAAGTGCTTACAATGCTGATGAAATAGTACTTCTTTTTTTTTTTTCTGGTACACATATAATTTTTCTGTGTGGAGTCAACCGTAGACATTTTTAAACAATAGTAAATATAGAGTGGAGACTATGGCAAACTGGTGTCTTAAATGCCCTGATTAAAGAGTGTGGTTTCTACTCAGCTCAAAGTGATTGTTGACATGTGGTAATTCAGGCCTAGTTTTGGCAGAACTTCCAGGCTTTGGTTTTTGTTTTAAGGAGAATGCTGAAATTTAGATTTTTTCAGTGAAGTTTTCCATTTGTACATGTAAGCAGTTCATCAAAAGAACAATTTTGCTGCACCAGTATAGGCCAGACAGAATAAGTCGATCCAGATCTGGCCTGTGGCTGTAGTTTGGGTGTTGTACTTTAATCTCTGTTTCTTAGATGTTTATTGAACTCCTAATAATCTACATAGCATTGTACTAGATTCTGTTTAAATGTTGAACAGTATGCTGGGAAATTCCTGATATCCTCTATTTTATTTAGGTGATATTTATACCTTTACATAAATTTGAAAAAAAAATTACTGTATCATTCTTTGGATTAAAAATTAAGTTTTCAGTTTGTAATTTTTCAAAATCATGTTACGGTTTTAAAAACAAAATAAAGGAAGAGGGAGTCAGGGAGTCAGCAAAAGCCTCTTGGAGGAAGAGAAATGGAGAGTGAGACTTGCTGAATGAGTATCTCCTTCCTGGAATAGATTACTTCTCTCCTTTTTGCCCCTGCCCTTCTTATGATCTCTCAATTTCTCCCTCCCACCACCATATCAAACGTGTTTGTTGTCTACAACCACAAATTCCTCCCTATTTTCTATTCCAGCTGACAGTGTTGGGTCTTCATTCTCTCCCTTGGACCATGGGATTGGCCCTTAAGTGCTTTCTAGTTGAAGTCCTCCCTATCCGGGATTTCAGATTCTTTTTCATTAAGTACAGGAGAAAATCCTATCACTCTATTAAAAAATTATTACTGAATCTCTAACTGTTACTTAATTAACTGAAACAATTTAGCCAAATTTTGCAGATCTTCTAAAATGACGTTCCAGTCTCCTGTCCAACTCAAGGACATCAAATCAAGCCTCTTGCTGCCTCTGCTCTTCTTTTCAGCACCTCTGCTCATGCCATTCCCACCTCCTGGATTTTCTTCCCACCCCCCACCCATTTTTTTCTAGCTCATTTAGAGAGCTGCTTCTTCCATTCTGCCATGATTTGCTTGTTTTGGTGTCCCCCGCCCCCCCCCCCCCCCCCCCCCCCCCCCCCCCCCCCCCCCCCCCCCCCCCCCCCCCCCCCCCCCCCCCCCCCCCCCCCCCCCCCCCCCCCCCCCCC
>NW_007726138.1:311391-331403 GCF_000696425.1 Galeopterus variegatus | reverse complement strand
CCCCGCCCCCCCCCCCCCCCCCCCCCCCCCCCCCCCCCACCCCCCCCCCCCCCCCGGTGCCCCCCCCCCCCCCCCCCACTCCCCCCATCATGCATACAGCCTCACATACAAAAGGAATAGATTAAATTGGGCTTTACCTGCCACTATTCTAAAGCACAGTGATTAAGAGCCTGGTCCTGGAACCAAACTGCTTGAGTTCTAATCTCCTTCTTCTTCTGTGGCCTCAGAGATGTTATGTAACCTCTCTTTGCCTTACTTTTCTCATCTGCCTACCTAATAGTGTTGGTGAGTGGATTGAATGAAGGAATATGTATAAACACATAGGACAATATCTGGCACATAGGAAGTGCTTAATATTATTGTTATTATTATAGGTTATCAAAATGATAGGCATTTTATTGTAATTGGAGTAATTTTTTAAAAAAAATCAGTATATATACCAAAAAAGAAAGAAAGAAACTCATCATCAAAACCATAAACTATTTAGTTGTTAAAGACAGTGAATTGGTAAATCAGGATATTCTCCACTTCATTTTGGGCTTGGTTACGAAGGCAATAAACATAATCATTTTCATCTAATTTTGGGTAGTTTTCTCTGGGGTTTTAAGAGTTTCATGAAACAAATCTCAATGTATGGATGGCTACTTTTTCTTAACACCAAATTTTTAAGATCTTTATAGTGAAAGGTAAGATGTGTATTTATATTTCCCCATTCAAGCTTTTGATGTCTTTTCATTCTTATATCAATTCCATTAATGAAAATACCTTCCAAATTGTGGTTTAGGCTTCTACTCAATTCTATTTCTCAGCAGTAATGGCTGTTTTGTAATAACTGCCTGAATGAATAAATTAAAAAACATAGATAAGGATACATTGAAGAATTTACTTCATTTTGAAAATGTTACTTCCCTTTAAGCCTCGAGAAATGTGCTGTGTAGAATGTGTTTGCCTAGACAGAAGCAGTGGTCAGTCTTAGTTTATGTAGTAAAGTGCTAAGGGCATGCTTGTGGTGAGGCAATACAGGAAATCTCTAATTACATCCACTTTTCTGATGGATTTGGAACAGTGAGAGCATCCTGAAGCAGAGACTGTGGACACCACGGTAGATAAGATTTCTTTTTCCTTTTCTAGTTTGTCTTTCCCCTTCCTCCTTCTCCTACCTCTGAGGTGCTCAGCTGCTGGGATGACATACATGCTGCACAGCTGTGTGGACTACTTTGTTCTGGGCTGGGTATCAACATATTTTTATATCAGGGGTTTTTGGATCACAAATATCAGAAATCCAAATCAAAGTAGCATAAGTAAACATTTTAAGGAATGGATTAGGTAATTTGGAGGATGGTTTATTGATTCATGAAACTGAGAAATCTAGGGCTGAAACTGAACTCAGAAACTCCAGGAGTTCCAATGGGGCTGCCATATCCCCCTCTTGTCCCTCTTTGTTCCATCTTTGCTTCTCAGCTATGCTTGTCTGTGTATTTATTTTCGCCTACAGGGAGCGAGGTTCAGAGGGGCATGTGGTGGCAGATATCTCCCGACATACATTGTCCTAGCTCATTTCCTCAGAATGAAGGCAATCTCTTTCTCTCTGTGAACATTTATAAAATCCCAGGGAATAACTCTAATCAACTTTGCTTTGGTCATCTGGCCAACTTTTGCATTAGCCACTGTGGACAGTGGTTCGTGGATCTTTAATTAGCTAGACCCTTGGCAGAATTCAGGGTTAGGGAAGCCTACCAGAACACATGGAGTGCAAGGGACAACTTCCCTGCTCATGGAGATAGCAAAATATGGGAAAGACACTGGGCAGATATAAACAGCAGATATCCCATGGCATTCACAAATCTAACATGGGTTGTCCTTTACCTTTAGCATTGCTCTCCCTTTTCAGCACAACCCCCACTTTGGGTAATAGTTATATTTCTTTATAGTCGGGTTTTTAACATCATTTTATTTATACATTGTATTAAAACATTAATATTTTTGTGATATTAATGTTTCATGAAGAAATAATACATGATTATTGAACAAAAATTGCTTGTTTTTTAAAGGAAAATTTAGTTTGTATTATTTTATAAAGTGGAATTAACTTTTTAGATCAGGGTTCTCAGACCTGACTCATCATTATAATTCCCCATAAAGTCGAGAGAGAGAGAGAGAGAGATCTGGTTCAGTTGATCAAGATGAAGACTGGTGAGACAAATGGTTAGGGCAATTTAATGATCAGCCTAGTTTCATTCATGGTTTAGAAAGTCAGGAGCAGCATAGAACAGGATTTCTGTCTTCTTATCTGGGTTTTTGAGCATTCCAACCTGTCTTCGCGTAATCTTCTGTCCCATTTTTTTTTTTTTTTTTGGACTGGTAAGGGGATCACAACCCTCGCTTGGTGTCGTCTGCACCACGCTCAGCCAGCGGCCATTCCTACATAGGATCTGAACCTGTGGCCTCGGTGCTACCAGCGCTGCCCTCTCCCGAGTGAGCCACAGGGCTGGCCCTTCTGTCCCATTTGTATGTCTCCTCCCAAGGTGAACAGGGATTTATTTATGACTTCCCCCACCCCCAAGGTGAAATGCTCTCTTACTCTAAGACCACCTAAATGCTTATACTCCAGGATTTTCCTTCTGCTTCAAAACTAATCTGTCTGGTATTCTTGTTCTCAACAACTTATTTAGGCAAATTCTGTCAAAACATTCCTGAGGATAAAAATTACTCCAAAAGCTTGGGTTTCTACACGCCCCTCCCCCCCCATTCATTGAGGTATAATTGACAACTTAAAATTGTATATGTTTACAGCACACTATGTGATGATGTTTTGATATATGGATACATTGTGAAATGATCACCACAAGCAAGCTAATTAACATATCCATCATATCACATAGTTTTTTTGTGTGGTGAGAACATTTTAATGATTACTCCCTTAGCAAATTTCATGTATACAATACAGTATTATTAACTATAGTCATCTTGCTGTGCATTAGAGTTCCAGAATTTATTCATCCTGCCTAACTGAAACTTTATACCCTTTGACCAGTATCTCCCAATTCCCTCCATTTCCATCCCCTGGCATCCACCATTCTACTCTCTTCTTCTATGAGTATGATTTTTTTAGATCCCACATATTAGTGAGATCATGCAGTGTTTGTCTTTCTACGTCTGGCTTATTTTACTCAACATGTCCTCCAGATTCATCGTGTTGTTACAGATGACAGAATCTCCTTCTTTTTTCTTTTTCTTTTTAAGGCTGAATAGTATTTCACTGTGTATATGAGGGTACTTCAAAAAAATTCATGGAAAAATTCATATTATCTTTTAATTCTAGTTTTCCATGAACTTTTTGAACGACTCTCGTATAGATAACACATTTTCTTTGTGCATTCATCTGTTGAGGGATATTTAGGCTGATTTTATATCTTGGCTAATGTGAATAATGCTGCAATGCACGAGTTTCTAAGTGTAGAATAAGTTCCATAGCAGGCTGCTTTTCTAACTCTCACTGTATTGGTTGATAACTATCCTACATGATAAGTACGGCTCATTTAGAGAAAAATGAGACTGGAGAAAAATTGTCCCAGGGATGCTGTGAGGTATCTAGCTAATTCCTGCTATTTAGAATGTATCCTCTTGATAATTCACCCTCGGTATCTCACAAAGATAGCCAAGTTTTTGACATGACATTCTCCACCATTCTTTTGCTGCCTTAACAATTTTCCCTGGATCTTTTAGGTTATTCCTTTCACCTTTGCTTGTGATCTTGCTTAAGAAATGATTTCCCCCTCTCTCATGTATCTTCCATTGCTTCCTGCCTCTGCCTAAACCAATATGTAGAATTCCTCCCCTTTATCTTATCACCTCTTCAGGCCCCCATATCCCAACCTTGCCATCCACTATCAGAGTCTTTCGAGGGACGGAGGCGGTTGTGGCATTGCTGATTCTTGCAAACAGCCACTCATGCCTTCCTCCTGTGTCATCTGGCTTCTGTACTTGCTGCTGCACTAAAATGGCTGCTTCTGAAGGTCACAGATCATCAGGGTCAGTGGCTTTCTCCTACTGCTTTTGGCCATGAATTCTCTGTAATCTTTACATTATTGACCAGCATTTTCGTCTCAACCTCTTGGCTGCAGGTTCCCCAGGTCCACTTCCTCACTCTCCTTCACTGCCCGGATTGCTCATCTTTCTGCTTGGACTCTGTCTTGGACTCCCTTCATATTTGATTGCCTAGGTTCTCTAACAAGTTTTCTTCTCTCTATTTTCTCCTTTTGATATCATCCCCCTTTTATAGATTCTACTATTGTGTGATGAACATACCTAAATCCATATTTCTATCCTTAATTTTTCTTATGAGCTCTTCTTTATTTTTACCTATCAGCTTCTTAAATTGCACTTATTCCATGTCATCGATGCCTCACCAAACCTTTTCTATTTTACTTCTGTTAAAGTGATGTGACCCCCTAGAAACAGGGACAATACAGTACATAGGAGTCATCATTCTTCCCTTCTCTTTCCCTTTATTCATTTGTTTTACCAGTTATATCAATTCTGAAATGTGTTCCATATAAATTTAAATTAAATTTAAGATGTCACTGTATATAATAATATTTTAAACACAATGTAAATTGTGTGTTTATGTGTGTATGTGAGGAAAATGATAATCCATGAACCCACTATTCAGTCCAAGAACCAAACCATCGTGTGTCCAAATTTGTTCCTTCCTTTCTATTCTAATTTCTGTAACTTCAGTTTAGGGATTTCTGTTTCCACAACCCCCCTCTTTTTCTCCTTGTTTTATATTATGTCTTAGAACTATACTGTGTTTCTCTGCCAAGTTTTGATCATATACCCTTGCTCAAAATTGTTTTCAGGTTCCACATTACCTACAGAACTAAGTAGACTGAGCTTAGTATTCTACAACTTTTGATCTGGCCACACCTGTGATTCCAGCTATATTTTTTACTATTCCCATTGGATTGCTCCATACTACAAAGTGTCTTCCTTCAGTCTTTGCTTCTTTCCTTCATTTTTTTTTTCCTTTTTCTGGAAAAGCCATTGCTTTCTTCTTTCCACACTTTTACTACTGTAGTTCCACATTGAGGCATTCCCTGGGATGCTCTTTACTTTCCTTCTTTTGGTTAAAATCCGATCCATGCTTTAGGGCCTATCTGAAATGCTTTCTTATCTATACAGACCAATCATGTGGATTCTTTCCTCTGAACTCTTGTGGCATTTCTCAAGCATTTCCTTGAAGTACTTACAGTTTTCTTGTATTTCTTCATGTACTTTGTGGGATTGCACAAAGTCTTGTGTACAGACTTAAATATTTGTTAAATGAATTGGTGGATAGAGCAATTGAACTGAATATATTTTTTTTATAGGAAGAAGCAGATAATTTCTGTTTAACTTAAATTTCTTATTCTTCTTCCCTTTCCATTTTCATCTAAGGTAGGTCCAGGAAAGGCCAGAGGCCCTACTCCTGTCTACACTGTTGGGGAACATATCATAAGAATCTCAAGTTCTAGTATTATTTACCATTTTGATTTATGTTCTAGTTCTCACTGTCAGAAAGAGATTGCTCTTTGTATACTTGAAGATTTCTTAATTGATTAAAACTATAAGTATAGGTGGATGCAGTATTATATTTTAACCAGTTGGTGGAACTAGAAAAGAAAACACACTTAAAAACGTATGGTGCTTAAAAATATATCAGGCATAGAAAAAATGGAAATATTTCCTTCCTGTGGTAGTGAAAAGACACTTCGATGGTGTTATAAAATCAGCTCGTAGATCGTGTTTAGGGTTTTCTAAGAATAATGAGGCACATATCTGCCTGCTTAAAGAGACTTCTACCTATAAGAGTAGATTAGGTGAATTTTACAAGTTTTTCAGCTTTCTGTTTATAGGTGAAACAAACCTAGCTTGGAAACTGATGAAGAAAATAGACATGTAGTTAGTGGAAGTATGCTCCAGCTTTAGAGAGAAAGAACGTTCTAATTTTTAAGACAAATGTACCAACTAAATGTCTACTAATGTCTTCATACCATGGATCTCTTCTTGTGGAAATGCCGAGGCTGGAGTGATTTTAATTAAGTCGAGGCAGGGAGTCAAGAACACAGAAAAAGTCAACCAAAAGAAATTATTTGGAAAGGAGTTACTCAACCAAAAGAGTTACAAAGAGCTATTTGAAGCAAAGTCTCAACCAGAAGACAAGGAAAAGGGTAAGAGATTGTTCACTTTTGGCAAAGAATACCTTGCTTGAAATCTGAAAGGTCAGGGAGAACACTAGACTTCCCTCCCACAGATTGGAACAGGACTGACAGGCAGGTAGCACAGGCCTAGGGGCAGGTAAGATAGATCAAGAGCACCTGAGTAATTTTCTCTTCTTGACCCAATCCCTCAGGCCCACCTATAGGTGCCCTACCCACCTATTTCTGAGCAGGTTCTTGATGTTATACTTGTACGTACAATAAAGAGTAATGAAGAAAAGTTATTTTATAGTTCACATATTATTATAAATTGTTGCTAGAGTAATCAGGTGGATATGCTCTTTAGAGACTCATTTAGCACAATTATATCTTTGTAAAAGTCATTTACTTTTAAAGGCTGATTGAACCATACTAATATTAGGAGGACATATTATCCTGATAGAGGTGGTAATTATTTATCTAGTTAAGCAATCTTGTTGATTGAATATAGATAAATGTTTGGCATTTAGGTTTTATTGGTATGTGAATAGATTGAAAATGAATATGAATTTTACCGCTTCTATTAGCTGAAACTACATAATCATTTTTGAGTTTAAATGTAATTAGTGAATTCTTTCTGAAAATTACTTTTTAATTTCTGAAGAAATAAATAAATTGTGCTCTTTAAGTTTTCATCATTGTATTCTCATAAATGCTATTAGTTTTAAACTATAAACATGGAGCCAGCATCTATGGAGGTAAGGTAGTGAATGTTTAAAGGCATTTGTGCAAAAGCTGCCTCAAAGGGTAATTAGATGATTATAATGGCACTTGCTTTGAGATAGCTAATTAAAAAATCTATTGCTCCAAGTCTAATTATTTAAGTAATGATAACATATTAGCAACTGTGAAACTCCAGTTACAGCCAACCCCACTGAAGAAAAAGAAGTAAATATGTTAATGATATTTTCTACAATGACCCAGAGGATGGCACCAGATTGATCTTCAATTTCTGCTCTGTATTCTATGCCTAGCCTCCCATTTGTGTGAATTCTAAACCATGTACAATGTATCATTCATCTGATTTCACTGTTTTTGTTTGTTTTATAACTCTTTCTTTGGCACCACAGAGATTATCTTCTAGCTCTTCTCTACCCTTTGTGAGCCTCTGAAAGAAGCCGTTTGTAATTAGACTTCATAGCTTTTAACAAACATTTCATAACCTGCCAGTAAAAATGTCAGTTCTCTGAGCGAGTGCATAATTAAATGACTAAGTATTAGTGTGGTAATTTAGCCACAAAATAAAATAATTTAAAGGGGTTATTAATTAAGGGCTTACTTTGATTTTGGAATTTGAGTCAATAATGATCTATGTACATTATGGACAAAATCTTTCTTGCTTTTACCATTCCCATTACTTGGCCTATTAAATATTAAATAAAATCATATCAATGAAAATTTTATTGTTCTTTTCCTGAATGATTACTCACCTGAGAGAATCGTTAAAAATCAACAAATTGGATATGGTCAAAATGAATGTTTTACCATGAGTCTCTAAAACCAAAGCTGAATGATACAAGCAATATATAAAATTTTATAATGGACTCTGTTTGAGGCCTGATTGAAGACTGAAAAAACAGCAAGAATTGAGTCTTGGAGGCTAATAATTGTTTGGTAAGGCATTTGTTGAGCTGAGAGCAATAGGAAGAAGATGCATGTGTAAACTGATGGGTATTGTGATGCTAGGGTTAGGTAAGGATGGGTTAACTAGTGGTAGCTCTCAGAACATCAAAGAATGAGAAGTTAATTTTGAAGATAAACCAAAAGGCTGATAGAGTAAAATTAATCTTTTAGAATAGAAAGGCTCTGTCTTTTGCTAGGAATTAACTGGTTGTTTTTACATCATTTAAGATATATTTGAAGTCTGGGAATGATAAGGGTGAGCAATGATTTATAAGTCAGCATAGTAATAACTAACATTAATTGAGTTCTTATTTTGTTCCAGGAACTGCAGTGAATGCTTTACGTCTACCTATCACTTCATTTCTTCTTACGATCCTATGACATAGGTCAGTCTCCATGAGGAAAACGAAGCACAAAGATTATTATTAGTGGCTGAGCTATTTAACGTAGGCAGCCCAATTTCAAAGCCCAAGCTCTTGGCTGCTACTCTATGTCCCCTCCGAGGTATATTTTATTGATAATGATTCTTTAAAAACATTTCCACCAAGGGCTGTGTCCTAATGGTGGTTTTGAGATGTCTATGATTACATGAGGGATGGAGAACCCTGTAGAAAGTTACACATCATATAACATATCCCAAAGCAGGGAGAGGCACCCCAAGGTTAAATCATAAAGAGATTTCCTTGAAAATCTCAAAAATATTTTTTAAAAATTATTTTAAATTCAGAAAGAGTTGAAGAGTGGTAGATGGCAATTCTTGGTCTTCTTTTATTGCATATTTAAAATGTTTACTTGGTGAGCTCATCTGGAGCCTAAGAGTAATAACTCAGGGAAAGTACTCTCCCCTGATGAGGCTTATTGATTGTTATTCATTTTATTCTCTTCCATTTTATTGATTTCTTGCTTAGGATATGAGAATGAGCTTCTGAGGCTATACTCTTACTTTAAAAATCTGAAGATCACAGTCATTCATTGAGTCACTATACACCAAAAAATATAGACTCTACTTTTAGGTAAATTTGAAATGCTGATTTTGGGGAACTAGTCAAAGGGCTGGAAAATTGCCTGGCAAGTCTAGATTTACATAATTTATAGCTGGAAATCTAAGGGGGACTTACTTCCATAAAGGAAATATTAAAAGAAACATGTTATTGTTTGTTTCCTCTGGATGGATAAAGGGAAAATAGGCTTAAGTCAAAGTAATCAGGATCTAGTGTTCTAAAATAGATGTAATGAAAATCTCCTGTCTTTGCTAGTAGTGAGATCTAAAGGAGGTTATAGATTTTTTTTAAAAAATCACAATTGTGTAAAGAATAAGGTAGCATTTGAGGTGTTTAAAAGCAGTCTTGTGTGTCATTAGGAAAGCAGATTTGGTGTCATTGGGCTGTATGTGGAAATTTAACACTGTATGTTGTACCATGTTTTGACTGTTGTTTGCACTTGGGTTTAGAGTTGTACAGGCAGTCCTCTACTAAGAGTGATTGTACCTCTAGAGGATACAGAAAGGCTTCCAGCCAGTTTTGCCCATGTTATTATGGAATGGCATTAATACAAGCAGGGCACAAATGAACTCACCCCAGCTACTCTGATTCCTGATGTGAATCAGATAAGGCCCCCCCTCATCAACAGCTTCCCTTGTTTCTGTGGACTCCTCTATGGAACTCAGCATGGGATTAGACTCAGCTCCAGAGCAGCAGCTAAGAGAGTGGAGTGAGACAGTAGGAGCAAAATAGCATGGCTCACGGTTCCCAATTTGGACTTTTATTTTTTTTAAACTGTGTAAAACTTCTGTAAATTTTTTGTTTTTTGTTATTTATTGTTTTTGTGCTGAAATAGTAAGTCTGTAAATTTCATTGTTGAAATCAAATCAAAGAGGTAAGGATGGAAGGAGGGAGGAAAATATGTATTTGGCTACAGGAGAGACCTCCTCTGATCTATATAATGTCCTATGACATTCACTGGGACTGATTTCCCTGAGGAGCTAATAAATAGGCTCTATGACAATCCCCATAGAGAAGTTCTAAAAGTGACTGTAGCAATGACAATGCCCTTGAGATAAACATATAGCCAGCCAAGTAAAAACATTTCAAAGGTCTGTGCTCATTTGATGTATACTATGGTCTGAATACATCCTCCAAAATTCATATATTAAAACTAATTGCCAATATGTTAGTACTAAGAGGTGGGTCCTTTCAAAGGTGATAATGTCAAGAGGATGGAGCTCTTAAGAGTGGGGTTAGCAGCCTTATAAAAGAGGTTGAAGGGAGTGTCCTTGGTCTTTTTTTTTTTTGCACCTCCGCCATATGAGGACCGAGTGTTGTGCCTTTTGCCAAGAGAGGATGCAGCAAAAGGTCCTCACAGACACCAAATGCTGGTGCCTTGATCTTGAACTTTTCAATCTCCAGAACTAAAGAAATAAATATCTGTTCTTTATAAATTACCCAGGGTTGGGTATTTTGTTATAGCAGCAGGAATAGACTAAGATGATGTATGAGGTCTGATACATTTATATAAATGAATTCAGTGTTGGTATTATGTAGTCACACCTTACATCCCAATCCACCCCCCAACAGCAATGTTCAAGTAATGACTATACCAGTAAAAGAATTTTTACCTGAGATAGAAAGACTTAATTGTGTCTGTTTTGTACCTTGAGATCTGTCATTCAAGTCAAATGTTTAAAGTTGTCGTCTTTTTCTTTTTTTAAACTGTGAAGAAATCATAATGAGAGGGATAAAAGCAAGCAAAATGGGTGCCATTGAGTGCTGGTTCATGCATGAAGCTTTCTCACATCAGCCATGTGCAAGCTGCAAGTGTGAATGCTACTGGCATGGCAGCTCAGACACTAGAGGACCCTGCACTCTTTGTTACAGGAAGTTTTCTTTGAGAACACAAGTGGTACAACAGATTTTTTTTTTTTTTTTTTTTGTAATTAAAGCCCTGTTTTCAAAAAGCTATCTGGGATTTTACCCAGAATCTTTTCTGAAGCCTTCTGTCTTTACATACTCATATTTTGTAGGTAGCACTTAGTATTTTATACTATGATTATTTGTTGTTAATGCCTTTTTTCCTGTTATCTAGAACTTCTTTAAACCTAGAAATATATTTTGCTTTTCCTGCCCTGCATTGTTCCTGGTACATAGAGATGCTCAGAGTATTTGTTCAGTAAATATCTGACCCTCAAAATCTCCTTGCAAGAATCCTTCTAAGTTCTCTGTTCTTGAATTGTTTTTTTTAAAAAATTGTTTTCCTACTGTTTCTTTCTATGTAAGTCAGGTGCTCTTTGGGAAGGCAGTAGTAGCTAGGTAGGTACTTGGCAAAGAAACCTAAATAAAATTTAAACTAGATTATTATTGTTATTTCATCTTTTTTCTTTTTAAAAAATTAATTATCGTGGTAAAAACATGTAACAGATATTTTTAAAGTTAATTTACAGAAGTTCCAGAACTATGTGATTTATAGTCTACAAAACAGTTAATTAAACGTGTTGTTTTATTTCTCTAGATTCCTTAGCCTCAGGTCTTTTGTAAGGATTAAAATCCCATATTATAATTTTATTTCTATGAGAAAATAGCACCAGTTTATGTAATTCTGATTGAATGATTTTTTTTTTTTTCCTGGAAGGATTCTAACAGTTGACTGTGAAATACTGGTGTTTGAATTGTAGACTCTTACTCAATGACCTTGGGTAGGTCAGTTAGTTCTTCTAAATCTTAGTGTCTTTAAAATGGGAATAGCAAAACATACAGACTGTTGTGAAGACTAAATGATTTGTTATGTGAAAGTACTCAACATGACATTTAAATGTAAAAGTAACTCAAGTGTGTAGGTAGTGACAAAGAAGTTTTTGGTTTTTAAAAATTTTTTATTTGTAATTTAAATAGGAAAGTATGGTGTAGAATTTTAATGGGAAAAAGGAGCTTATACATCATTGTAATATTATCATATGTAGCTACTTTATGTTTATCTGCTAATACACATAATATAGATCAATCAGTCAGCTTTACTGAATACTTAGTATGCATGGAAAATTGTACAGAATATTATATTCTAATCAGAGTTTTTTAAATATGTGTTGTAATGCAGAGGTGACTATGTGCTCTGGGGTTTATTATAAACTAAAATGAGATTTTTGTTGTATGCCTTGAAGTTCATATTGTAATTTATTTTTAACAGAAGGGGATTGTAAATTGCATTTTAAAGGTAGATGCCTCTCATGAGACATTTGCATTAGTGAAAACTGTGAGCTTTTGAAAGTATTTTCAAAAGTACTCACAGTAGGATTTATCTCACTCATTGAAAAATTCCTGGACAGGATGTGATAATTTCTCATCCACTAGAGAAATGATATTATTTTTGAATAATATTTTAAAATGCAGATCCTATAAAAGATGATAGATGATTTTTTAAAGTGAGATTTATTTTCTTTCTGACTGTAGATCGGGATGGTTAGACTTTAAGAGAATGACTGATCTGTGATTCTAGTCTATTCAGTAGTTCTATAGTGTGAAATACTTTGTATTATTAAAGCAACCGTTTTAAACTTATTCCTAACAAAGTTTTTATATGGGTAAGCAATGTAGTGGTCCCACAACTTGGAAATTTTTTCCAAGAGAAGTTTTCGATTTCAGTGATTTCTTTCAAATAATTGGGAGCTATCTTTCTGGGACTACATTGTTTTGCTATTGATCGTACTGCATGATATCCAGAGAATCTTTTTAGTTTTCATAATTCTTTGTATCAAACTCTTTCCCTCCTTCCAGAAAATGAGAATAAGAAAGCCAAAGATAAATTATTTTATCTAATGTTTGAGAGCAACAGGGGCAGAACAAGTAGCTGTATAAATCTAAGTCCCTGAGTTTCTTTAGAAACTCACTCATTTCTTTTAATGTAATATAATTCTAGCCTACTCTTTCCCAAACATTACTTCTTTTCTTTTCCTTTAAAAACATATGCCTTGCATTTCCTGACCACCTTATTTAAAATAACACCTTTTCCAATACTCTGTATCTTTCTGCCTTCTTTATTTTCTTCAAAGCACTTATTGCCAGCTGACATACATTTATTTATATATTTTTATTTTCATATATTTTCTTGTTTATTTATTGCCTGTCTCCTTCATTAGAATAAAAACTCCACAACAGCAGGAACTGGTATCTGTTTTGTTTGCTGCTGCATCCCAGTGCCAAGAACAGTGCCTGCCAGATAGGATACCTTCAATAAATATTTATTGAATGGATGTGGTAAAACAAAAGAAAATGCCTTTTGAAGGTGATGCCTTTAAGGTGATTGAATTATTTTCATGGAAGCATTTGTTTAAAGAATCAATTTATCTCAAATGAAATATCATCCCTTTGAATATTAGCCCTTTCCTTTTCCTGATATATGTACCTGAATAGATAGTTCTGGTTTGGTAGGTTTGAATTTTTACTTCTGATTTTCTAGATCGCAAACAGACCGTTTGGAGAGGGCTACATTACTTCCCCAGAAGTATCAATGTTTATAGTTTGGGGCAAGAGACCAATATTCAGGTTGTCTGCACTGAGCTTGGTCTCCTGATACGGTGGACACCTTTGGATTTTTTTATTTGCTTCTTGGTTGATTCTATCCATCATTTTCCAAAATGGAATTCAGGATTTGAAATTCATCAATGGAATTGATGGATTTCAGGAGGCTAGCTGTCTATAAATTCACATTGCACACTCATCTGTGTTTCTACTCGACTGATCAATCAGTATTGAGTCAACTAGAGTTCGTAGAGTAAAATCGCTTATTATCTCTTTATTGCATTCCTAAAGAGTAGTCCATTTTCCCAAACTCCCTTCTTGCTCGGTTAACGTTTTCCTTTGATGTTATATTTTAGCACTGTTTCAGCCAGTCTCTGTGAAGAGTCAATTCTACATATCCTCTTTACTGTCGATCATTAGAGTGCAGCAACCTAGAACAAAGTAGAGGCACTTGAATCACTGGCTGGGTTCATGTGTGAAACTAACTGTGAGGACACTCATCTTTGCCCCGTTGGGTTTATTTGGAGTAGATCAGTTTAAATGATAGGCCTCCATGGGAGAAAGGAAGACACTTCTATAGCAATGAATTCTACATGACAGGAAGCTATGATTGCATGACAAGTGCAGTTATTTTTGATTCTTGAAACTTGTCATCAGGCAGTTGTCAGCAAAATGGACTTAGCGGCCAGCACTCTAGGTTAACAGCTCCCTTTTCCTGACAAATTTAAGTTCCATTAAACGATTTTAATTGTTCCAACTTTTTCTGCCAAAAGTGGGGATCATGGAAATTAGGAAATGGAAATCCTTCATTTAGCTTCAGACTGTTTCTCAATGACAATTCTGCTTTACCCTAGGAATGATGTATTTTTACACCACTAGAAGTCAAATAAAGAAGCTACTTTTCAAAAGATGTGCTTTGAGATTAGTATCTAATTTGTCATGTAGATTGGGTGGTACCTTAGTCTTCTCAGGCTGCTATAACTAAATTCCTTAGATTGAGTAGCTTATAAACAGAAATTTATTTCTCATAGTTTTGGAGGCTGGAAAGTTCAAGATCAAGGCACCATCAGTTTCGGTGTCTGGTAAAGGCCTGTTCCATATAGACAGTACCTTCTTGCTGTATCCTCAACTGGTGGAAGGGGCAAGTAAGCTCCCTTGGTCTTTTTTATAAAGGCACTATTTCCATTTGTAAGAGTGGCGCCCTTACAAACTGATGACCTCCTAATGGCCTTACTTCTTAATTTCATTGCAGGGACAAAGTTTCGACATAGGAATCTTGGGTAGGACACAAGCATTCAGACCATAGTGAGTATGAGGGTACTTCAAAAACTTTGTGGAAAAATTGGATTAAAAGATAATATGAATCTTTCCATGAACTATTTGATGTACTCTTGTATATTGTAATTCTCCCAAAATTGCATAAAGATTGCATTCCTGAAATTAAAGCAATTGCCTGTGGATTTAACACGATAAATGTTGGTTGGGGACAACACACTGATTTTCATTACATAGTCATAGGATGTAGGCATGTTCTGCATATGTATTTAATGAATTGTTTGTGTTTAAAAGATGTCTTTGGACCCTCCAAGTATACGTGTGCATATGTGTGTGATACTAGATTTTTCGTATGTGTTTCTTAGAACAAATAGGAATTGTTTCCAACATCCAAACAAGCCAAGATGGGAATCAGGATTGTATGAATAGGATCTGTTTTTGCCTTTGTGGAAGACTTAATCTAAAAATAGATAGGGAAAAGTACTTTTGTTTTTCACTATAATACCATAGTGTTGTTGAGATTGTTGTTGAATAAAGTAAATAACAATTAAACTATTAATTGGTGCAAGAGTACTAAATTTTATCTGCAATCAAATATATGGGTTCTTTCTATTGTTTGCAGTGCCTTTTCATCTTCTGTTTGATGAACTCCTAGTTAGTCTTTAAGTCCTAGATGAAACATCACCTTCATGATGTCTTTTCTCCAGCAGGCAGAGTTGGTTTCTCTTCATAGTAGTCCCATTACTGCTCTGAATTATCTGTACATGATTTATAATAGTCATATCACAATGTATTACAATTGTTTGTGTGTATGTTTCTCCCTTTTCTCCAGCAGATAGTGAGTTCTTCTTGGGCAGAAATAGTGCCCCACTCACTTTTTAAATATCACTTCCTTAAATAGGACCAGTATATAACAGGTTCTTTAGTAGGGAAAGTAAACAAACAAAGTGTTCTGTAGCTACCTTTAGTTCATTTGTAATAATCCCTGCTGACGGGCCTGAATTAGACTTTGATGGTGTAAATAATGCCAGTATGTCTGAAAATTTTATATGGTTGCACTAAGATATAATAAAGAGACTGATTAAAGATCCACCAAGTTAAATTAAACAGTATTACACTCTCCAGTTTACCAGGAAGACATGTTTAAAAGATTTTATTATACTTTATTCTGAGAAAAGGCAATTTCATGAATCCTGCTTTATTAATACCTAAATATGTTATACACCTTGATATAACCATTGATTAGTTTTGCATGATGGAAAAGATATAGAAAGAATCAGAATAGAAAGGGATTTTAATCTTCTGTACTTTTCCCTATAATTTTGTAAACTCGCATACCATATGTGTCAGAAAAAATAACTCTATACCTTTATTAAAACTTCAATATCTTCATTTATATTTAGAGCAGTAGCAACATAAAATTGAAACCTGAGAGTTGTGAAGGATATAAAGTCATGTTTTAATAGAGAAACTAAATTGCTTCTTCTAAGAGCCTATAAAACTGAAAAGCATTCATTATAAATGTAATAAAAACTTACGAGTTCCATTTTATTAAAACTACACCCAGTTTCCTGAAGGGGCTGGATCATTTAGAGGTAAACCAGTGACACTTTATGTCTAGCAACATACTTTATGTGAGATAAGATATCTACTGAAATGAGGTTGGTGGTTTTAACATGATCCCTAACGGACATCCATTCATGTTATAAGATTAGAATTTTTGTTTGAGCAGAGTTTGCAGCTTTTGATAATAACACACCTAGGTCAGGTTAATGACAGTAGTAAATTATTTACCACTCTAAGCTCCTTCAAAAAACAGGATCATAGTGAAAGTTAAAGCTTATACTTCTTTTAGTTGGTCTGTTACATCCTACTATCATTCTGTAAACTTCCTACTCAAGTCAAATTATATAGATTAACATTGTTAGAGGATAATAACTTTCTAGTGATTATTGTTAGCCTTTTTTTCAGATATAGTAATTTTCTTTTTTGAGGTTAACAGCATTTTTATTGAAACTCTGAGCATTACCTTTCACCTTTTGACTATGTTTTGTTTAGCCCTGAACTTATAGTAGTATTTTTAATGTGTTAAAGGAGAATCATTTTCTTTTAGTTTTGTCTGCTTTTCATTGTGTCAAACTTTTACATATTCCATATTTGATACTATTTTAAATATTCTGTGTACATATTTTCATAATATTTTAATTGATCATGGTTGTATTGTTGATTGTGTTTTATCAACAGCAAAACTAGGAAACACTTATAATCCCAAACACAGTGACTAACATATCTGTCATATTCAGTGGAATTTGGACCACATGAAGAGAGGACACTGAGAGCTGAAACCTACTGGTCCAGATCTCTACCTGTTTGTACATGCCTCTGAAAATGCATATATTCTCTGGTTAAACGTTCAGTTCAATAGATAGTTTTGTGTTCACTGTGGTCAGCATTGAAGAGGTTACAAATTTACAAAGTGTTCTTTCCAGGAGCTTACAATCTAAAGAGAGAGATATGACAAGGACATACAACACTAAGGCCAGATGCAAGTATTACAGAAACACAGTGTCACAGTGTAGGGATTCCGATAACATATAAGGATTGGAAAATAAGCTTCATAAAGGAAGTAGCATTTGCAAAAGTGTTGAAAGAAGGGTAAGATTTCAGGAGATAATGATGAAGGAAGAAGTCATGGATTGTAGAGGAAGGAGCATGACTCAAGGCAGAAATCTTCAGGGCATGTTTAGGGAGCAGTTCTGGAGTAGCTAGGAAATAGATTCCAGTTTGCAGCATGTGATACCACGCTGGAGACTATGAAGCACTGCTTCGTAATGAGCTACGGTTACCAAGAGTTATCTGACGCAGTCATGGTATTAAGCACCTTGAGTTCATTATTTCAGTTATTCCACACAGCAGCCCTATGAGGTAACCAGCTGGTGAAAACAAGACTCTGAGAGAACTTGCCTAACTCTGTTATGGAGTAAGTGAGCCAGGGATATGAACCCAGGTCTTTCTGATCTGTGTTCTCATTCACTATCCTATATGATTCTAAGGGAAGGTCTGGAGCCATATTTAAAGGAATATGTCACATCACTCCAAACCTGCAGCCGATTTATGCAGACTAGAGAGAACATTTTCTTCCTTTTTCAAAATGAGTAAAAGAAAGGCCTTCTTCATTTTCCCATTAGTAATGACATTTTTATGTGCTGGAGAACAGGAAAAGAATACTGGGCTTCAAAATGTCATCCTTGGAGTCCTTGGAGAAAAATTATAATTAAGACCTAAATATTCCTAAATTTAGTTTATTTTCCTAATCTCCATTCATATGTGCAATGTTATCTGTCTACTGATTTCTAAATTATATTCAATCAATGGTTTTTCCTTATTGTTGGTTACTGTTGTTACTATCAGGCAATCTTTTCCTTTAAATCCCTGTTAATGTGTGACAATCCCAAAGTATGAAGATCTTTTTAATTTGAAAGTAATTGTTTGGCATCAAGAGAAATTTTCAGAGGAGCAAAATTATCTTAAACATTTGAAACTGCAATTTTAGTCTGTAGAAGTAGACCAATTTATCATTTCACAGAATGTAATAATATTTAGTAAACACACTGAAGGCTGTTATACAGTATACTAATTCTGGTTTCATTAATATTATTAATATTATTAGTATTATTTTTCCCATTGTTCCAGCTGACACAATCTTTAAGATTTCTTGTAATTGCTATTCATATTTAAGAAGTATCTTTTTTATTTTTAACTGATGACCAATTTAGTTTGTTGAAGCCCAGTTCTATGATTATTTTATTTTTGATTGCCCTCTTAAAGATATATAGAGATTTCTTCATTAGATAATTAGATATATCACTATATATTACTCTGAGTTTTCTCAGAGTAATGTAAAATAATGTTATCATTATTCAAGAGAATTCATGGAATTATAGGGTAACTTTTTAATAGGCAGAACTGGAAGTAGCTCAAGTCAGCTTCAATAAGGATAAAATAAATTATAATATACTCATTCAGTGAAGTTCTAAACAGCTATGAAGACCAGTGAGTGAGTTTTGTATGTACTGTTAAAGAGAAATGTCTAAGATATGTTTTTAAGCTAAATAAAATATAAAATTAAAAATAGTATGAGGGCATTTACACAAAGATAAAGCTATGCAGATACATAAATAACAAATAAATGCACAGAGAAAAGTTTTTAGAAATTTCTAAGGAACCATTTACAATGGTTATTTTTGTGGAAAGAAACCAGGAAAAATGAGGATTTACATTTTTATATTTTTATTTCCTAATTCTCTGAACTGTTTTAATTTTTCTTCTCTCTCTGTTTATGAGCATATAGTATTTTTATTCACTGAAAAGCATTTTTAAAAACCTCCCACTTACTTAGAAATCAAAGAATAGGAGACCATTCTTTTGGTGTCCATCATAACTTTTTCTTTCTTTCTTTTTTTTAAAATTAAATTAAATTAAATTTTTTTTATTTTGTCAATATACAATGTGGTTGATTATTATGGCTCATCACCGAAACCTCCCTCCCTCCTCCCTCTCCCCGCTCCCACCCAAGAATGTCCCTTCTGTTTGCTTGTTGTAACACGTTCAATAAAAATTGTAGTTGTTATATCTTCTTCCCCTCCCCCGCCAGGTTTTTTGTGTGTGTGTGTCTGTGTGTGTGTGTGTGAGTGAATTTATTTATTTATTTTTAGCTCCCACCAATAAGTGAGAACATGTGGTATTTCTTTTTCTCTGCCTGACTCGTTTCACTTAATATTATTCTCTCAAGGTCCATCCATGTTGTTGCAAATGGCAGTATTTCATTTGTTTTTATAGCTGAGTAGTATTCCATTGTGTAGATATACCACATTTTTCGTATCCACTCGTCCGATGATGGACATTTGCGTTGGTTCCAACTCTTGGCTATTGTAAAGAGTGCTGCAGTGAACATTGGGGAACAGGTATACCTTTGACTTGATGATTTCCATTCCTTTGGGTATATTCCCAGCAGTGGGATAGCTGGGTCATATGGTAGATCTATCTGCAACTGTTTGAGGAACCTCCATACCATTTTCCATAGAGGCAGCACCATTTTGCAGTCCCACCAACAATGTATGAGGGTTCCTTTTTCTCCTCAACCTTGCCAGCATTTATCGTTCAGAGTCTTTTGGATTTTAGCCATCCTTACTGGGGTGAGATGGTATCTCAGTGTAGTTTTGATTTGCATTTCCCGGATGCTGAGTGATGTTGAGCATTTTTTCATATGACTGTTGGCCATTTGTATATCTTCCTTAGAGAAATGTCTATTTAGCTCTTTTTCCCATTTTTTAAATTGGATTACTGGATTTTTTCTTGTAAAGTTGTT
>NW_007726138.1:310055-310594 GCF_000696425.1 Galeopterus variegatus | reverse complement strand
TGGTCTTTTGTTATTCCATACAAATGTCTGGAGAGTTCTTTCCATTTCTGAGAAAAATGTCATTGGAATTTTGATGGGGATTGCAATGAATTTGTATGTCACTTTGGGTAGTATGGCCATTTTCACTATGTTGATTCTTCACTGTGAATCCATCTGGTCCTGGGCTTTTCTTTGTTGGGAGCTTTCTTATAACAGCTTCAATCCCCTTTATTGTTATCGGTCTGTTCAGGTTTTCTACATCTTCATGGCTCAGTTTTGATAATTTGTGTGTGTCCAGAAATTTATCCATTTCCTCCAGATTTTCAAACTTATTGCTATATAGTTGTTTATAGTAGTCTCAAATGATTACTTGTATTTCAGATGGATCAGTTGTAATATCGCCTTTTTCATTTCTAATTTTTGTTATTTGAATCTTCTCTCTTCTTTTTTTTTGTTAGCCGTGCTAATGGTTTATCGATTTTATTTATCTTTTCAAAAAACCAACTTTTTGATTCGTTGATCTTTTGTATTGTTTTTTGGGTTTCAATTTCGTTAAGTTC
>NW_007726138.1:307596-308620 GCF_000696425.1 Galeopterus variegatus | reverse complement strand
GAATTTAAACCTTTTACATTAAGAGTTGTTATTGAAAGGTGTTGATTTATTCCTAGCATTTTATTGATTGTTTGGTTTTCTTAGGTGTCTTTTGTTCCTTGCTTTCTGCTATGCTGTTTGTTTTCTGTGTTTGTTGGTTCCTTGGGTTGTAGATAGTGTTTTGTTTGTTTGTTTTCTCTTCATGAATGCCATTTATATTATACTAGTGGGTTTTGATTTTTCTTGGGTTTTTATGGCAGTGGTAGTTAATTTTCAGGAACCAATCCCAGTACTCCCTTTAGGATTTCTTGTAGGGGTGGTCATGTGGTGGTGAACTCCCGCAGTTTTTGTTTGTCTGAGAAATATACTATTTGCCCTTCATTTCGGAAGGACAGCCTTGCAGGGTAGAGTATTCTTGGCTGGCTATTTTTTTCTTTTAGTATTTTGAATATATCATCCCATTCCTTTCTAGCTTTTAGGATTTGTGATGAAAAGTCTGATGTTAGCCTGATTGGGGCTCCCTTATAGGTGCTTTGACGCTTCTCTCTTACAGCTTTTAAGATTCTCTCTTTGTCTTTGAGTTTTGCCATTTTGACTATTACATGTCTTGGAGAAGCCCTTTTTGGGTTGAATACGTTTGGAGATTGGTGAGCTTCCTGATCTGAAGCTCTGTTATTTTTCCTATGCCTGGGAAGTTTTCTGCCACTATTTTGTTGAATATGTTTTCAAAACATTCTCCTTTTTCCTCCCCTTCTGGAATACCCATGACTCGGATATTTGAGCGCTTAAGGTTGTCTAATATCTCTCTCAGATTTTCTTCAATGTCTTTGATACTTTTTCTTTGTTTTTGTCTGCTTGTGTTATTTCAAACAGCCCGTCTTCAAGTTCAGAGGTTCTCTCTTCAACTTCCGTTATCATGCTGTTAAAACTCTCCATTGTGTTTTTTATTTCACTGAATAACTTCTTCAGTTTGGCAAGTTCCGCTACATTTTTTTTTTATAGGACATTGATTTCCTCGTACATTTCCTCTTTCAGGTCCTGTATA
>NW_007726138.1:295609-307125 GCF_000696425.1 Galeopterus variegatus | reverse complement strand
GAGTTTGAGATTTATTAACTTTTGGTGGTGTACTTTCTAGGTTTTTTGTATTTCTGGTATCTTTATTTTGATGTTTACTCATTTTGGCAGGGGGTTTCACAGTGCCCAGGTTTGACCCTATTGGCTCAGTTGGCCTCTAGTGTCTTGTGTGTGTGGTTGCCTCAAGTCTTGGGCCTTTCCGGGGAGGCTCCTCTCTGGTCAGCTTGGAGTCTGCTGGGCTGCTGGATCACGGGATGGAACTGCAGGATGTGTGGCATCTTTTGAGCTTCCACTTCCCGTGCAGAACTTCTCTCTGTTCTGTGTGCTCTGCCTCTGGCTGCTGGATCACGCAGTGGCGGCCCCACAGGTTGTGTGTTTTCTGCCGAGTCTGCGCACTAGGTGGGGCTGTTGGGCCTTACCTAGGCGGCCTGCAAGGTGTATTTTTTCCTGCTGAGTCTCCGCCTCCATAACTGAACACCTCCCCTCTCTGAGCTGGGGCGTGTCTACTGCAACCCCGTCTATGGGCCGTGTCTTCAAACCCCTGCTCGGCTCCGTCCGCCCAGGAATACTTTCAGGTTTCTCCTAGACGCAGTCTACTGGTTGCTCTGGGTTGCTTTGTAGCACTGAGTGGGGCTTTCTCAGCGTGAGCTCCTTGGGGGAGGAGCCAGCAGCACACAGTTCCTCTTTGAAACCCCCGGCGTGGACTGACTCCAGCGCCCGCCCGTATTCAGCTCTCCGGCAGGCTCAAGTGAGCTCGGGAGTGTTCCGACCACACTTTTCCTACCCAGAAATCGGCTAGGCGTTTTTCTGAACTGGTGGCCGCAGAGGTGGTATCTGCCTCCTGGCAACAGGAGGTTTACTGGGGGCGGAGCCCCGGGTGCGGTGGAGTAACAATTGGACCGGCCCGCTTTTCCCTGTCTCCTGACACTGGCCAGGGGCTCCCCACACCACCAGCCCCAACATAGAACCGTGGAGGGAGTGGGATGGGAGGCCGACCTGCAGGCCCTGGAAGGCCCCACGCCGGGTCAAGCAAGTGGCAAGGCTCAGTGAGGAGCCGAGCCAGGTGGGGGAGGCACACCTGGACAACTGGCTGGCTCCGCCCCCACCTGAGAAAATGGAGGCAGCTCTGGAGCCGGTGGCTGGCCTGGTCTGGCAGGCGGAAGCCGGACGGGCGTCTGCCTCACAAGCAGGGCTGGGCTGTGGGTCACTCACAGAGCTGGACAGTCCGGGCGGCTCTCTCTCCGTTTCTGTGTTGGCATGGACCCCGTGTTTGGTCTCTGGTCTCTGCCACCTGGGGCTGCTCGCTCGGTCCCGCGGCACGGCTTGGGTGCTCTCAGGAATCTTCTTTTGTGTCAGCCCTAAACTTCGAGTCTGTAGTTGCTTATTTATCGTTGTAGATTAGTTGTTCAAAGACTTATTCATTTTTTGTTGCTCTTGGAAATGCAAATAGCACTCTGGCAGCTCAGCGCACACTTCTCAGCCTCATGCTGTCTTCTGGCACTCCCTCTCCAGACCTGTCGCCATCTTGGAATCCCCACAGTATGTTTTTAAAAAATGTATTTGGAGATATCCGCACAAATATAAATGTGGGTTGTGATACTTGGTAATGTGGTTGAAGAAATTCTTTTGCAATTTCAAAGTATCATTACAAAGCGATTATAAGGAACGTTCGGGCCGCTGAACTGCGGCATGGCCGAGTGCGTTTGCTCATGGCACCGAGCACCCCGGCGAAGCCGCCCGCCACTCCCGGGACGTTGCTCAGACCCCTGCGCAGCGGTGCCCGCCGCTCAACCCTGCCCTGCCAATGACGCGCAGACCCGACCTCGTCCGCCCTTCTCCAAAATCCATCATAAACTTTTTGAATGAAAGTTCATAATCTTCTAATTTACAATGACTTTAAGAAAGTTTTAGTGAAAATACCATATTGTTTTAGTTTGAAACTTCCAGTGCAGAATGCGTCACTTAATTGAACTATATTTTTTTCCCAATTTGATTTTATGGTTTGGTTCTGAAAATGAGGAGCAGAGCTGTGCCTGTTTCTAGTAGCATGGTGTGAAAGGTTAGTGCTGTAAAGCATTTTGTTCCTTTGAGCGAACAAAATAATCTTTTACTTTATTCTAAAAGATAAATTAGTTTGATTATTTAGTTTTTGTGAGGACAAAAATAAACTTGGTTTAAAAAATTAAATTTGATTACATTTTTCAAAATTTGGCTTATATTGCCAAGGTACAGGTTTAGAGAGACCCCAGATAAACTTTTGTGCTTGTTGGTTTTAATGAATTTCGTATTTTTCTGATAACTTTAAAAAATGAAATCCATAATGTTCTGGAAAGAATATTGCTTTTGGATTCATTCACACTTTTGTAAAGGTACTCATAGGGTGGTTAAAATGAAATAATTTAGATAATGTTTGTAAAGTACCCTGAAGAAGTACTTGGCCCATAATAGGCCTTCAATAAAAATATTTGTATGTGTTATTTTTAAAAATAAAAATTCCTTTGTAATAAAGCTTTACACAATAAAAAAGGTAATGTGGCAACTGATAAAGAGATGTGATTGAAATTTTACACTGAATTTTGAGCCTTTACTTTGAATATAATATACTTCTTCCAGTAGGGTTACCTCTTACATTCTTCCAGCCTGTCTCATTTTTATTCCTTGCAACTTTGCTTTTATTAAATTAGTATTCTGAAGCAACAGAAAATGTCAGTCCAGTTTGCACTGAGACGATAGAAACTGGCATCAGTTGAAACAGAACTGATAAATTTTGAAAAAATGTTTCTAGTTTCTCATCTATCTTCCAAAGATATTAATGGGATTTAGGTCTACTGTTCTTACTATTTTAAATCTAAATGGTATTAATCCAACAGATTTAATAAAATCTTTGTAATTCTATGTAAGTAAAATTAGAAGGCAAAAATCTATTACTTGGTGCCTCTTTCATACACTTTACAATGTAAGTTTTATGTAGTGCGTGTTATGTATTTAAGAACTAACATATTAAATAATACACCAAATATTGACAGTTTTAATTGTGCTATTTTAAAATAATTTAGTTTTTCAACGTTTCACTGAAATACATTATTAGAAGCATATTATTCTTACAATAGTATAAATGACATTTCTGCTTATGAAAAATTATCTATGAAAGTAAGTAAAAACTGTTTACTGCAATTTTTTGCATATTTTGAGTATATAGCAAAATAAACTGGAAATTTAGTGTCTGCATGCTAAATATGATTATAGAAGTTGATACTGGCTGTGGTAGGTGGGTATGTTCTTTGTAAGTGATTTTGTGAATTTTGATATAAGGTTGGAAGTAATGCATGCCTCGCAGAGTTAATGAGAATAATTTATAAAAGAAGTTTTCTAAAGGAAATACTGTGTTTGAGGTGTTACTCTTTTATTTAAAAACAAATAATGATTAATATTTTTATCAACTATATATGGATTTATTAGATTGTGAAAAACTAAATACTATTCATTCCCAAAGAGTTATTGAGTACTTGTTCTTTACTAGGCATTTTGCCAGGTTGTGGCTATAATGATAAATAAGATGAGGTTCTTACATTCATGGAGCTCATAGTTATTAAAAGAGAGGAAGAATTAAAAGCAAATAATTATGATTCATAGTAACAAATTTTGTAAACTGGTGTAGTGGTATAAGGGGGTGAGGGGAATGATTCTGCTGTAGATCTCAGGAATACTTCCCAGATGCCGCAGTTGAAGCAGGATAAATGAGTGTTAACATGGACAAATGGTAATGGTTATCATAGGAAGATTGAATATTGGGTAAACGTTTACTCCAGTATTAAAAGAATACTAAATGTAGGAAAACAATACTGAATTCATTAAATACTTATTGAAGAGCTACAATGAACAAATCGCTGTGCTAACCACTGAGGGACTAGAAAGCTGGTCCATGTTCTGTAGGGGTTCACAGTCCCGCAGGAGACAGATATGTGTGCACAGAGGCTGTGCCCCAAGGCAGAAGCCAAGTAAAAGTGCTGGGAACTTCATATCATATGACCAGGCCATGGTAAAATTGCTAATCCCAAAGAGACAGCTGTGACTTTATAAGTAATTGGCCTGTGGATTACTTGGTTAAAAATGAGCTAGCATGAAAGGGAGGAGAAAATTTTAAGAAACCAGTAATATTTTAAAAACACATACATGGTGTAGTCTTGAGACTTAACGTTAATTAATGGGTAACATACAGTATAAATAATGGAAAGTTGACTCATAGTATGGCCACAATAAGTGTTGTAGATACCAACAAGCAATATCAAAAGGGATCTAAATTACGACGTCTAAAAATACTATTGGCTAACCCAAATAGCATCTTAACTAGGTTAACCAATCAAAATATTTACTGGAAGATCCCCTATTGATCTCTAAATTTTTGCCCACTCAAATGAGGAACCTCTTTCGAATCTGGCCCCAACATTCTCTAGTCTGGATCTCTGGGTACTGAGGATTTCCTTTGCAGGGGACCATATTTAGTACCCTTCACCTCCTTAATCCCAAATAATCACTTTTGCGAGTTATAAAACCTGACTGGAATAAGAACTGTTTTTTCTTTAAAATAGATTGAGGTTAGGTGCTCAATGCTTTGTTCTGTTTTACAGACTGTTTATAGGTCCTTCATTCCAAACCTTTACCATACTTTCTCACCATTGGACATAAATTCCCTCAATTATATTTTTACTGTGCCTTTAAGTATGTTTATCCGTTCATCCATTTTTACCTCACTCATTCTAGGAGTGGGAGGAAGAAGCACCTGAACTTGTTTCCATGAGCAAAGCTTCCTCCTGTGCTCTTCTGTCACATTCTCCTTCCTGCAAGATATTGCATTGACACTGATCAATTCTCTTTTGTATCTTAATTTCTTCCCCTCGGTTCTTAAATAGGCTAAATCTCCATGTCCTTCAAAAAAAAAGAAACAACAACAAAAAAGGAAATCATTA
Source organism: Galeopterus variegatus (assembly GCF_000696425.1). Classification (NCBI taxonomy): domain Eukaryota; kingdom Metazoa; phylum Chordata; class Mammalia; order Dermoptera; family Cynocephalidae; genus Galeopterus; species Galeopterus variegatus. The sequence goes on along the minus strand of NW_007726138.1, from coordinate 302,179 downwards.
TACTGATTTCCCCTCACACTTTTCCTTTTTCTCTCTTCTTCCATCTTTAAGCAGTTGTTTTTCCTCAGTCTCTCCATTTATGCATTTCCTATTAATACTCCCTCCACTGAAGTCTGGTTTCTATCCAAGTCATCCAGTCTGCTGAAGCAGAGCTCATTAAGGTTGCCAAGGACTTCCCGACTGCTGAACTCACACTCTCCTGAGGTGCTTGATCACTGCACGGTCTACATGGTTAGCCTTTCCCTCTCTAGACTCTTCCCTTACCGCGTTGGCTACCATACCCCCTTCCCACCTCTGTGACTTGTTTTCAATCTTAATTATTTTTTCTGCCTTTATCCTGCCTAAAAATGTGGCCATTCCCTTGAGTTCTATATTTGTTCTTCTCTTTGTACACACTTTGCCCTCTTTTGGGCAATCATCCATTTTCCTTGGTTAAACTGCCCATATGACTCCCAAATCCAGAGCTCCTGTCCAAGTTTCTCCTGAGGTCCAGATTCATGGCTCCACCTGGATGGAGCAGGCACTTCAAACCTGGTATGGTCCAAACCCCTTACTGATTTATATCTGTTGTCAACTAGAATTGGGACTTCTTTCTTTCAAAATAAATAATTCACTTAATTTTACTAAGACTCAATAATTTACATATTAGCTTTAGTTAGAGGAAGTAAAAAGAAAAGGAATTGTGGTTAGTGGCATTACTGGATTGCTCAGTTTCCAGACTAAATACAAATTTAAGGTACTAGTATAGCAAGGAAGAAAAAATTTTTCAAAGAATTTCCATTTGATATTTTTAAGAGTCACCATAGGAAACCAAGAACTTTATTGGAGTTTCTTATACTTATATCATGGTATGGTATTTTTATGTTAAAATATTTGATGCTAAATGGGCGTGTGGAGGTATGGGACCTGATAATCTCTTCAAGGCATAAGGTACTCTGATTGTAGTTGATAAGAGTTATGAAAATTTATTTTTGTATTCTGCTTTTGTTGGCTTCTTGGTAAGTCTGAGAGAAAATTACTTCTTCCACTTGGTACATCGTGAGTCAGCCTAACGCTAGGTGATCCCTGGCTAGTAAAGGTGTCAAGCATAAGGTTGCTCTGTGCAAGTGCAACTTCTATTTGCTTTTGTTACCTTTTGCCACATCTTGATAACCACAGACATCCGTGTGTCCACCTCTCCCTCCTGCTTCTGCTACATAGTTCCTGGCTGCAGAGATAGAACTATGGTCCATTTTCTAAAGGCACTAACTGGTCCCCAAACCAGTTTAAGAGTAAGAGATGGTAGAGTCTTCTTACATTAGAAGCTGGACTCTGCTACTGACTAAAATACTTCCAAGTCAGGAGGAAGGGATATACAGGTATTTAACTTTAGGGGGTGTGCTTTCAAGAGTGCATTAAAAGTCAATCCCAGTTAAGGCAGTTTGTTTAGAAGCATGCAAGTGGTATGTGTATATGTGTGCGTGTGTCTATTTGAACAGTAGCATTTTACCTTGCTGCAGATTTTAACTATATTTCTGGAAGTATTCTGTTAGCAAATGTAACTACGATATTACAAATGCATTTTACATGCCATGATGGAATTTAAATTGCTCTGTGAGGCTAAGGAAAATAGTTAATCTACTTTTGCCTTGGTTTTCTTACCTGCAGTTTGAGGGAGGAATATTGCAAAGGAATATTTTTTTTAAAAAAAGAGTATCATTCAAAATGCAAAATAATGTACTGTAATTTGTATTAAGTAAGTCATGTAACTACATTAGACTGAAGACTTGTAAGCCTGGCTGCCTCTGGAAAATGTTATGAGCGAGGCAGTATGTTTTTGTTGCTTCTTACCCTTACTACCTTTGTGATGCCTCCTTATCTCTCATTTCAGATATGCAGTGGTCAGTTGATTTCTTCTCTTCCAAGCCTGCTCAAAGGAAAAGGAAGTAGCATTATTGATGTTTGTTGTGTGTCAAGCTTTGTATTAGATGTTTTACATATATTCTTATTTAGGTGACTTTCAAACTTGTGACACCAGCTCTTCTTCCCTGGTCCCATACTCCATTTAGTCAAACTGCCTACTCAAGATGGTTATAGAATTAATTTGCATCACATGATGATACACACAAATACCTTTTTACCTACCTGCTTGCATACATACATATTAATAATACTGTTTTATATAGAGAAGCAGTATTCCCATAGTGGTAGAGATTGCAGCTCTGAAGCTAGACTTCTTTAGGAAACCAAGGCTCCAGAGATTGTCACCTGCCCATGGTCACATCTTACTACTGACATATATGGTAAAAGGATTTGAACCTAAGTGTGAATGACTCCAACTTCCATTCATTCAAGTACTTTCAACCACTGTCGTCTACCCTTCTTTTCTGTTTGTTCTGTTAGTGCATGAAGGAGTGAAATATTTCCCTCAATTTTGCATTTTTTGGATTTTGTTTTATTTTATATAGAACAAAAATAATTTTCACTTTTTGTGAGTCTAGAAGTATGTTTGAGATAAATGAAGGAGCTCTGTAATCCAAATTTGGTCTTTTTGTAATTTTAAACTGAAGCCTGAAGGACTGGTAGAATCAGAGAAAACATTGTTTTTGTGTAGATGTCATTGTTTACCTTGAGCATGAAAAATAGAGCAAGTAGTTAGAAAGCTTGGAGGAATAAAAAATAATAACCATCGTGTTGCCCAGGAAATAAAAGGAAATGATAAAGCATACATCTGCCAACTCACTGATCAGTGATTTTAGCTATTGGCCAGACATTTAATTTAGTATAAAAAATGGAGTGAGACAATGCTTTAAAATGTATATTTGCAGGCAGTTTTTGTATTATTATTTATTTTGGTATACTAACAACTGGCCATGTTAATTTCCACTGGTAATACAACTGAAATTATCTCATCAGCATATACATCAGCCACTCCTCCCCCAACATGCTTAGGTTTGTCCTGTAAGCAAAACCTTATTATACTTGCACAGAATTTGATATGTTAAAGCTAATTTATGATCACAATTTGTCCGAGAAAGCATTTGGAACTAGGGAAGTCATCTTTTCCTCTTAAAAGATATAGTAAGTCTTCCTTTCCACCCCCAAGCCCTTCTATTCCCATCCCTGGGGTGGATTGGAGGTGGAGAAGTCACCTTAAGTTAAGTCAGTCCAAGATTGTAAAAGCTATGAAGAATGGCAATTCTCTGAAACTTCTATATTAAAAATATCATCCTTATTCTCTTGCCCTCATCTTTGCCCTAGTTCTTTGCTGAAGGATGCTATAGTTTCTTCAATACTTGTAAGGTTCAGTAAACTGTGGGCCAATATGTCTTTCTTCTTTTGATTACTTTCTGTGCTTGGGTTATCAGTGATAGGAAATTTAAAGTAGAATCCATGAATAGAGTGTAAAAACATTAAAGGAAAGCTCTTGAGAAAATAACTCTGTCATATTTATTAAGTATTAGTGCAATTTTTCTGGTCATTAATGTCAAGCTAATTTCCTTTGTGGCAGGCCCTTGTAGTATTTCATTTTTTTCATTAAAAAAGGTGGGTGACATGAAAGCATTGATGTCTTTTGATAGTTATAATTGATAACAGAGGCCTTTCAGGCCTCTGGGACCACAGAGGCAAAGTTGCTGCTTTTGAGACATGTTTCTCTGCTCCTTTTATCCCCCCTAATTATTTTTGTTATTTTAATTGAAAAGGAGGTTATAAGGAGTGGAATCCTATACAGATTTGAGTAGAGAACAGCCACAAGAATAAGAACATGTGAATTTTCTCATTTCTTCTGAGTAGCACACTTTTGCTTATGGTATATCTGACCACTCTCTATAGCTTGCTCATGTTTGCTACTTGAGGGCAGTTTTCTCTCAATACTTTTATTCAGTGTGATTAATGGAGCTGGCTGATGCTATTGGAATGGTGCTTGGACACAAGGAACTTTTTTATAAGCTGTTTTTATAGGTCTGATCTTCCATGACGTTAGCTAGCTGGAATAAGGTCGTGGCTCAAAAACATCTTATTAGGTAGGAAAACTTCCTACTGAACAAGGAGAGGTTATTCTGTAGGATTAATAGCTAAATAACAAGTGAATGTAATGACATAAGTCTACCTCTTTTGGGGAGTGTCAGTAACACCAAGTTTATCAAGTGGCCACTCTCTGGGTCCCTTTCTGGTGCCTGAGTATCAGTTCTATTGGGAGACTGATTCTTAGCTGCTCCCGGGACAAAATAGTTCTTGCCTTGAATGACAGAATCCAATTACCATAGACAGAGCCCTTTAGTGAGCTGTTTTGGACTTAATGTTATGTGTACTCCCAAAATTCAAATGTTGACAACCTAACCCCCAATGTGATGGTATTAGGAGGTGCGGCCTTTGGGAGGCAATTAGGTCATGAGGGTTGAGCTGTCATGTATGGGATTAGTGCCCTTATAAAAGAGATTCCAGAGAGATCTCTTGCCCTCTTTCTGCCATGTGAAGATACAATGAGAAGAGGGCAGACTGCAAACTGGTAGAGAGCTCTCACCAGAAATTGAGCATGCTGGCACCCTGACCTCAGACTTCCAGACTCCAGAACTATGAGAAATAAATTTCTATTGCTTATAAGCCACCTAATCTATGTTCTTTGTTAATAGCAACCTGAACTAAGACAAGAATGCTGTGAATTAACCTGAAACATGTAGGGTGAAATCTTTATTTGTGCTTTATGAAAACAACAGAGAATTTAAGGCACACTCTAATGGAGACAGACAAGAGCAATGGAGGGAGCCAGAGTAGTAGAAGCTGGGAAGGGAGTATAAGCACTAACTTCTAATTTGTTCTCCAGAGAGTCTCTGCCAGACAGGTTCCAACCCTTCCTAAAGAGAACTTCTCTTTCTCTGACAGGTCCTGAATCAACCTAGTCTCTTCCATCCCCAAACCCCCTTTTAAAAAAATACTTTCATTTTTCCTTTTAGGAGCAACATGAATATGGATATAAACCTTTTTGTGACTTGGCAGTATGGTGAAGTGGTTAAAGCCTCAGACTCTGGAGAGTACTGATTGCCTAGATTTGATTCCCAGATCTACAATTACTGCCTAAGTGATTTGGGGCAGATAATTCAAGGTCTCTGCTTTGGCTGCTTTCTCTGTAAATAACCAAATAACCCACATGGGCCTTGTGAAGAGAATTAGTTGAGTTGTTGTAAAGGACTTAAAACAATACCTGCCACATGATAAGCTCCTTTTAAGTGTTTTCTATGATGATTACTTAAAATATAATCCTCACTACAGCATTCATTCATTCATTCATTCATTGAACAAATTTTTATGAGGGGCATGCTTGTGCTAGGCATAGTATTCTGTCTCATTTGCTGTAGGCTCTATACTATGAGTAAGGCCAGAACCTAACTGTAATATAGCAGTTTGAATTCCTCTACATTCCTTTGTTTGAGACACAAGAATGTGAGTGGCTTTTAGGTGTGTAACTTGGGCTTGGGCAGTCTTGTCCTGAATGTCTGGGTACTCTTGCTAAGTGACAGGATTACATTTAGCTGGCCCTAGTAGGGAGAGCCTGGTGGCCCTGTCTTCAGGCAGCAGAACTTCCTGTCTGCTTCATCAGACCCACTGATGGAAGAGTTAAGACCCCCTTGACCAGAAAAGGAAGGACCTAATTTCCTTAGGGCCCACAAGCTATTAGAACACAACCACCATATCCCGCCTTTTCTTACACCACTTTGTGCCACAGACTGCACTTGTGCAGTGGCCCTGGACAACATCAACTCTTACTTGTGTTTTACTCATACTTTTGGAATCTTTTTTTCCCTCTGTGTAAGGGTATATTCATTTAGGGGAAAAAAGAATCTACTACTGCCAGAATTAAGTGGACAAATTTATTTATTTTTATTTTTTTATTATTTTTATTTTGTCAATATACAATGTAGTTGATTATTGTGTCCCATCACCGAAACCTCCCTCCCTCTTCCCTCTCCCCTCTCCCACCCAAGTGTGTCCCCTCCATTTTCTTGTTGTAAGAACTTCAAAAACAGTTGTTGTTATATCTTCCTCTCCCCCCCCTCCGGTTTTTTTTTTTGTTGTTGTTGTTGGCAGGTGTTGGGAAGGGCTAGAAGAACAGTTCAGAGAACAATGTGCTCCCTCCAATAAGTGAAAACATGTGGTATTTCTTTTTCTCTGCCTGACTCGTTTCACTTAATGTTATTCTTTCAAGGTCCATCCATGTTGTTGCAAATGGCAGTATTTCATTCGATTTATAGCAGAGTAGTATTCCATTGTGTAGATATACCACAATTTCCGTATCCACTCATCCGATGATGGACATTTGGGCTGATTCCAGCTCTTGGCTATTGTGGAGAGTGCTGCAATGAACACTGGGGAACAGGTATACCTTCGACTGGATGATTTCCATTCCTTTGGATATATTCCCAGCAGTGGAATAGCTGGGTCATATGGTAGATCTATCTGCAACTGTTTGAGGAACTTCCAAACCATTTTCCATAGGGGTTGCACCATTTTGCATTCCACCAACAATGTACGAGAGTTCCTTTTTCTCCGCAACCACGCCAGCATTTATCATTCAGCGTCTTTTGGATTTTA